>NW_022111314.1:2962074-2966433 GCF_000313985.2 Echinops telfairi | reverse complement strand
GTGGTGCCCCGGCCCCGCCCTTCGCTCCCAGCGGCGACACGGGCCGGCGCCGCCCCGCAGCGCGCCCCGCCCCTCGTGACGCGCACGGCGGGCGGGGGCCTTGGCCGGAGCGCAGCTGAGGAGCCCTGCGCGCCCACCGCCGGCTCCGTCCAGCTGTGACCGCTGGGCGAAGGCGGGCAGGCTGTCAGGTGTCCCGGGCGCTGGCAAGGCAGGTCTGATCCGTGTGTGTCCGTGTCTGCGGGGACTGAGCGCCCGCCGCTTCTGGGTCACGGCTGCAGGCGGCAGGAAGGCCAAGGACAGATGCTGGCTGCTGCGCCTCGGATTCTGGGCTGCTGGGGGGCGGGGGGAATGGGAAGGAAGGGACATGGCTCCAGAAAGCCGCCTTTCTAGCCATGGGTCCGCGGGGGTAGGCTGAGCCTCTAAGCCTGGGGACACCGGCCCCAGCTGGGGCGCTTCCCTGTGTAGGCACCCACAATGCCTTGCTGTTGCGAGATGGGCAGCCAGTTGCCCATGAGAGTGGGAAGCAGGAGGCGCGCTTGTGTGGGGCTCAACCCGCTGCCAGGATCGTGATTTATGCGAGCTACAAACAGTGCAGCTGCGGGTAGGCAGTCAGCCTCAGGCTGGGAGCCTGTAGCTAGAATCATCCCAGACTCCCGTGGCTTGATGCCACGTGGTCTGAACCCCAGGGAAACTGGGAGCTACTTGCTACCTCTGGCCTTATTTCTGTAGGGCCCTGTAGGTATTTGTCTCCCACCACTTCCTCGCTCCCCCCTTCAGCCCCCTACCCTAACTTCTGTGCACAAACTTAGCCATCTGTTGTTAAAGTTTGGCAGGTGAAATGACGTGGTAAATATACAGGTGTACTTTCTGGAGAGCATTGGCGGCTAGGCATTCAAGGTTCCTTTTCATTGGCCGGAGGGACCAAGGATAAACAGCCAGACCCAGGAGCCCTGCAGAGGACTGGTGGGGAGACCCCTGGAAAATAGGTTCAGAAGGTTGATGGTCGTGTTGATTCTTAATCGAGAGTGCCCAGGTGTCACTCATATTAGCAGGGCATTTAATTGACGAAAAGACCTCCATGCTTATTGAGGAAAGAAAGGAATGATTCCGGAAGAAAAGGAAAATCAAAGGCCTCTAGTGCTATGGAGGCAGGGACCTGCCAGAGCCAGGGACGAGCTGGGTAGTCCAGGTGAGGCCGCCCTTCATGGGTGCCCAGTGTCTGTAGCATCTGGTCTGTACCAGACCGCTCCCTGGATGGGAAGGAAGGTGCCACTCTGGAGTTTGTGCTCCAGGAGAGCAGAGGCCTGAGCACAGCCCCTGGCCCTGGAGGGCTGTTTGCTGACTGGTGGACAGGATTGGGCATGTGGTGGGGCTGGGGTGGCTGCTGTGGTGTAAGAGCTGACTCTCACACCTTGCCTCACTGCGCTATTTCCAAAGCAATTAGACGAGTTAGGTAGTGATTAAAAGACAAAAACTCACTACCATCAAGTCAATGTGGACTCATAGTGACCCTATAGGACAGGGTAGAACTGCCCCTGTGAGTTTACAAGATTGTAACTCTTTAGGGGAGTTAGAAAGCCCCGTAGAGACACCTGTCTTTTTTATATAGTACTTCACAAAGTTTGTGGGAAAATTCCATTGTCTTTTAATTCATGTTTCACAAACTTTATAAAGCTTTGCTCATATATATACATATACATACACACATATATACATAAATACAGATATACACATATACACATATATACATCCCTGGGCTACTAATTAAAAGGTTGATCGGTTAAACCCACCTGGAGGAGGCTGGTATTCCGAGGCCCAAAAGTCCCCTCCTTGAAACCCTGTGGAGTAGTGCTGCTTCCGCCCACGTGTGGTCACCGAGACTCAGAACTGGCTGGACAGTAGTAGTGGGCACAGGCCAAGTGCGAGTGGGCCTGTTTGCAGCATTTATTTATAGTAGTGTGATCTTACATCGAGCATTCGCTGTGAAAAGAAAACAGACTACACTGTAGATATAAGGCAACGATTCCCCCTCCCCCAAATATTTCCTTGCTCCACAAATATTAAACATCAGACAACTGCAAAACCAACTGGGTCGTCGTGGTGTTGTGAGCATGTGCAGTAAGGCTGACTTGACCTGGCTCTGTGGCTTCGATTTCCGGCAGTGAGGAGGCCTTTCCAAACATAAGCGGACGAAAGCAACCACTTCCCTTTCTGTCACCATCCGCCAGCAGCTTGAGCAAGAGCATTCCGAGCACCGCAGAGAAGGTGATGTAAACTCGGGAGGGGAAGAGGGCCTGGATTTGTGCTGCTGTCCCCATGTCTCTTGCAGGGAGGGGTGGGGAAGGTAAAGTAGTCTTTATCACTATGGGGGCTCGGGGGAAATAACGCAGTATTTGTTGCTCCAGGGGCTGGGCGAGTACAACACAGTATTTATTATTACCAGTCTGTTTTCCAGACCACTCATCAAAGCCTAGATGAGGATCAGCCTTGTGTTCTTTTCAAGAAAGGGAATCGGCTGAACGACTCTCATCAGACAAGCAGGTAATGGTTTATAATGGCCTTCTCTCAGAAATGACAAGTGCTTTCCATCCTCCGACAGCATTTGTGTGCATTGTGTGTGTGTGCATTGTGTGTGTGTGTGCATTGTGTGTGGGGGGTGGGGTGGGGGATATGTCTGCGGGTTAAACAACAACCAGTGAACACGAGCAGGTGAACTGTGTTTAAGCATGGCTTGTTGGTAAAGATTCTAGAAGACCCAGTTTATAGAATCGGCAGCTCAGCTATCCTTCCTTTCCACGTTGGTTTCCTTTTGTGCACAAGGACCCTCTTTGTCTAACAGAGGTTTATCGAGAAAGCCTTTCTGGCCGGGTCAACACCTGTGAGGAGGAGACCAGAGCAAACCCCGCATCCCAGAGTCAGCACTAGCTCGTAGCAACCCTGTGAGGCAGGGAAAACTGGCCCCTAGGTTCCTGCATCCAGAGGGAAGCTGGCGGCCACACCTTTCTCCCGTGGAGCAGTTGGTGAGTTTGAACCGGGAACCTTTTGGTTGGTTAGCAGCTGAGCACTTAACCACTGCACTACCAGGACTCCTTGTCAAGACACAGTATCGACTAAAAGTATAGGGTTGTTGTTCTTTGCGAATGACACATGCATGGAATTAATGAATAATGTGTGTGTGAGAGAGAGAGAGAGAAAGGGGCACAGCAAACCTACTGGTTGATTCTGACTCTGGCAACCCTCTGTACCAGTGGTTCTCAACCTTCCTCACGGTTCTCAACCTTCCTCACGCTGCGACCCTTTCCTACAGGTCCTCACCTTGTGGTGACCCCCAACCATAACATCATTTTCGTTGCTACTTCATCACTGTCATTTTGCTACTGTTATGAATCGGGCGACCCCTGTGAAAGGGTCGTCCGACCCCCAGGTTGAGAACCACTGCTCTCTATGGTGGTACCCCCACCATACCACCCACCGCCAAAGTGTTGGTTCTGACTCCCAGCAACCTGATAGAGGGCTTTTGAGGCTGTCAATCTTAACAGGAGCACGCAGATAGCTTCTCCTAGGGAGTGGCTGGTGGGTGTGAAAGGCCGACCTTGTGTCATAAGACCAAGGCGTCCACATCAGTGCCGCGGGACTTGTTCATTCCACATCACATCTCCCCATCTCTGTTGTGCTGGACAGCACCACGTGGCTTTATGTCCACCCTTGGAAGCACAATGTTCTTGGGTGTGCCTCCTTTTTGGAAGCATTTTAATAGCTTTTCAGTGAATGTAGGAGCCTTGGTGATACAGTGGGTTATGTGTTGGGTTGCTAACCTCAAGGTCAGTAGTTCAAAACTACCAACCACTCCAATGGAGAAAGATGAATCTTTTTGCTCCCATAAAGATTTACAGTCTCAGAAAGCCCACAGGGACTATCCTGGCAGTCGCTGCAGGTCAGAATCTGCTTGATGGTGGTTCTGTAGAAGGTGCATTTTACCTTACTTGCAGGTCCTTAGAAACCCTGGTGGTGCAGTAGGTAACATGCTGGGCTGCTAGCCACACGGACAGCACTTGATAGCCACAGCCCGCTCTGGGGGAGAAGATGAGGTTTTCATCTTCTCCCGTAAAGATCGACAGTCTTGGAAACCCAGTGGGGCAGCTCTGCCGTGCCCTCAGATAGGGCTGCCGTGAGCTGGAATGGGCGCGATAGCAGCAAGTTTGGTTTGGTCGTGAAAGGTCGTCTAAGGCTGGCACCTTTCACACCTGCAGTTCCCTTGTTTATGCCAGTCAACGCGGTGGCTGTCTCCTGAAGCCTTGGAACCCCCAGAAGGGTCAGTCCCCATAAGAATGGATTCGTTGACCTGGGCTGGGTGGATTT
>NW_022111314.1:2953897-2961899 GCF_000313985.2 Echinops telfairi | reverse complement strand
GGAGCCCGGCGCGGGGAGGGGCTTGGCAGCACACATGCTCATGAGCAGGGCAGACTGAGAGTTCTGCGACTTTCCCCCACAGACGTGTGTTTCTTGCAAGTGCACACAGTTGCCCTAGAAGGATAACATCAGCACGTTGAGAAAGGTTTATGCTTTTCTCGAGTGCTCCTATCTGCTGTAGTTTTCCTGAGGCACACGTTACTATAGGACACTCATTAAACAGAATTCTATAGGACGGCGTGAACTGCCTCTGTGAGCTTCTGAGCCTAACCCTTTCCAGGAGTAGAAAGCCTCATCTTTCTCCCACAGAGAGGCCGGTGCTTTCAAACAGCTGACCTTGCGGTTAGCAGCCCAGTGCGCAAGCACTGCTCCACTGTGAGTCTGGACTGAGTCGATGGCAGTGCGTGAGTGAGTTATTGAATAGGATTACACGTCTGGATGGCCCCGTCCAGTGATCCGTTCTGCGGAGGAGTCGGGAGGCCTCCAGTTTTCTAATGCCCAGGCCAGAATCGACTCGGTGGTGGTGGGTTTAGGAGAGCCTGACACAGGCCTTCTGGTGGTGTGGCTGTTAACGCATGGGGCTGTGAAGGGACGACAGGTAGGGTTCCACCCCACCCAGTCGCTCCCTGGGTGGGTGGGACACGTAAAGATACAGCCTAGCAGACACACCCCCCCTGCCACCCCCAAGGCTGCCTTCCTCTGCCCCACCGGGGACTGCTTGTGGGAATCCACTGGGCACCAGCGAAGGCTCCCCTCCCCCTTGACAAGCACAGCCGGAGGGCTTCTCTTTGGCTGGCCCCGTCCCCGTTAACTCCATGTTGTTTCCCACAGCCGTCTGACTGCGGAGCCAGCGTGGACGACAGTGCAGCCTGGGAAGAACCCTTCTGGAAAAAGGCCGAGTAAATCCCGCAGCCCTCGAATTTCCTCCCAGCAGCAAAGCAGGCCCATAGGTGCCCTCACACAGGCCGACGCGACAGGGAGAGCCAGCGTTCACGAGGGAAGAAGGCCCGAATGGAGCCCGCCAGACCCCGGGCGTCCAGGGACCGCAGGGGCCAGCCTGTTCCTGGCCTTCCAGTCCATGAAGCTCCTCAGCGAGGACACCGATGAGGACAGTGCCAGTGACCTCTCGGACTCAGAGCGGATTCCCATCCCCCCATCCCCGCTCACCCCTCCTGACCTTCGCCTCCGCGCTGAGGAATTCAACCCAGCCTACTTCCGCCCGTACCCCGAGCCCAGCCATGCCAAGCCTGACTACCTCTACCCCGACTTCCTCCCGCCTCCCTTTGACTCCTGGGACCTGCAGGAGATGGCCGTGATGCTGAACTCCGAGGGCAAGGCAGACACCGTGCCACGAGCAGCCGGCCTTCTGGGGCGGTACATCGACCGGCTAGTCCAGCTCGAGTGGCTGCAGACCCAGACGGTGCAGACAGAGAGAGCAAGGGTGGGGGGCAAAGGCAGGCCACCCACGGCCCCTGGGACCTTCTGGCCTCCGAAAAGCCCTGGAAGAAGCAGACTGGTTGCTGCTGCCCTGCCCAAGCCATTACCTCCCCAGGACAGGCCTCTGAGGCCTTGGCTGTCACGAAAGAAAGACTGGCACCAGGAAGACCCCCGTGCATCCTGCACGGCCTTCCAGACGGGCCTCCGGGCCCCAGACTTTCCTGCGGGCAGCAGGCTCGCTTCCAAGAAGCAGGCCCAGGAGGGGAGGCCAGAGGAGAGGAGGAAGAAGCCCGTCAAAAGCTCCAAATTGCAGTGCCTGGACCTGGCCTGTGGCGACAGTGGTGCCAAGCTCCACGCCAATGGGAATCTGCGGACCCCCAGAGCCTCAGCTGCCATCATTGACCCGGGGGGCCCCTGTAAGGCCCCCCGAACACAAGCACACGTGGCCCTCAAGAAAAAGGGGAACGCAAGCCACGGCAGCCACTCCAGCGTATCTGGTGAGAAAAAGCTCAAAGCCAGTGGCATGAAGCGGAGATTCAAATAGCGCCCCGCTGGGCTGCAAAGCCTGCCGGGGGGCCCCTGGACAGCAGCGCTCTCCCCACAGGACAGCACTGTAGTGGCGTGGGGGGGGGTGTGTGTGTGTAAGAGATTAGGGGCCCTGGGTTGAAGTCATTGGTGGGTTCTGTTTTCCAACCCTACTGCCGTCCCAGGCAAGATAATTTTCTGAGAGCGCTTTTTCTGTCAGTCTTTCTGGGCAGTCAGGGTCCTAAGCCCAGGAGCTCTCTGGGGACGAGGCCGTCACAGTAGGCGTCCCCTAAAGGCGCAGACAGCTCTCCAGGTGAGTCAGCCGGCTGGCACAGAGCCTCTGCGTGCACAGCCCAGAGGCAATGGGGTGCCCCTCCCGTGGTGCCTTGCTCACGAGCAGTCTCACGCGCTCTCCCCCGCAGGGCAGGGTCCTAGGAGGGGTTATTGCCCTGGCTTTCCAGAAACCAGTCCAGCCCACCCGCGCACGTCGCCCCTCCGCGAGGCTTCTCCTCAAGTGTGAAGGGGTGTATACTGACGTCACTGGAGTGAAACTCCTGGCCCGAGAGACATCAGGGTTTAGGGCTTTAAACGCCCCCCACCCCACCCCGATGTGGCGCTGTGGGTCTGCTTCCGAGTCCTGCGGGCACTTCCCAGTGGGGAGGCCCATGGCTTTCCGCCTGATGCCGGTTGGCTGGTGGGTGAGAAGGGCATGCCACATGTGTGTGCCAAGGGGAGCTGTGAGTCAGGCACTTTAGACAGGGCCTATCTCGGTACCAGCACCTGGTACCACCTGGGGTGAGCCAGTTACCAAGTGACAGCTTGGGAACCTGATGTCCCAAGTTATAGATGACAGCCTGTGGTGTGTGCCCACCAGAGCAGGAGGGACTGCCCCTGTGTTGGGCTACTGGAGAGAGGGCTCCAGGGGCATTCCAGGGTGGGGGGGGGGGTGGGCTCTGCAGAAAGTTGAGGAAGATGCTACCCCTGGCATTCTGGGCCCCTAGCTCCCCCTGAGTTTCCCACTAAACTGCAGTTAGACGCTCTGCAGGCCATCCTCACGTGGGGCTGGGAGTGAGTGTCACCAGTGGGGAGCAGAGCCATCCTGTCCCTGGTGACACTAGTGACAGTGGGTGGCAGTAGATAGCCCCATCCCTTTAAATGCTGCTGACACGCATGTTGCTATTCGCCAAACAAAACTTTCCATGTTCTATTTGAAATGAGATCATATTTTGCAGGTCTCTCACAGTGGTAAATGTGAGAGACAGGCACTTTAGAAGATATTTGTCTAGGGAATACTGTGCAAAGATCCCTTTACAATCTGAAGGATGATGTGTACATACATGTGATATGTAATATATATATGTGGTCTGTTTCAAATACATGCATATTTTGTTGTCATTTATCGTAGGAGTTTATTTCTAGATCTTCCCAGAGTCCCTCTGATAGTGTCTCTCTCCCATAACTCTACTGGGGCGCCAAGACCTGTGCACTTGGATAGACTCTTTCCGCGGTGAACCACAGGCGCACATAAAGCAAGCCTCCCTCTCCTGGTCCTCATGTGCACATGCATTTGAACTTGAGTCTTTGGTCATCATGGGGCACGCTGATCGATGTCCCATGCTCTGACCTCTCCTCTCGGTGCCTCCCGGCTGGAGCAACTCTGCAAGCACACAGGGACTCCAGGCGTGAGCCCTGGGTCCCCACAACAGCCTTGTCCAGGTGCTGCGGCCGCCCTTCCCAGGAGTGGGTCCCTGGGGTGTCCCTAGCCTGGAGCAGGTGCAGGTAGAGTGCTCTCCTCCCCTCCCCTCTTCTCTCTGTCGAAGACCAGTCATGGAGCATGCTCGTGGCTGCGGGGCCCACGCTCCTGGGTGCGTGCCAGGCTCATTGAATTGATGTCTGAACCTCAGTTTGATAATGAGGAACTTGGTGAAGCCCCCTTGGGTAGCTGCCTTGAAGTGAGGCATGGTTCAGTTTACCACACACACGGGCTGCTTTTACAGCGTCTGCTGACACACTGCCCACATCTCGGTTCAGGTGGACAGTGGCGGGCGGGTTGGACAGGGACTCCTCCCATGCGTCATGCCCAAGACATGAAGAGTCACAATGGGCTGGTGACAGAGAAGCCATCGCACTTCGGGGAACTGTTTACACACATCCACGGTATTCAAGCCAGCGAAGAGAAACAAAAAGATAGCCAAAAAGTACATCTGGGAGGAAACCCTTCGGGCTTAGCTTTCAGTTAATGGGAAAATGGTGATGCGGAGAACCGAAGTGAACGGCAGCTTCGGCGAAGGTCCCTGACATCAGAGGCCATGGCAGAGCTGGGCGGAGTGGTGCAGGGAAGGGTGTCAGCAGGTTGCAAAAAGGAAGAGGCTTTGTGGTGCTTCTCAGACCCGCTTGCTTGTTCCCAGAAAGCCTAAGTTCTGCCTCGCACAGAGGCCTTGTCCATTTCCTCCGGTCGCCACGGCTGTTGACTTGAGAGGTCCCTGAAATGGCAGGCTCTCAGTGGTCCTGGGCCAGCAGAGAAGCGGTCTTTGCGATTCCTGCGTGTACAACGCCCCCGTCACAATGGCCCACCAGACGATTCCATGCTTTCGCCATTTGATGTTAAACCGACTGTATGGCTGGTTTTGCATTTAATGAAGCAGGGTTCTCGGGAGTCTCCGGAGCTGTGCGCTCACCTCTTTGTGATCGTGAAATGGGGGGACGCTGCCTTGAGTTTTTCTGCCATGGTTGTACTTTGGATACAGCTTTGTCTTGAGTTCTTCTTTTCTTGCTGGTTAATTCACCGAGGGTGCTCACAGTGAAATTCTGCTCCCACTGTCTCATCTGAACTGTAAACCAGTGTTTCCCAAAGTGCCCTGGGGGTTGGGGGTGGTACTTCGAAGGCAGATCCCCACACTTTATCCTGGATTATGGGCTGTAGTTCAAGTGTTTATAATTGGGGGTGCAGAGTCATCTTATAATCTGGAAAGTGGGAGGTCAGATATGTTATATATTACAAACAGTCCAGTGACCAAGCCCAGTTTAACATTCTAGATGTGCCTGAGAAAACACTGCTGTAGATTTCATGTGTCCCGGACCCCTTCTTAACCCCCAACTGAGAGGAGTGGGGTTAGGGGAGCAGGGTGGAAATCAGTAAGCCTATGATGAAAATAGCAGGCAATTGAAGTGGCGTCATGGTTACATGTCGGGCTGTTAACCTCAAGGTCAGCAGTTCAGAGCAATCGGTCGCTCCTTAGAAGGGGCTTTCTATCCCCATAAGGAGTTAACCTCAGGGACCCGCAGGCACAGCTCTGCTCTGAGCCTGGAGGGTCACTGCGAGTCACAGTCCACTGAGTAGGGTCGCTTTCAAAGTCCTGCAACCGTTGGCAACCGCGTTGCATTTATGGCAGATGTCAGTTTGAGCAGCTGCTGCAAACATCTCAACGTTTCTTCGAGGCTCAGAGCCCTCTGTTTTCCATTCTGCCAAGTAGTGGCAACAGAGTGTGGGGGTTTAAACGTGCTTTTGGGTTTGGTTTTAAAAGCTTATAAAGCAAATGGCCAAGTATTTGGGGGTGTTGTTTTTAACTGATCCACAAGATGGCGACCAAACCTCTTCAGCTAGTCCTGAATTTGTCCCTCGGTCCCTTCTGTGGAAGTAAGGAGTTTGTTTTGCTTGCTGGAATCATAAAAACGAGAAAGAGAAGCCATGCATATAATGCCCTAGATGGACTGATATTTCAAAATCTGTTCATGGAAAGAGCTTTGATGAAGTATAAAAACAAACTACCGAAAAACCTAGGAGATTATTACTAGAAATCACTCGACCCTTCCCGCAAGGAGCGGGAATCTCATTCCAATGAGCAGGGCCCGCGGTTCCGTCTGTGCTGCATGAGGTCGCTGTGGGTCAGGACCGGCCTGGTGGCAGCAGCAGGGCTTGAGCTCCTCAGGATGGAAGCCACTCAAAATGTGACTGAGCAGACGCTGTCTTCTCAGGATGTAGCCAGTCGCACTGTTCACGCCCCACTGGTGATCCGGCCAGCCTGTGGAGAGGAGGCCAGTTCACGACATGGGAGAAGGAGAGCGAGAGATGTTATTGAAGACCAGCATTTCAGGAGACAGTAGATCTCGCCAGAGGAAACCTGCTACCCCAGCAACAGGTTAAAGGGTGTTTTTAGCAACAGGGAAGAGGGGGACTTTGGGAGAGAAAGCTGGTCATCTCGGTGCAGGGCATCTTCTGATGAGACGGCCTTTTGTGGTCAGGCTTGAGACAGGTTGCCTGTCTCTGATTCTTCTCTGCTTGGAGGGACCGCTCCACATTCCAGCTGCAGGTCTTGTCAGCTCCCGCTCACCTTCAAAGGCAGGTGGGTTCGTTTCCAGCTTCTAATGGGGGAGCTAGAGGCTTGTCAATGAATGGTGAATTCTAACAGAATGACCAGGCTGAAAGGAAGCGAGACCGCAGCAGGATGCTGGCACTGGGCGCACCGTCAGTATCAGCGGGAGGTACTGGTAAGAAGTGGGGGGGTGGATGAGAGGGAAAGGCTTTGTGTGTTAGGCCGGGTTGACGAGAAATCCAGTGACACTCATCTATGTGTAAGAAGGAATTATGTATCAAGAAAACATTCCAGCCTAGTCCAACTCAAGTCCATAAGTCCAGTACTAGTCCATCAGTCCCTCTTCAGACTCACAGCCACATGCAGTGATGCAGAGTGCAGGGAGATCACAGGCGGGCGAGTGCAGAGTGGCGTGGAGGCAAGGTCAGTGGAAACAAGGTGGGCAGCAGCAGGAAGATGTAGGCAGAGGCGCGGGGAGGTTCCCCGGGGCTCTCCTTACGGGAAGGCCACGCCCCAAGGAGGCACCATTAGGTACGATCACTGTCTTCAAGTTGGCATAAAATTATGCAACTACACAGACTTCCGTCTGTTAGTCTTTGCTGTAATTAGAAAAATCTAATCATCTGCAATTATGAAAGGAACACCTAGGCGGAGGATACTAAAACCCTCCAAGGACGTTTTCTGGCCAGTTCTTGATGCTGATTCAACGTAGCAAAACAGGACTATCCTCCAACAAACAAGAAACAGACAATCGCCGGGGAAAACAAAAATCTCAATACGCAGGGCCTTCTAGAAACATACGGAAACATTCCATTACCTTTCAATTCCATCTTTGCCACGGGCTTTTGAAGTCCCCTTGTACAAAGCCGAATGGACTTTCATTCTCGTGCAAGCGGTTACAAGTTGGGGGACGTTACATCACAGCTTGGGCTTGTCACTGCTGAGTCCAGTTTACCATTGGGAGTCCCTAAGCTGTTTCATGACAATAGTTGTGAACATCTCCCAATGTTGGAGGAACTGTACACACTCAGCACGCAAATGATGCTCTCACTGATTTGTTTCCTAGAGCTGCCAGGACCAATGACCAGTCAGTTGCTGGGAGCAACACCTTTCTTCTCTGCTGGGCCGGGAGACTGCATGCTGGCCATGTGCAGATCCATGGCACTGTGGGTTAAACACTGGTCTGCCAACTAGAAGGCTAGGTGTTCAAACCCACTAGTCTCTATGCAATCGCATAAAGCGGCTCCAACAAGACCTGGGAGACCCACGGGGTCGCTCTGCATCGAAGAAAGTGGATGGCAGTGAGTGTGACGTGGGCTGGGCTTGAAGAGCCAGCTCTAGGGGAAGGCCCTCCCTGTTTCCCCCAGCCTCGCTCTCATTCTTCACAGCTATTCTCCCGGGACTCCTGAGATGGAATGAAGGTCCCCCCCACCCCATGTCAGCTTGGGTTCTCCCGGGAAACAACACCAGTGAGCTTGCATGCATTGTGTACAGAGGGAAGTTTATGTCAAGGATCGGCTCGCTCAGTTGTATAAGTGAATGAGCCCAGTTTGGTTCAGGTCAGATGTGAGCCACAGAGGCCTCTCCTGACTCATGTAGTTGCAGAAGCTGAAAGACAGAAAGCAGAATGGCACAGTAGGAGGGACACAGGCTGGTGGATGCCAGGGTCAATGAATCCAAGGTCAACAGTCTCTTGGGATCTGCAGTCAACAGAATAGGAGACTGAA
>NW_022111314.1:2924723-2953394 GCF_000313985.2 Echinops telfairi | reverse complement strand
GAGTCGACCCCAGTTGCCAGTGGCTTTCTTTACAAGGCTGTGGGTTTAAGGCTTCTTGATGCTCAACTAGGAGCCTTATGCAGCAGCTTTCCCTGAAAGGACGACAGATGAATACATTCAACGAGGGCCTGCCACCCCAGGGACCCTTTGTTGGTGAGGCTCACTCACGGCAAAGTAGGCTTTTCTGAGAAGCACTCTGATCATTATAAAAATCAAAACAAAACGTTGATCTTTATTAAACAGGTGCACACACACACACATGCACACACACGCACTGAGGACACCCTCAACTTTTCATCATCAAATTGCTTTTATCTCGGAAGCAACCACACGTCTTCATTTATCAGCTGGGAGGGAGCCGGGAGCTGCCACCGTGTGGCCATTAGAGTAAGTGATCGCTGTTCTCTGTGTGCCGGGCGCAGGCAGGGACACTACACTCCGTCATGGTCACGTGCCACAGAGATGCCTGGCAGACCCCAGCTCTGATCAGGGTGGGGGTCAGAGGTGGCTCTTTACTCACAAAACCACATGTCCCCTCCAGAGAAACCCTGGGCCCCAATCTGTCCCACGGAGGAATTTCCATTCCCCCCAAGTTGCACAGCCCTCCCCTTCCGCTAGAAGCCCCGCTGGCTGGGTTTGAATTTTATACATTGGGATGGGGTGGGGGGCTGGGCGGAGGCCACCTGTGACCCAAGGGCTCATAAAGGCGGGTGGCCAGTCGCCTTGAGTGGTTAGTCTTCCAGTGCTCTCCCACCTGCCTCTCTCCGAGCTTCACTGAACCTAGCTGCTTTTTCTATGTCTCAAGGCAGGTGGGGTCTCACACGTATGTTGGTCCATGGCCCAGGTGTGCCCCGCATGGCCCAGACCTCTGTCCATATCTCCTGGGTGGGGATTGATTTTCACCCTGAGACTCAGGAGAGGGAGGGTCCCTGCGCCTTGCAAATCAGACTCCCGGGAACATGCAGGCCTGCGGCCCCCAGCACCTCTGAGAAGAGTTGCTTTGTGGGAAGCTCTGGCTTTCTGCTCAGCTTTTGTAAACACGAGGAGGTGAAAAATGGACTTAGTTTGATATCAGAAAATTCCAGTTTCTTACAATGTCAAAGACAGACGAGCATGGGTAACCCCACTCCGCTGCACCACTCCCCACCCCAGCCAGCACACCCTGCCCTCACCCCCAGAAGGCTGCCTCAGTGCAGCCCTGGGGTCAGCGCTAGGGATCGCTCGGCACCACAGGCACCAGCATTATTTTCATATCAGGGGGTGCTTGACTCACTGCAGTGCCCTCTGGTGGGCTCTTGACCGATTGCAGCACCGCGCAGTGACCTCGCATCAGCTTAATGAGGGGGTCATCTTTCCTGGAACCCTATCTTTCTTTCGGGTGCAGGACGGGGGTTTCTGTGCCATAAAGAGTTACAGTCTTGGAAACCCACTGGGGTGGTTCTACCTTGTCCGATAGCGTCATTATGTGTCAACTTGCCTTGATGGTGAGTGAGTTTGAGTATCTTTCTTCCAAGGAAAACTGGTGACCTTGAACTGCCTACCTTGGAGCTGGACTACTGCCAATGCTCCCCCAGGGCTCCTTAGAGCATAAATTCTCATGTACAGCTACCCTGTAAGACAGAATAGAGCTGCTTCCTGCGGTTTCCGCGGGATAAAATTTTACAAGAGCAGAAAGCCTCATCTTACCCCTGAGGAGCAGCTGGTGGTTTTGAACTGCAGACCTTGCAGTTCAAAGCCCAACTCATAACCCATGTGACACCAGGGCTCTTTAGCAACCTTCTTAAACACAGACCCTCAGACTCACTGCCACCAAGTCGATGCCAGCTCATAGCAACCCGACAGGACAGGATCGACCTGTGAGTTTCTGAGACTCTCACTATCATGGGAACAGAAATCCTCATCTCCTATCATAGAGGGGCTGGTCGTTCAGGACGGCTGACCTTGCAATTATCAGCCCCAAACTTAACCACGGTGCCACCGGAGCCCCTACAGGGCTGGGTAAATCAGTCCCATGGCCTCTCCAGCTGTCAGCTTTACAGAAGCCTGCCGCCACCGCTTTCTCCCACGGAGATACTGGTGGGTTAGAACACCGCCTTTGGACTAGCAGTGGGGGCTTCTACCACGGTGCCACCATGCCTCTCCCCCCACCCCTCTGCAAGTCTGCAATGTGGTCTAAGTTCACCTGACATTCACGAAACACCGACTTCACATTTTTCAGGCAGCTGCTCGGGACCAGAACTGTCCACTCTGGAAGCAGGCACCTTGGCACTATGTGTTTCCTACATCCCCAAGAACCTTAAAACCACACTGATGGTGCCTGCCAGTTAGTAGCGCCACAGAGCCTCATGGCACAGTTGGCAGAGGCTGAGGTGAGAAAGCCTGCAAACCACCCTTTTAAAGAAGAAGCTGTGATAACAATGGAGCCTTGGTGACATAGGCTTAAAGCACCCCGAGGCCAACCTGAAGGTCAGCAGTTCAAAGCCACTAGCTTACTCTGCCAACAGAAGATGTAGTGGCTTTCTCAGAAAGGTGGCAGCTCCTGAACTCCCGTGGACCTGTTCTGCTCCATCCTCCGGGATGGCTGAGGTGCCAGTCAGCTTGCCACCCAGCAGGCAGGTAAGGTGATGACCAGGCAATGTGCCAAGGTCTCCTGTCACTGTTGATGCCACCCAGGCTCTGATTTCAGGCTTGCTCTTTGCAACTCTAAGTAGCAATAGGGTGGATCCCAGCTGGTTATCTGAAAGCAAAGACCCGCTCAGCTGGGCAAAGAGATGCTGCCCCAGGGAGCGCCCCGCCCGCTCATCTTCCTGACAACTTTCAAAACCAAAATGAAACCCAATGCTCCGCTGTCCAGTGCCTTCTGATTCATGGTGACCCTGTAGGACAGGACAGGACAGCCTCCATGTGTTTCCAAGACTGTAAACCTTTGCAGGAGCAGAAAACCTCATCTCAGTTCCCTGGGATCGGCTCCTAGTCTTGAACTACTCCCCGTGCAGTTAGCAGCCCAACGTGTAACCACTACACCAGCAGCATGCCTCTGAATTGTACTCACTGTGCAGATGGAGCTCAAGAAAGGCTTTGGCAGATAGATTCTGGGATCCCATGAAGTTGCAGCCCTAATCTAAGAACAGTTCTTATGTCATGGCCCTGCTCTATATTCACCTTCATGAAGAGATCACCGAAGATAAGGGGCTACGGCAAGGTGTGGTGAAGAAAGCAGATGGTGCCCAGCCATCAACTGGAATAGTGGCTGGGGGTCTTCCAGGTTTGTAGTCAAACAAGCAGGTATCCAAGTGAGGCATCGATTATGTCCACACAGAAGCAGCACACCAGCCTGTGTGATCCAAAGATGACAAAATCCAAATATGACGAAGGAATAAGTGTCAGAGCTTAAATTGTGAATACCCAATTTGTAGAAGGCCATGGAGAATGATGGAAACTCAAAATCCATCTGCATTGTCTGGCAGGGTTGGGCCTCTGGCAGATCCCCTCTGGCCACTGGTGAGGGACTCAAACAGGCAATGTAAACTCGTAAACTTGATTATGGTGGATTGGACTATGATATAATATGTAACTTGGTGAGTTGACCTCTCTTGACCCAACCTAAATTTGTACTGTGCTCAAATATTTCTCACTTATTCCAAGACAGAAATTTCTTCTCTGGCTCTTAAAATATTGTCGGTGGTCTTTTCTTTCTCAGTATTGATTTTTATCTTTATATTATTATTATTGTTTTCCTCCTTCTGTTTCAATTTGTTTTCATTTTTTGTTGTTTCTCTTGGGTCTCCTGGTTTAGGAAGCACAGAAGGAGTGGATGCATAAAATCAGTAACTGTGTGCAATGGCTCATCAGGAATGGGCTGGGGGGAAGAGAGAGGGGGAGAGGCATGGGGTGGCAATCAGTGGATGCAGGAGAGGGGAGGAAACGATTGTGATGATGTATATAAAACTCTTTTTAGAAGAAGTTTAACTATGGAAGTGTATGGTATGTGAATATATTATATCAAGAAAACTACTTTAAAAAAAAGAAAGAAAGAAAGAGACCGAATTTGACCGATGGTGGCCATGGGAGAAGGAGGAAGAGGTTTTGAGTTCATTTTCGTGGTGGTGGGACAATTTGGAGAGTGTCGTACAACCCAAAAGTATAATCAACGGTGCTGAATTACACATGTAGAATTGGAGCTGTTGAATTGGAGACTATTTTGTTGTGTATATTTTTGCCCAAACTGAAAAAACAGTTACATGAATAACGAGTACAGGGAAAAAATACAATGTTCTAAAATTGATTGTGGTGAAGATTGTACAACTTTTCTTGATATGGTCGAATTATTGTACTGTATGATATGTGGATGAAGTTTCAATTTAACTATTAAAAAACATATTGTTTGAAAAACAAAAGAATGAATTATTCTTCAAATGGAACTAGGATTTAGTGCGAGTCCCAAACCCGTTCCTGGATCTAGGGTTTTTATTACCTGCCTTTGGCTCCGGAAGGAGGGGATAGTACCAGAGCCTGACTTGTGAGATTCTGATCTGCAGGAGGCTGTGGATGACAGTGGAAGCCCATGATGCACTGGTGAGATCCACACAGGGAATTGGCCTCCCGTGAATTCCCTTTCTCCATAATGGAGGGATGGGAAGAAACTAGTTACTAAACGGAGCACACTGGAGAGATGACGAAGATCAAAATGACAAACCCGACTTGAATGGTTAAAACCTTATCACTTGAACGAAAGAAACAAGCTTGCCCCCAAACCAAACCAAACCTTAGCACTTGATGCCCCTCTGATGTGAGTTGGGCCTGATTGGGTTTTCAACATTCTCTCTGTCTGCCATATTGGGATTTGTCTCTGATGTATTTTTCCCTGTTGAAGTTTTGTTCTATGTTCTTCAGTAGATGAAACACAGGATGGAGGAGCCTACGGAGACAACAAGGAGAATAAGGGTTCCGGGGTGGGGGTGGGGAGGTGTTAAAGGGGAGCAGATTCAAGGAACTCAAGAAGGAAGAAGGAAGAAAGTGTTTTGAAACGGATTACGGTAGCACTTGTGCAATACTGCTTGATGTGATTAAACTGTGGAACAAGATCTCTCTCTTGGCTCCCAGTAAAATTGTGGGGCCAAAAGAAAGTCTTTGGTGGAAATCACACAGGCAGCCCCAAAGTCCTGGACCGTGGTGGGGGTACAAAGAATCCCTCGGTGTGATGGAAAGTCTCTCCTGTGGGTTTCTTTCTTTCTCTTCCTTTACAAGGACTCTTCCTTTGAGGAGTGGCTCTCTGGCTCTTTGTTGTGTAAGAACTCAAGGCCTACTGCTGTCGTTAGGTTCCCACCCACAGGGACCCCACCCAGCGCAGCACAGCACACCTCCCGGTGCTGTGCCACCCTCCCAATTGCTCTTAAGCTGGAGCCCATCGCTGCAGCCCCTGCGTCAACCCATCTCGCTGAGGGCCTTCCTCATTTTCACCGCCCCTCCACTGTGCCAGGGAAGAGGTCCTTCTCCAGGGACTGGCCTCTCCTGACAAAATGCCCAAAGTTTGTGAAGAGAAGTCTTGCCATCCTTGCCTCTAAGGAATATACTGGCTGGCTGTACTCTACCAAGGCAGATTTTTAAAATCACCTCTTGGAAGTTCATGGTACTTTCAATATTCTTCACCAGCACCAGAATTCAGATGCTCTGTTCTTCTTCGATCTTCCTTAACCAGGGTCCAACTTTCACACAGAGGTAATTGAAAATACGGTGGCTGGAGTCAGGTGCACCCAAGTCCTCAAAGTGGCACCCTTGCTTCTCATCACTCCAGAGAGGTCTGTGTAGCAGATGTATGCAACGCAGTGTGCATCTTTTGAACTCGTGACTGCTGCTTCCGTGAGCATTGATTGTGGACCCAAGCAAGATGGAGTCCTGGACAACTTCGGTCTCTTCTCCGGCTCTCATAATGTGTTGCATAGGTCCAGCTGTGCAGATTGGGGTCTTCTTCACACCGAGTTGTCATCCATGACGAAGTCTGCTATCCCGGATCGTCATTAGCAAGTGCTTCAGGGCGTCCCCACGTTCAGCAAGCAAGGTGGGCAAGGCCGTAGGGAGGAGTAACTCCTGCTCTGGATAGAGATTCTTGGCCCGACTCTGGAAAGTGGGAACCAAAGCAACAGTACAAAAGTGGCCCCACCGCTTTCACTTTCCTGGGAGCAGGTGACACCTGGCTGAGGTCAGGGCCCCGCCGGTTTCCTATTTTATTTCTCCCACACCCTTCCTGAGAACAGATTGGAATCCAGTTATAAACCCAGGCAGGGCCCAGAAAGGGGATAAAAGTCATTGCCAGGTACAGCCAGCATCTGTGGAGCAGAGCCCGGCTCCAGGTAAGGCTCAGGTGGGACCCAGCATCACCCACTGTGCCGACTGTGCCTAGGCATCCTGGCTTGGGCATGGGCTTCCAGGAGCACCCCAGGCTGCTGCTGCTGCTGCTGCTACTGCAGGTGAGCGGTCCTCCCACAGTCCAGGGAGAGGCCCCAAGTGGGACCTGCTGCATCTCACTGGGAGGAGGGTGTGCTGCTGGGCACACGGGGACAGGGGACCCCAGAATGCACGCCAAGGGGCACTTAGGGGCCACAGGTGTTGGGGGATGACCCAACCCCACCTTGTACAGCACACCCTTTCCTGTAGATTCCCATTCACCCCGCCTGCCCTCAAGTCTACCCTGGCTCATGGGGGACAGAGTGGAGCTGCCCGACAGGCTGCCCCGCAGAGGTGGTCCGCCACAGCTTTTTCCCACAGAGTGGCTGGCGGGTCCACACCACAGGCCTTTTGGTTGGCAGTCAAGTGCTTACCTGCTGCGCCACCAGGGCTCCTCCACGTGCAAGCCGCAACTCTGCACAGTCCTGTGCGCACACTTGCTGTTGGACAGAGGCCCTCTCAACCATCTCTGTAAAGATCATGTGAGTGAACGGGTGGTGGGGCCAGGGCTGGCCTCTCCTCCCCTGCCTGCCCCGACACCACTCCTCGAATGGGGAGCTAAAGGCCGGGTCCACTAAGGAAGTCTGGGCTCGTTCGCTTTGTATGCAGCGTCCATGCTGCAGGGTTCACGCTGTCTGTTTGTGTGGCTTAGAAAACGCCAATCCACCGCATGCAGTCCAGGTGCACAGACCCGACACCCCTCTCAATGGAGCGGGCAGTGCAGGGGGCATCTTCCTCTGAACGCCAGCCCGGAAGGCTGCTCGCTGGTCAGCAACTGTGGGCTGGGGTTGGGTGACTGTTTCCTAACCCAGGCCCATCCACGCCCCGCTAGTGATCTGGACGTGGTCACCTAGTGACCCCCCCAGGGCCTCCCCTTGGATTGAATGGCAGTCACCTTGTTGCTTTAGCTGTTGGCCACGTGGTCCCTACTCACAGTCCCTGTGGACAACGGGAAGAAACAGTGCCCGGCCCTGCGGCATGGCCCTGCCCAAGGCAGCTCTGCGAATAGACTGATGAGACCATAAGGTTTTCAGCGGCTGCTTCTCAGAAGTGGATGGCCAGGTCTCGCTTCCTAGTCTGGAGACCCCCAAAGCTCCCTCGGCACCCTAGGCCTCCACTGACTGCGCCTCGAGGAGCTCTGGAAAATACTGTGGGCTCAGTCCACCCCCTTGGGTCCGGGTCTCACTGGTCTGGTGGAGTTCATTCACGCACTTTAAAGCTCTTTTCCCTGACCCAAAAAGGAGGCCGATGGCTCCCACACTTGCCGGTGCTTTAGGGCCACCACACAACACACCTGAGTCCCCGGCACAGTACGGCTGGCTCAGCCATCGTGGCCGTTTCTGCAGGCTTCTGTTTCTCCGAGCACGGAGAAGGCCACAGACCTTCATCAGTGCTCTGCTTGCCCAGCAGGTACTCCCTGGACACCTGCACTGGGCCGGGCACTTCTGTAGGCACTGCGGGCACAGGAGCAAACAGACCACGGACGTCATTTGCTGTTGAGCGGCCCCAGCTCACCACGGCCTCAACTGTGTCACTGTGGAACTGGGCTCCCCGGGGGTCTTCCATGGCTGGTTTCTAGAAGCACACCCTTCATCCCAGGCACCTCTGGGTGGGATCGAACTGCCAACCTTTTTAGTTAGCAGCAGAGTGATGCCTAGAGCCTGCACACAGCGGGACTCTGGTTGTAACGGCAAGGCCTCATCTGGCACCAAGGGCTGGGTGTTTGTTCGGAGATCTCTCCTGGTCTCATTTCTCCCCATCAAGAGCTGCTTTCAGTCAGACAGTGCATTTAGTGTGGCCACAGCTGAGCAGGCTCCTGTGGCATCAGCCCACGGTCGCCTGGACAGGTGGGCTGCAGGTCAAGTCCTGTCCCCATTCTTCTTCTCCTCCCCTGGTCCCAGCTGGTCCCATTGAGAAGCAGGGCTGCTGTCCTCCTTCCGCCTCACTAGACCGTGAAACTGAACACGTTCCTTCCAGGGTGCTTTGGGTTGGCGTGGAAGAGTCCTGGTGGCACAGTGGTTATGGCTCTAGGCTACACACGGAAAGGTCAGTGGTTTGAACCCACGGGGTGCTCCGCAGGAGAGAGGCATGGCAGTTGGTATCCATCAAGATGGCAGCCTGGAAGTCCTGCAGGGCAGTCCCACTCTGTCCACAGGGTGGGTATGGGTCGAGGTCAACGCGATGGCAGTGGGTTTGGGGTCAGCGTGGGCCGTGTTGTGGATGGTACAAATTGGACATACTGGGCCCAGAGCAGGCCACATTGTGAGTGGTACTCTGCCATCTCCCTCTCAGGGGGTCAATACAGACCAAGAGAACACAATGCCCTTGGAACTGGCCATTTTTAGGAATCAAATGACAGACCTCAAGTGAGCAGAGAGCTCTGCCACTGGAAGGTGCTCAGCCATTGGCTGCATTAGTGACCAGCACCCTTAAGGAGCCCTGGTGGTGGTGTGGGTCATGTGTTGGGCTGCTAACAGCCAGGCCAGCAGTTCAAAACCACCAGCTGCTCTCTGGACGGATGAGGCTTTCTACTTTCGGGCAGATTCAAGCTAAAGCCCACACTCATTGCCATCCAGTCACTGGTGACTCATAGCGACCGTACAGGACAGGGCAGAGCTGCCCTGGTGGGTGTCTGAGACCGTAACTCTTTATTGAAGTAGCGAGTCTCATCTTAACCCCGTGGAGAAGCTCGTGGTTTCAAACTGCTGGCCTTGTGGTTATCAGCCCCACGTGCAACCCATGACACCACCACGGTCCCTCAGCCTTAGAAATATGCTCGGTGGCTCTCCTCCTCCTACTAGGTGCTGTGAGTCAGAATTTACTCCATGGTAGTTTTGGGAACCTGCCCCCTTCCATCCCTTACCCACCCCCCACCCCACCCGAAGGACCTTATGTACTCGAGTGTAGGCTGACCCGAACATCAGCCGCGGCACCTAATTTTACCACAAAGCTGCATTAAAAATGTGCTGAAAAACTCGGCTTCTACTTGAGTACATACGGTAGTTAATACCAGTCGGTCACCATCCCTGCCACCCAAGACCAGCGCCCACTGCTCCGCAGGGATGCCACCAGGAGAAAGCGGGTGACATGACCAGAGGGGGTGGATACCAAAATGACTGTCTACACACGCTTTGTGCAGTGTTCCAGCAGAAATTATTTCCATAGAAGCAGTCCTATATTCGCACCAACAACAACCCAAAACAGTGCTCACCCAGATTACAGGTAACGCCACGCTCACACGGTTCAGGCTCTGTGCTGACTTACTTTTAAAAGTACCCTTTTATTGCCTGTTAGGTGGAAGCGGACGGGGCAGATCCTGGGTTTTACAGTCAACAATTTCTACCTAAGCTACTTCGCTCCTCCCCTGCTGTCCCCTCCGCGTACCATCGCTGAGCCCACCTCCTCTGTGGACTTCCTGTTTCCATCCCTTAGTCTGTCCCCACCCCTGGGCTTTGTCCTGGGTCCAGGCTTTGGGTCTTCAGTGGTGAATTCGCCTAACACGGAGCTGAAGGGTGCCAGGCCATGGTCTTGGGAATCCCACCAGTCTCTGTCCCACCAAGAAGCCTGGCCTCGTTCGTAATGCCAAGTTCTGTTCTACAGCTTTCTCTCATTCTCTCTAGAAAACCCAAACCCAAACCTGCTGCCGCCGCGTCCCTACGGACACACAGTGACCACAGGACAGGGTGGAACTGCCCCTGTGGTTTCCTGAGACTGTCACCCTCAGTGGGAGCGGAAAGCTCAGTCTGTCTCCCTCAGAGATGCTGGTGGTTTTGAATCTAGGACCTCTAACGTGGTCCCTTTCAGGGAGCTGGCAGTGGCAGTCAGGCACCCTCTAGTTCCTCTGGTCTCTGGGTTGTGGTCTCTGTCTGTGTGTCCTTGAGTCCACTGGACTCGTCGTGTCCATGCGTCTGTCTATTTTCATCACTCTTAGGCCCTTCAGACGGGGAATCTGCTGATTCACCTTTTAAACCTTCTCATGTGCTTCAGAGGGAGCCCGAGGGGTGCTGCTAAGTAAGTGGGGGCCTGCTAATCACCAGGTCCAGGCTCACCAGGAGCTCCGTGGGAGCACGATGCAGCCATGCCATGGGTCGCTGTGAGTCGGAATCAACTTGATAGCAGTGGATGGATCATGTATGTGCTCCGTCGGAGCGGCCAGTATTGCCCAATGACAAGGACACTTTGAATTACGTGGTTTTGTCTGCTTGTGTGATAACCCCAAGCTGCCGTTTTCTTGGCTGCTGCTGGTGTTGGCACAGTCAGCGACGTCGCCAGATATCATGGCTGTGGTTTTAGCTGCAACGTGGCAATCAGTATTTGTGAACGGCTATCAATAACTTTTTTGAGAATGAAGTAGTAATTAAAGGAAAAGCATGGGGGTATTTTTGTAAAGTTTCCACCATTGACCAGCCATGTGGTAATTCAACGGAGAAGGATTTTTGCAAACCAATATTGCCGGTAGCCTTCATAGCATCTAAGACAGATGATATTGAAGTATTTCGCAGCTCTGCATCTTTTTCTCCATTCTCCTCTTTTTTTCCTCTTAGCGTTCTTGAACATAACCATCTATACCGCTGCCTAGGGACCCTGGGCTGCTCACCGCAAGGTCAGCAGTTTGGAACCACCATCCTGGTCTGAGGGAGAAGGACGAGGCCGTCCACTCCCAGAAAGAGTTACAGTCTCGGAATCCCACAGGTGTAGCTTCACCCTGTCCTGTAGGGTCGCTATGAACGGACTCCGTGGCAGTGAGTTGCGTTTTATTTTTTAATGTTTTATGCTACTCCCCACAGCTGCCGTTCTCTAACAGGGGTTGTTATCCATTTACCTGTGTAGCTATCTGTGCTACCATCCCAGCTAGATTCACCACAGGACTGATCGTTATTACTAAGGCTCCTGCATGTTCTGGTATGAGAGGAGATCCAGGAGCCGTGGGGGTGACATCATGAGTTAGCCCTGGGTGACCGTGATCCTAAGGAGGCCAATGCCCCACCCACCGGTTGTCCATAGGTGACATCTGACCCTGTCCTGCTGGATGGCTATTATGACGGCCTGCCTTTTCTTCTGAATTCCCCACATTCTCATTTATGATCCTGACACGAAGCTAAAAGACTAAGTCCGAGGCCTAGTTTGCATCTCTATTTTTAGTTCAATGATCAGTAATGACCGATGAGGCCCTCCCCACTCTGGTCATGTCTGTACCGAGAGCCCTGAGCTCAGCCCTGGCTGGGGCAGGCGTGGAAGACCACAGAGAGAGGGGGACTTAACGAAGTTTGAGTTTGGACCAGGAGGAAAGCCTAGCTTTTTGTTGTTCTTGTTTGAATCTGGGAACCTCCGAAGGCCTTTTTTTTAATGATCTCATTCAATGCTAATGCCATTCACTCCGTTTCATCTACACAGCTCTTCATTCAGGTAAAGCAGGACTGGGGACAGTGCAGGGGCCAAGGGCAGTGTGGTTGGAGACGGAGTGGGCCAGGTGAGCAGGGGACCCAGCAGGCTGGACTTGGCTCCTCTGGGAGTGAGTTTGGGTTGAGTTCCGATGTTGAGATCTGCACTTAACAAAAGCACAGTGGTTTGCGTGAAGACTTGGTTGGGTGAGCCGGTGCACCGCATTTGTTCCCACTCCACAGCTGACCCAGGTATTGTTCCAAGGTATCGGTTGCAATTCCCGCACGGTAACAACACTCTTCCACGTCCTCCCTGGGCTCCCTGCTTCCGTTCATCTTCCGCTCCCACCCTTCCTACCTTGGGGGACAACCGCTGCCCTTTTGGGCTTTTAAGGAACCCTGGTGGTGTAGTGGCTACATGCTGGGCTGTGATGGGAAAGGTCAGCAGTTTGAAACCACCAGCCGCTCTGGGAGAAAGACGTAGCTTTCTACTCCCATAAACAGGTAGAGTCTCAGAAACCCGCAGTTCTACCCTGTCCTGTAGGGCCGTGCGAGGCTGGAATCGACTTGATGACAGTGAGTGAGCGTCCAGAGGAGTCCATTCTTCTGGGGGCCGTTAGGGTTCGCATTAGGGACCCATCTGTTGATTGTCCGAAGGCTGATCCCTGGGAGTTGGTTCGGTTCCCAGCTTGAAGGGTGCCTGAGGGTTGCCTAAAACTTGAGGTTTCCGCCCATCTCTACTTGAGCAGGAAATGTGGTTTCTCCTGGATGGTTCTGAATTTTGTTCCACACCTTTTTCTCCCTCTCTGCCCAGGGCCTTCTGCTGTTGTCATGATTGGAGCAGTCCACAGTGGGCGCTGGGCACCCTCCAGTTTTTCTGGTGGTCAGTGTGTGTTTCGAGTGTCTTCCACCCTCGCAGGCACACCTGCCAGCACTGTGTCAGACATCACACAGCGATTCACGGGGTTTCCACGGGATGCTTTTTGGAAGTTGATTGATAAGCCTTTCTTCCTGGCTCGCCTTGGACTGGAAGTCCCCCGTGGTCGGTTCTACTGGCACTTGCAATCCTGGTGGCATAGCTTCATCACAGCAACATGCTGGCCACCACAGGTGACACACTGGCGGACAGGTGGTGGGACTTGAATTGGGGGTGTGGGAAACGGAGAAGGGCGAACAGCAGGGTTGAGTCTTTAGAGGGGAAGTGGACAGGCCTGGGAGCTTGAGTGGCGGTGGAGGCGAGGGAAGAAGTAGTGGCCGAGATGACCCCTGGAAAGAGTAGCTGATGCCTTGGGCGGGGGGTGGGAAGCCCTGAAGTAAGGGCAGGTTTCCCAGCCACAGGTCTGTCTTGGACTTGTTGCCTGTGAGCTGTAACATTGGATCTGAGTCCTTGACGTGTTGGTTGTGAGCTGTGCAGGTGGGAACGTTGTGTAGAGACTCCGGGAAGAAAAGTAGCAAACAGGCCCCAAAGAGGAACTTCCTAAGCCCTCAGTGCCTCAAGGACTTTGATGCACATACAAGGTCGGAGGATGAGCGCTAGACATGTGCAAGTGTGTATCTCTTAGCCAGCAAAGGGCCGTTGGTTTTTTCCATGATGCGAATGGGCGCAAGATGCCAAGAGGGTAGGGGTGGCACAGGGAGCTCAGAGGGCCTTTCTCCAGAGGGCAGCGTGCTGCAGCACGCGGCGCCACACTCTCTCGGCTTCTGTGGCCGCACCGCGATGGCGCGCTCAGAAATGAGTTCAAGGCTGGAAACCCGAAAAGACCACTTCCTCAGTGGATAGTGTCCTTTTCGGGGGTCTCAGCGGCCACATGGAGAACATGCCCACCAGAGAGAGCCCCAGTCTGGAGTCCAGAGCGAGGGCTGCCGGGGAGCCTGGGAGGGTCCACCCACAGAGAATCGACGGTGACGCCCCAACCCGAGACTCCCCTGGGATGAAAGCAGCCCTGGGCATCTACTGGAGGGTTTTGTCAACGAATGGCTTCCCAGTTTCCACGTCGCTGCATCAGTTCTTAAGACACAACGTCTTCCTTGGCAATGACAATCCCCGCTCCCCGCAGCAAGCACCAAGCCCCACAGCTACTAGGCCAAGCCGGACCCTCAACGTAGATGAACGGCCGCAGGTGGAGCGCTGTCCGTCTGTCAGAGGCTGTGTGGAGAGAGCCTGGAGCAGGGTGGCTGCCTCCTGTGACTCACTCATAAAGAAATTGCCCGGGTCCTGCGGCTGCAGGAGCCAGTCTCTGTGGAGGACGTGCCCACCGCCCTTAGGGGAGAAGCATTATGTAAATCTCTTGAATGATATCTCCTCTGGACAAATTGCCTAAAATTGGCAGGGCTGGAAATACAGTAAGAGCACTTAGAAAGTCACTGCTGCCAATATGACAATTTCCAGACTGCCCACCCCCCCGGCGCGCTCTCCAGTTCGTCCCTAAGGCGAACACAGAGGAGAGGTTGTCGCGCCCGGTGCACAACGATGTGAAATTTCAAGCTTCTTGGTGGGGGAACAAGGTGTAAGCATTCACCATTTCAAACCTCCTTTTCAACACTCTTCCATGGCTGTCGGCAACTGGTCACGTGCTGTAACCGGAGACGGAGCTGACAGAGCTTGGGAAGGTAAAGGGCCCCATCTCATCCTCTCAGGGACTGATAGAAGGGAGAAACGGGGGCCCAGAGAGAGGGCCCGGTTTAGGCGGCCAAAGCTATTAGCCAAGAATACGCTCAGGCTTCCTGGATTTACAGCGGGGTGGAAGCGGACTGGTGGTCTTCATTCTTTCCCAAGAGCGGCAGTTTTCTCTGTTTTACAATGATGTCTGTTGGGCCCTGAGCCTGACAGCCTGGGTTACTCAGGACCCAGTCATTACCAGCACAGGCCGATGCCTGACGCCCTGCCACGCAGCGTTCAAAAGTGTTCTCCTTGGGGCCAGCAGACACACAGGCAATGACAGGAAGGCGCCATCATTATCTTTAGCTCGAGCAAACCACACAGCTCGCGCCCTCACCTGTCGCCTTGTCTGGTTCGGACGCGTTCTCAGGAAAGGCCAGCCCCTGGAGAAGGGCATTGCCTTTGCTAAAGCAGAGGGGCAGTGAGAACGAGGGAAGTTTCCATCGCGTCAGACCGAGTGGGCTCAAATATACAAAGGACCGTGGTCATGGCATGGGACCAGGGAGCACTTCTCTCTGTCATGCACACACAGGCCACCAGAGGAGCCTTGGTGGCACCGAGGGTTAGGTGTTGACCACTAAGTGGAAGGTGAGTGGTTCGAAGCCACAGATCTGCTTCTGTAAGGACTTGTGGCCCCAGAGCCCCTCAGAGCAGTTCTATTCTGTCCTGTGGGGTGAGAAGGATACAGGTGGGTTTGGCGGTGACCGTGAGTTGGAACCGACCCCGTGGCCGCTAACATCCACGACCATGGGTATTCAATCGTGTCCCAGGATTCTTTTGGTGAATTCTCCTTTCATGACAGAGGAGAAGTGGGAGTCACAAACCGAGATGTTGAGAGCAAGCAACTATATTTATCAGAACAAAACGTGTTCGACACTGTATTTTTTCTGGGATTTATATCGGGATTTGCTTTGGAGCAGAGTTCTTGTTTTTCTCCACTTTCTTTGGAATCCTGAAAGATTCGTGTGACTCCAGGCAGTTCTGCTCTGGTGCTCATAAAGTATATTCTCTGCTAATTAATGCCATTCTTGCTTTAAAGGTCAGTGTCTCCAACAGCTTCCAGCGAGGAGAAGACGAGCTTGCGGATCAAATGCAGGTGGAGTCTGGAATCCTGTCTCCTCATCAGCCAAGCGAGGTCGCGCCTCACTTCAAGGTTAGGTTGCAAGTTCAAATCCTGCAGTGCCTCGTCTATTTTGGGCTGGTAGAACATGCAACTGCGCTGAGATGTGGTGTCTAGACTCTTGAGATTTGTAGAGGGTGCGTTACTCTAAGTCGGCTCCGACTCATGGTGACCCTCTAGGGCAGAGCAGAACTGCCCCGTGGGGTTTCCAACGCTCTCATCTTGATGGAAGCAGCCAGCCTCATCTCCCAGGGGCTGGCAGATCCAAACTGTCCATCTGTCAGTCAGTCACCTGGCACACGCCACGTGCACCACCCGGGCGCCCCGCCGCCATCATGAAGGACGAGTGTCTGAGACGAGTTAGTCACGTGGCGGTCCACGTGAACAGAGCCCGGTGAGAAGCAGCGAGACTGGCGGGTCTCACTGAGTGCTGAGGAAGAAAGCCAGACATGCAGGATGCCATGCCTAGGAGCTCCCAGGTATGCCGCCCAAGCAGCGTGCTGGAGCCGGATGCTGTGGGCAGGGTCTGTCCAGTCAGCGCTGACCCACAGCCACCTACAGGACAGAGTGGGATGTGTTTGCCAGGTGGCAGTCTCTGTGGACCAGGTCACTGGGGTCTTCTCTCCCGGGGTGGGGGTGGGGGTGGGGGGGGTGTCAGCCAGTAGGTTGGGACCACTGACTTTTCTGTTAGTACCTGGGCTTTGAACCACTGTGCCACCAGCACCGCTGGGGACATGCGTGTCATCAGATGGCAGGTGTCTCCCATTTAGGGGTGACTCCAAAGCTCTTTAGAGAATAGGACTGTGATTTCCACGTGCTGGCAGCTGTTGAAAAGGTGCCCGCATGTAACGTGAGCCTGCTACAATGAACTCCAAGGGCCCTGGCGGACAGGGATTGAACTCTGGGCTCCTAACTGCACGGCCCATGGTTCAAACTCACCAGGTCCTCTGCCTGAGAAAGTTGAGGCTGTCTGTCCCTGAAGAGATTTTGTCTCGGAACCCCACAGGGCCAGTTTGACTGCCCAACCAGGGTCGCTGAGTCCGAACCAGCTAGATGGCAGTGGGGTTGGTAGGCGTGATGTCCCTGCCACCTTCTTCTGACCGCTGTTATTCTCACTTCCAGGGGGAGAGCCGTTGGCCCCCCCATCGAATCAAGAGAGGCTCAGTCCTCATCCCCTCGGAGCTGGAGGAGGAAGACCCAGGTCCCTTCCCCAAGGGAGTGGGTGAGGTAAGACACTCGGTCGCCTCTGTGACTGACCACAGCCCTGGGAGGACATGTGCTGGTGAGGGATGGGCTCTGGGGCACCTGACTTCAACCAGTCCCTTCCCTGGGCGAGTGTGTGTGTGTGTGTGTGTGAACATGACCCACAGCTGGCAGCAGGCAGGCCGATCCCAGTCTGCCCACCAAGCTCTCTTAACCCAGCTTGTGCCTTCTAAAGGCAACGTTTTATTATTTCCCAGTAGGGAGACTTTAAAACTCTCTGGTCCTTATATCTGGAGACCCTGCAATGTGTGCATGGGCTCTGCCTTCCCACGTGGCACGACTCAGGTGGAGTGTTGGACCTGCCCGACTAGAGAAACATCCAGAGGCACTCAGATCTGTGTAGGAGAGAGGTTCTATCCAGGAGTAGTTGCATATCAAGAAAACATCTCAGCCCAGTCCAGATCAAGTCCACGCGTCTGATACTCGTTCAGAAGTCTGACGCTGATCGTTGCGCCACATGCAATGATACAAAATGCAGGGAGATCACAGGCCAGTGGGTGCAAAGTCTTGTGGATCTAGTGGGCTGGAAGCATCTCCAGGGCTCTTTCAGGTCTCAGTGTGGCTTCATGTGGCTTGTCAACAGGAAGACAAAAGCAGAGAGAGAGAGAGAGAGAGAGAGAGAGAGAGAGAGGCCCACCTCCAGGGAGAAAGAGAGGAAGTTCCCAGAATTCCCATGAGAAGGCCACACTCACATGGAGGCATCCTCAGGGTGTGACCTGCTTGACAGGCTAGACTCCACCCCTACACTTAGTGATCAAGTTGGCATCAAATTATGTAGCTATCATAAATGAGGCTTATGTTTCCTAGGGTGCCAGAGTCCCCACCCTTCCCTACTGCCTGGCCAGCCAGTGCTGATAGCAGAGGGTCAGAGATTACTGGGGGTGTTGGGGGAGACACAGGAGCATGCCAAATTACTCTTGGCCTATATCCTCCATACTCATCAACTGCCTGGTCCTGTGGGCCTTTGGGTTTTAAATTGAGTGGACAATTTCTGACCAGTTCTGACTTCCTATGTGCCTTAGAGAAATATGTAGGTAATTCATAGTGTTTTGATGCTTATAAGAGTAGCGCCCACTGCTCACTCTAGAGCCAAACAGGGACATGGAAAGCCCAGCACGCTCTGGAGCACCCACCCCCACCCCCCACCCCCGATGGAATGGTGGCTCCCAAGGGTCGGTGGCTCAGCAGGTGTGTGTTCCAGATGGGTTATGTCCTCATGTGTCAAAGGCATGCTTCCTGTTTCCTCACCTGCACGGCCGATCCCTGACAACACCCACTTGACGGGGATGTTTGAAAGGTGATGTAACTCAGGCCAGGACAATGTTCTGCTGCGATTCCTAAGGTTCTCCTTGGCGACTCCCTCCGAAGGGACAGCCCCTTCCCTCCCTCCCTCCCTCCCTTCCTTCCCCGACTCCTTCCTTCTGTTGCATGGGGGTTGCTATGAGTCCAGTCAGCAACAACTTGACGCCACCTGATGGTGCCAATGGGTTAGGACGTGCAAGGCGTACTGTAAACGGGTGCCTTCTAAGCCCTTCCTAAATGCCAGCTGTGGGACTCTTGTCTTCGGTGCCTCAAGGGGTCCTGCGCAGTAAACACGGGCACGCATCTTCCAGTCGTTTCTTCACCCACGCATGAATGTGCATCCGGGCTAAGGACGACGCAGGCCCCACTCCCCGCGTGTTGCTGCGCAACCTGCCCTTCCTGTTTAACGGATGCCCTCTTTCCAGATCTCTCTGTGGGATCAACTGGAAGGCTCGATGGGCCCTGACGGGGACAGTGAGCTTATGTTCACGGGGGTGGGTGGGGGGATGTCCAATTCAGCCAAGGAGGGAGGGAAGGTTGCCCAGTTTGACGGGGGCCACCCACGTCCCTGAATTAAAGAGGCAGTCTCTGCTGAGTCGGTGCACTGGCTGCCGTGGAAACTCACCACAGCCACACATTAGAACACAGACACAGCTCTCCTCTAACTGCAGTGAGGCGCAGGGAAGCCCCGCGTTGCCAGAGCTTGGGAGGCGCCGTGTGTCAGCGCCCAGGCACAGCAGGACCAGACATCACCAGCCTTCTCCGTTTGAAGCCGGTGTTGCGGTCACGCGCCAATCCACCTCGCGGGGAGGTCTTCTCTTATCAAGGACTCTTCACCCTTGGATGGCCCTTTCCATGACTTTGGACTTTTGTGTTTTTATGGGCTTCATGGTTGCACGCCCAGCGGGCAGCAGCAGGAGTCCCTGGGCCGCACACACGTGGCCTGCCGTGTCTTTGTCAGGATAAGCCCCCGAGGTGGAATACTGGGGGCCGCTCACTGAAGATGCATTTGGTTGTTAACCTAGATTCTTGCTCTGCCTAACAATTTCTTCTCACCCTCTTCTAAAAATGATTTCTCTTCCAGCAGTTTAAACCGTGTGATGATGCGGAACTGATGTATCTAGTCAGCGGGCCTGGGGTGGATGAAGACCCAGAGGTCAACCTGTTCTCTATGGACTGGGACACCGGGAAAGTATATGTTCACCGCTCCGTGGATAGAGAAAAGACACCATTTTTCACGGTACCTCAACTCTTATATATGCCAGGCTCTATTTATCGTAAAGCTCTTGTGAGAAGAGGGAGGCCCAGTGGTACAGTGGTTACGTGTCGGGCTGCTAACCACGAGGCCAGCAGTTCGACCCCACCTGTGGCTCCGAGGGAGAAAGATGAGGCTGTTTGTTCCTGCAATGGTTGACCACCTTGGACACTCAAAAGTGGAGCTTCCACTCGGCTCTCTAGGCCCCCACAATGGCAGTGTAATAGTTTGTCTCCTTTGGTAGAAGTACTGTCATTGATAAGCCTTACTGGAAGCAACCGTGTCCCTGGTACTGGGAGGTTGATGTGTTCTGCACGTTGACACTGTGACAAGTTTTCAAAGGCTGTGCGCGTTGGATGCTGAGCTTAACGTTGTCATTTTATACGGTGCGGGACAAGAGAGGGGGCTGCTTTATAATTATTTTTGGTAGTCTTTGTTTTAATGACCCATATCTCAACCCAACTGGGATGTTGGAAAGCATTTGGGACTAGAGCTACAGGACTCCTCTACAATGAGCTGATTCCAGTTTGAAAGCCATGGAGATGAGCCACACGCCACACCCAGGCCCCTCGGGCTGCCCCGAACACACCCCCAGGACTTGCTCAGGTGCAGGCAGGTGCTCCAGGGTGGGCTCACGTGCTAGCTCATCTTTGTCCCAGCCCTGTGTGAGGGTTGCCTGAGAAGACAGGTCCAGAAGCTGCACCAGGAAAAGGACATTGAAAGAAACCCCCCAGTTTCCTGGGCCACCCTAAAGAAGGACACCCCCCCCCCAGGCATCGATCCCCTCCCAGCTCTGGAAGTGGCATCCCAGACACGATGCTGGAGGCTCCCGGGGAGAAGCTGTCCCTTCCTCTCTCCCTGCCTCTGCGGACTGCCATCACCCCAGGAGTTCCTTGGCTTGTGTGCACTCCGCGTCTCAGGTACAGAGGGTTTGAACTTGAACATCGCCTTGAGCTCAACTCACGGCCATGAAGTCGGTGCCGGCTCACGGGCTCACGGTGACCCTACAGGACAGGGTAGAACTGCCCCGTGAGTTTCCGAGGCTGTCACTCTTCCTGGGAAAAGAAAGATCTGTCTCCCCACCCCCAGTGGCTGGTGCTTGGGAACTACTCAGTTTGACGGGTGCCACCAACGTCCCTGAATTACACACGGACAGATAGCAGCCCAAAGCTTAACCACTGTGCCACCAAGGCTCCTCTGAATCCCTTCCTGCAGGAATGTGCTGCTCAGCATCTGAAAACGGTAATTCGGACACTTTCCTCCAAAACCATCACACAGAACAATGGGAAACAAAGCAAAGCCCACTGCCCTTGAGTGGATTCTGACGCAGAGACCCATGAGGACAGAGTAGAACTGCCCTCCAGGGTTCCCAAGGCTGAAACCTTTGCAGAAGAAGCCTCATCTCCTTCCTGCAGAGCAGCTGGTGGGTTTGAACCACTGATCTGTGGCTAGCGGCTCAACCCCTACCCCCCAACCCATGCCACCAGCATGGGAGAAATATTCTTACCTCTGAATTTTAAACAGAAATTATGCAAAACTCCATAAAGACATAGAAACATGTATTACCCAAAAGACAAAGAGAAATGTATTGCTCAAAACTTTCTAGGTCTTCTTCCTCCATATAAAATCTTGACCCAGAATTGGCAGTGTCTGCTAAAAAGAAGGCACATGGAGTGGCCGTAAGGGGGACCCCCTAGACTTAAAAACTCTCTTCCCAGTTTTTAAGATGCAAATGGGTTGCCTAGCAACCAGATGGTGTTAAAATGCACATTCGGATTCAGTCATTCTGGGCAGAGAGCAGAATGTGGCACCCCCCATGGTAGTTCCTAGTTATAACCCCAAGGGCCACATTGAAACACCAGGTCCTCAGAGACAATAGGGAGGGGCGTTGTCCCACCAGGATGGGGCAGGGCATTTAGTGCTCCTTTTGGGCTTGTTTGATTGCCAGGCTTTAAAACATTTTGTGATGGACGAGAGGGCGTCTAAGAGTTTATGGAAAAATGGAATGAAAAGAGAAAGTACGTCCTCCACGAGCTCTTTGAAGCCTGCTCGCGTTGTGGGCTGGCACAGCCGTGTTCACGTGGGACTCTGTGCTGCGGAAAGGAGCCCTGGTGGCCTAGTGGGTTCGGCCTTGGTCCGTGGTTTGACTCCACCCGGGAGAAAGCTGCCGCAGTCCGATTCCATAAAGAGTGGCAGCTTCAGAACCCCCATCGGGCCGATCCATTCCCCGCCCGTAGGGCCACGAGCAGTCGGAACAGACGGGCGCCGAGGGCTGACTTTTGGTTTGCATGACGCAGCTGGATGCCAAATGCCTGCAGGGGTTTCTGAAAGACGGCGAGGCGATGGAAGGGTTGGTTCCCATAGGCCATTCAGAGAAGAAAGTGGAAAACCTTAAAAATAATTTTTAACAGTCTGACTTTGAATGAGACCTCTGTCAATTCATGCCCAAACCACGCCGGCATCACAGGAGGCAAATACAGCCGAGAGCCAATGGATGCAAATACATCCATTTGCAGCCCTCCAAATATTTACTTGTTTGTTGTCATCGCCACGGGGTCACCCTTCGTCGTTGTAAGCATGCATGCCGACAGTTTCATGCTGTGGGCTTGGCATCGAGGATGGCTCCGTGAGGGCCTAGGCCCTTCGCCTGTCATTTCAAACCGCCCTCTGCGATCCTGCATGCGAATGCGCCGGGGTTTGTTTATCCAAGGGTGTAAGTCCGGAGGCATTGACAAAGGGCTGGATCTGAGCTCTGGGGCCAGGACATAGTCAGGGCGTGTCCTTTCTCCACTGCCACCCGGACTCCCCGGGAAATTCTGGAACGCCTTGCCCGAGAATAAACAGCACTCATGCCTCTCCAGCATCTAATGGAACAGAAGGCTCTGATGTAGCTTTCAGGGTAATAAATGGGACGGGGAAGACTCACAAACAGAAAGCAGACCTGTGGCGGTTTTTAAGTGGAAGCCTTTACGGTTGGCACCGTTTGAGGGCCAGAAGTCAGGGTGATTAAGGAAGGAGCAGAATAAGGGCAGCACAGTCATAAATTATGGAGGACGGCATGGCGCGCAGTAGACGAGGAAGCCAATTTGCTTTGCACAGAAATTGAAAAATGTATGACAGGGTCCCCCGAAGCAGAGCTGGTGCAAGGTGGGAGCACCTTGTGCCCTTCTGTATTCCAAGGGAGAGGCAGAGCCCTGGACCCCTGGGCCGCAGCGGACTTCCAGCCCGGCTGCCATTGTAATGCCTGGTGGGCCCATCACGGTGGAAGCATGGAGCAAGCAGTAGGTCTCCAGGGACAGAAGGTCCAGAGCAGTGCCCAGCATAGCAGGGGAGAAGCCCAGGGGGGCTCTGAGGAGAACAGGAGCGGGGCTGCTGCCCGAAGCACCAGGGGGCTTCCTGCTCAGGGCTCTGGGGTCAGAGAGACTGTGCAGAACCAGATGGCTGTGCTGGGTCTCCCTGCACGGTCCCTGGGCTGGAATCTGGGCTGCCCTGTCTGGTGGCACTGTGGGCTAGACGCTGGGCTGCTGCCCACAAGGTCTGTGGTTGGTGAGGCAGCCCTCTCCGGTGCAGATTCAGTCCCGGAAACCCCAGGGAGGGGTCACTATGAGCAGGCACCAACTTGATGGGCCGCCTGATGGGGGCTTTTTGAATCTGTCTTTGCCACAGTCCCTTTCTCCCCCCCTCCCCCCGCGCCCCACACACCCAAAAGTGTGTTGAGGTGCTAGCTTACCCTTGCACCTGTGAGTGAGGCATCACTGGGGGAACTAGACTCTTTGAAGATGTTGTCAATGCATGAATGAGGTCATCAGAGGAGCCCTGGTGGGCTCAGTGCTGAACCCTCAACTGTCGACCAAAAGTTGGCGGGGAGTATTCCACTGGCACTCCCGGGAGGGAGATGTGGCCCCTGCACCTGTCAACACCACCGCCAGGACGCCCTTCGGGACGGCCTTCCTCTGTCCCATACAGCCGCCATGAGCTGGGCCTGACCCGATGGCTCGGAGCATTCACGCTCACCACGTCGAGTTGATTCTGACACTTAGCGACCCTGTAGGGCAGGGTAGAGCTATTCCCGTGGGTGTTCAACAAGCTAACTCTTCACAGGGGTAGAAAGCCCTGCCTTTCTCTCCAGAGCACGTGGCAGCCTTGAATTGTTGATCTTGAGGTTTAGCAGCCAAACACATACCACCACCAGGACTGGATGGTGGTGGGGTTAAATTGGTTACACCAGGTGTGTGTGTGTGTGCGCGCGCGCGCATCCTGATCCATATGAGTGATGGTTTATAGAAGAGGAAGACAGCCATGAACACAGGCACACATGGTGGGGTTTGGGGGTGGGGGTGGGGCGGTGCCAGCTGAAGAAGCAGCTCCAAGCCATCAAGGATTGGTGGCAGCCCCGAGAGCAGGGAGAACGGCAGGGAATGGTTTCCATCTCAGAAGTGTTAGAGAACTGAAACGGCTGACCCCCTGGTTTGGACGTCCAGCCTCGTGGAGTGGGAAGAAATGGTGGTTGTTGGCAGCATGCCCTCTGTGGGGCTCTGTGACAGCAGCCCTGGCACGCCAAGCCTCCAAGCTGAAGGGTGAAGGTACCAGGTGCAAGCAGCCCATTGAGTCCCTGTGAGGGCCCAGGGCTCCGTCGCATGCAGGGCTCAGTGCTGGGAGCCCCCCAAGGACAAGCCCCCGAGGCTGGGCCACCGCTCTTATTAATGATGCTCCCATCTTCACATGGGTACTGCCCACCTGCTCTAGGATGAGGTGTCCCAGGGGTGCAGGGATGGACATGGTCAGCTGCCCACAGATGGGCTAGTGTTCCCAACTGCCCGCTGCTCTGCTCCCATAAAGACGGCAGCTGGGAAGCCTGACCTGGGCAGCTCGGGTCTCTCCTTCGAGCCAGAATGGAATTGCTGTCTAGGGGTTTGGTCTGTGCCCAAGAAGCCCTGGTGGTGCCTTGGTTAAGCCTTCAGCTGCTCACCACGATTCTAGTGGTTTGAACGCACCTATCGGCTCTGAAGGACAGAGACCAGGCGATCTATTTCTACAGAGACTAGAGCCGCCCCTCATCCCCCACCAAAAAAAAGCCCAAAACAATGTCCTGTAGGGCAGTTGTCCTCTGTCACCCGGGCAGCAACGAGTTGGAATGGATGTCTCCCAACAAGAGCAGCCACAGTGTGCACCAACGCTGTGCACTTGGCATCTGGGGTTCACGGTGAAAGGATGAGTCCTCAGGGGACGTTCCCACTAGTGAGGGCGACAGGCAGGAAACACACAGGCCCCCTCCAGCTATGTGACCAGTGTCACTATGTCAGTGACCCGCAGCACTAACACCATTCTCTGCCACTCCCCCCTCCCCCACGCCCCAGGTGTGCTTTGACGTGGCAAGTCGCTCCACAGGGAAGATCCTGGATAGATCCTTGATGGTCACTATCAAGGTCAATGATGTCAATGACCACGAGCCCAAGTTTTCGAAGGAGGTACTGGACGTCGAGGTGAAGGAGAGCCAGGAAGCTAGTGAGTGCCGGGGCTGAGCCTCCTCCCACCTGCTCTGTGATGGTTGTCTCGCTGGGGCTCTTGATGGGGAACTTGGTCCACCTGGACCTCAAGGGACATTGCACTGCTCATGGGTCAGAGGTCAGGGCCCTGGATCAGAGCAAACTGCCTGGGCTGAGTGGAACTCCACGGAACGCTGTCCCCTTGTTCTCCTGACCTGTCAAGGCCAATCTATCAATAAAGCCAAACACAGAGGGAGAAGACAGGTCTCAGATTGCCTGCAGGAGGTCACAGATGCGAAAACCCCATAGAACTCGGGTCCTCTTGGCAGGCACAGGGGCAGCAGGAGTCAAAGCCGCTTTGATGACAGCGGGTTTGGCCTTGGCTTTTGGGCGACACATTCTGAATATTCCTGCAAGTCTCTCCTCTCCGAACTGTCAACAAGGTGACACACAAAATCTCTTCCTTCCAGACCCTGCACACCTGTCCTCCAGTAGCAAAGGTGCATGCATGCGTTGTTCCTCGCTTTTCTAAGGAGATGAGTCCTTAGCCTCGGACATGTCAAGGGACTGCCAAAACACAAGAAAGCCTGTTGGTGCCACCACGGAGGTGCAGGCCCCCAAGAGCCATAATCCCTGTCTTCTCCATTGCCCCTCATGCCTGAGTGCATACACCCCCACAGCTGTACATATAACAGAGGGCTTGGCAAGCTTGTGGGAAAACGCCACGAGCCCTCGATTCCATGTCCCACGAATGTTTAGGAGCCCTCTCGCATGTGTGCATCTGTGCATAGATTTTTAGGTAACATCACAAATGCATCTGCGTGGAAGCAGACAGTTAAGTGTTTCCTCGCGTAGCTACCTTTGCTACAACGTACGCATGTGTCTCAATGGCACGCTGCCACACAACATGGGCGTTTTGTTCGTTTGTTTTAAATGAGTGTATGTTTATGAATGCTCTCTTTAAAAGCCACTCGTGTACCCTTTCAACCTGCTGGCGTTTTCCACGGCATCTGCCCTGCATGTTTGCTTTCGTGGGTGTGTTAGGGACTTACCCAGCCTCCTATGCTGGACCTCGGTCTTGCCGCCAACTTTTGTTGGTTTCAGAAAATATGTTCCAAGGAAGACTCCGTCAAGCTCACTTCCCATCCCCATGACCCCCAGGCATTCCTAAAAGGAGGATCGTGGGTTCCCGGCACACACGATGGGGAGGGCCTGGCCTCTTTGCCCATGGACACACGAGAGTGTCCCCAGAACTGTTGGTGTTCGGTCAATGCTCAGACCTGCTCCCCGAGTCTTTCCATAGGTCCCTTGGCCTTGTCTGTTTCTCTTCCTCATAGTCCCTGCCTCCCTTTCCTCCGTTTCCCTGTTCCTGCTGGTGTGCTTGTCACCTTCGTCTTGACCCTACCTCCCAAGTAAAAGCCACGGGGGCCACGTTTGACCTCCTCTGGCCACCCAGAATGTGTAGGCAAGCCTCGTATTTGTGGTGTTTAACTCAGGGGAGCTAACAGCTCACCACACGCCCGTGATCATAACACACGCAGGTCCACATCTGGTCCACAGCAGTGCCTCCCTTTAGCTAGCAGCCGAGTCTCTCTCTGGCCCTCAGCCTCTCAGCCACGTGGGCCCTTGGCCTCTGGCCTTGCTTTGTGGGCCAGGAAGCCCACCTGGAGCTTCCAGACCTTGGTGTTGCCCTCTGCTTTGCCCCATGGTCTCAGTTATGTGGCCTCTGGGGGCTCCACCACTCCAGACAGGGATGTCACACGCAATCCACTTGTGGCTTCTTGCTTACCTTGGCCCTGGGGTTCTTTCCCTTCTGGCTTCTCAGATGGTTCTCTTATACCCCGAGGGATGGCAAAACAGACCAATCCCTATTTGGATGGCCATACTCTACTTGCGTGGCCACACCCACTCACCTACTTATTCTCTATCAAGGACCCTCTTCCATCTCTGCCATGTATAGATTTGAAATATGCTTTCTTTTTCCTTCTAGGCTATATGCAGATAACATTTAACATGTATATGGCATATACACATATGTGTGTGTTTATATAGTGGCCATGCATTGTACAGTACGATCCATCCATTTTCCTCTTACGATTTCCTCGGCATCTGCAACCGTGCCTGGAAAGTTCTTCTTGACTCCACACCGAAGCCTCCACTTGCATTTCCTCTACTGGGTCTGTGTTGTTGCTAGTTGCTGCGGCCGCAGCGGGCAGCCCACATGCCACAGTGACACCACCCTGCAGGTTTGAAGGCTGTGGCTCTTCTGTAGCAGATTGCCAGCCCTGTCTCCCGTGGAGCGGGGAGAACAGCCGGTGCCTCCAGGACCTGCTCTGACGCCTGCCGCTTGGACATGTCGGCACCTCGGGGCTCGCCCTGTGGCACTTAGCAAAGGGCCCTCCTTAGTCCACTGGGTCAGCCAACAGCAACCATTCTTTAAATTCCTTCCAGACGTGCCTCTTTTCCAGCTGTCCACCGTTGACCTGGATCAGGCAAACACTCTCAACAAGTCCTTTACATCCGCGATTCCCAGTCGCCCTCGCTGGGAGAGAGTGTGTTCCGGGTCAACTGCGCAACGGGGCAGATACGGTTCGCAGGGTGCTTGGGATGCCAGGTGATGTGGACTTCCCTAAAGACAGGACGAGCCCCGGCTCGACCTGTCTCTGTCTTAGTTTGGCGGGGAGCCAGGCGTGCCTGGATTTGCGGACGCTCCCCTTTCTTGTCTCTCAAGCACTGTGCGTGTCCTCCCGCCCCCTGCAGACTGCTCCTGTGTTCACACTCCTGGTCACCGCGCGAGACCCGGGGACACCACAGCGGCCATCCACAGCCCCCGTGAACATCCACGTGCAAGACAGCAACAACCACAGGCCTGAGGTCACCCAGGAGAAGGCAAGGCACCCCTCCCCCTGCACCCCACTCCGTTCCCCGAAACACCCCCTGTTCCTGTGTGTGCCGCCTCCCCACCCCATGCTTTTCCTGAGGCCACCCTGTTCCTCTCAGACCACCTCGTTGCCCTGAAGCCCCTAGTGTCCCAGTTCCTTGGTGCTCAAATCTATGTCCGCTGTGGAAGATGGGCTCCAGAGTCCTGGTGGAGCCGTGGGTTATATGGCCGGCTGCGCAGGGCCAGGCTAGCAGTTTGAACCCACCAGCCGCTCCAAGGGGGAATGAGGAGGCTGTCTGTGCCCATGAAGACTCACAGCCTCGGAACCCCCAGGGGCAGCAATGCAATCACTGGTCATGAAGGAGTGTAGTCACTGGGTGTACTTTTGGGTTCCTTTGGGCCGGGAGCGGTGCTAGGAATATTTACACGCACCGCGTAGTTTCATCCTTTGCACACAAAACACGAGGAACGCCAGGTCTGGGAGGGCTGGACGCTCCTGCTTCTCTCCGCACCCTGACTATTCCTGGCTGTTCCCATTGGAGAGGTATGTGTTCGGGGGCCCTCCTGAGCACTGGGGTCGGGGAGGGAGATCCTTAGTAGCACCCCTGGCCCCCACTCATTAGATGTCAACAGCATCCCAGACCCCCCAGCCCACAAATTTCGACCAACACAAACATCTGTGGCCATTGCTAGTTGTCCTCTTTGGGGGGGGGCGGGGCGGCTGCAGAATCTCCCATGGTTGGGAACTCCCGTCTAGATGTGAGCTTCTCACTGAGCTCAGGGCTCTGCAGGGGAGGTGAGCAGACCTGGCCTGACCCCCCACTCAGCTGGTCCACACCTGCTGTGAGACCCTCCTTGAAGAACGCATCCAGCCCCACCG
>NW_022111314.1:2920810-2923181 GCF_000313985.2 Echinops telfairi | reverse complement strand
CTGGAGGTCCTCCTCCAGGAACTCGAGGTCACTGGGGGGTGGAAAGATACAAAGCACTCAGGGACCCCTTTCAACTTCGTGTTTCTATCTCTTTACTAATCCGCATGGGTTTTGCAAGTACAGATTCAAACTCAGTCGTTTCCAATTGCCATCCACCATGCAAGAGGGAATGGAGCAGGAACATGGGACCGAGGTACAATTCTTACTCACACACCAGGGTGCGTTCAACAGCCAGCCTGGCGGTGGATGTGAGCTCGCCAGACTGACAATGATGGTTAAGTTCAGTGCAAGCATGGAAGCTCGCACTATTTGTCCTGGATGGGGACGGAGTGCAGTGACCAAGAGGGGTGGGCCGTACACTCCTAGGGGAGCCTGGAAATGTCTCGCTGGGTGCCGTGGAGTTGATTCTGACCCATAGTGACCCCATGCACACCAGAACCAAATGCTGCCTGATCCCATGCCCGCCGGCCGGCCGGCCATCCTATGCTTGAGCCCGTTGCTGCATCTGGACTGCCTCCATTTGCTCAGACACACGACATTCACTTCCGTTTCAAGACACATGCGCGCTGATACTTCCTTGAGATTTGCCACCCTTAGATTCTGATGGACCCCGAGCCCACTGCCATCCAGTCCAATCAGACCCAGAGCCCCGGCACAGGGTTCCCGAGGTGGCCCCTCTTCACCGGCTCAGATTGTACTGCAGGCTCAGGTTCTGAATCTGAGTGACCGGTGCAGGATGGGATGAAGCGCCTCCCGGTCCTGCGCCGTCCTCACGACGGCTTTTCCGTTTCAGCTCCTCGTCGTCGCAGCCACCTGTCATGTCCATCCATCTTGGCGAGGGTCTGTCTGTTTCTCAAAGACCTTCTACTTCACTAGGGAACAGAGAGCCTTGTTTTTCCTCCTACGAGGCAGCTGGTGGGTTGGAACTGCCAACCTTGTGGTTGGTGGGTACGCAGTCTAACACTTCCTTGACAGCACCGTGAAGGCTCCCTTTTCTCACGGCATGTCTAATCAAGTGGGTTTTCAATGAAAAACAAATTTTCAATTTTCTCCCCCCTTTTCCTCCTGGCCTCTCTCCAGATAAGCACCCTCCCATCCCTATCCTGAGGAGCCTCCCCCGCCCCCATCCCTGTCCCTACACGCATTCTCCTTCCTCTCATCTGCTTAATTTACATATCTCGCTGTTGTCTAAGCCCCCTGGCATGCCGGCCCAATTAATTTCCACCGTTTTGCTCACAGCACTCACAGAATTTGACACCTGGCACCATCCTTGAACCAGCGATGTAAATCATCCTCCTCAAAGGGTGTCATTTGAATTACAAAGAGAACTGCACACCAAAGTGAAGGGGCTTTTAAAGGCGAGCGCCACACAGACAAGGGTACCGCCTCGGAAACCTAACTGTGTGTGCGAGCCCAGCTTCCCAGTCCTTGGTAAACCACCAAACCCCACGGACTCGCCCCTGCACGCTCGGCAGCCAGCCCCGAGGAAAGCGCGCGGTGCGGGCTGTGGTGTTGATGTGTGTGTGTTTGTCTGACGAGAGCACCCTGTCACCCAAAGGCAGAGAACAGCGAGCTCTTTTGGAGATTGATCTGCGCTGGAAAAATCATCCCCTGGACTGAATGAGGCACAAGCGGCCAATTTTAGGAGCAGGGCAAGATTTTTCCATTTTTCTTTTCTTTAGACAGCGTGAGCTAGAATGCGTATTGTTCTCCATAAAATGCTAAGAAAAGCAACGCCTGGACGTGGATGTAGCCCACGTGCTTTCCATTGTTCAGCCGAGACGCCACAGCCCAGGTGGATGTTTCTGTGGGAGGCTGGCTCTGCTGTTGAGGGCGGGGTTCGACCCCCTGGGGGCCGTGTTCAGCAGCAGGAGGAAGACTCAGGTGGTGGTGGCCAGGACCCCAGTCTCTTTCTCCCATTTCTGCCTGCACTTGCCTGTCTTTGTCCTGTAGACGCTGACAAGCCGTTGGTTGGTTTCTTTCAGTATGAGATACAGATTCCCGAAGGTCGCACAGACCCCAGCGTGCTGCTCATACGGGTCCGAGACCGGGACACCCAACTTACATCAGCTTGGAGAGCAAAATTCAGCATCTCCACTGGCAACGAAGAGGGCCACTTTGGCATTGCGAGAGACCCTGTCACCAATGAAGGGATTCTGAGTGTCCTCAAGGTAAAACTCTAGCTGTGGGTTGAACAGTGTCCCGAAGGAGACCAGACCCTGTTCTCAGCATCCTCCCTCAGGCGCGCAGCCACTGCTGGCTGTCATGGAGGCTGGCAGGCTGAACCTCCAGACCTGGGCAGGTGAGGAAGAAAGGCCCGGTGATCCGCCAGTGAAAACCCCGGGGTCACCAGAGGCCCAGCCTGATGTGC
>NW_022111314.1:2917510-2919411 GCF_000313985.2 Echinops telfairi | reverse complement strand
TGTGCATGAGACCCCCTGTGAGTGGCTGGGACAAGAGGCCCTGGCTGGGAAGCGTCAGGCCAACAACCAGCCTCTCTGGGCCTTGGGTCTTGGGAGAGAGGCAGGCAGGCTTCTAGCAGGCTCACTCCATTTCTAACCCTGCCCAGAACTTGCCTTTCTGTCCACAGAGGCCCAGTCAGAGCCTGCATGTTAAGAAGATCCCCAGGTGGTTCCGGGATTCTAGGAATGACTGGGGGGTCTTGTTCAAAGATGTAGATTCTGATTCCCTCTCTCTGGGGCAGAAAGGCAGATTCTCCACAGGAAGTTCAACCTGTGTGAATTGTGGGTCAAAGCCCTGGCTGATGGGAGACTCACCTGGGTCAGGTGGGTCTGGGGTCCAGCGGAGAGGCCACCTTGCAGTGTATGGTGCTCCCAGCAGAGACTGGTGGTCCAGGGGCCGGCAGAGAAGGAGCTACCAGGTGCAGTGGACATTACTATCACGCCAGATGCCCGGGGTTGAATTTCTCCACTAGTTCCAAACCCTTCCATCTTTTCAAGTCACTAACCACTCTGTCCCCTGAATAATTATCCTCATCCATATCTCTGTTTCCCCAAGTCCCCCCTGGTTTTCTACAGCGGGGAGTCACATGAATGTTTCATCAGGTTATAGGGTTTTTTTGTTGCATTTTTTATGACCTTGGATGGCGGCTCTTCCTCATCAGGAAAAAGCAGGGAGGGAAAGGGGTAGAAAGGACTCCATAAATGATTTGAAAACGTGCTGAGGACGGCCTTTTGATCATTACCAGAGGCAGGGTAAATCATGCATGAGGCGGCCGGTTCGCTGCGCGCTTGCTGGGGGAGCCGCGGTGGCGTTGAGGTGTCTTCTCTCTGTGTTGCAGCCTCTGGACCACGAGACACTGCCCCGCAGACGCCTGGTCATCTCCGTGGAGAACGAGGAACGGCTCTTCTCCTGTGAAGCAGGCCAGGGCCAGAGTCTCTGTGGATGTGACCGTGGTGGACCGCAACAACCCTCCCCCCCCCTTTTACCCAGAGACCCTCATCGTGACCAGAGAGGATGGCGCCGGGCCCGGGCTTCACCTGGGGCTAGTCAAAGCCATAGATCCCGATGGAATGTCCAGTCACGTGAGGTGAGACACAGGAGATGGCGCTGCTGATGGATGGGTGGGAGGCGGCCGTGAGCGATGGCCAAGGCCGGCATCTCATCTTCTTGGGGGAGACTGGCTTCTGCTCCTGGCTAGTGCCCCGCGCGCGCGTGCACCCCCGTCCTCGCACGATAGCAGGCTCGAGTGCTGCGTGATGCCCAGCAGGTTTCTCCAGAGCTCGCGGACTTGCATGGACTAGGGAGAAGTGACCTATAGCCACTGCAAACCCTGGGGACCACATGGTCTAGGTCCTTCTGCATCCTGTTGTTGTGAGGTGCCGCCAGTTGATTCGGACCCACAGCGACCTGTGCACCGTAGAGTGAAACACTGCCCGGTCCCTCGTCATCCTTGTCATTGTTAAGTTTGAGCCCACGGTTGCAGCTACTGTGTCCATCCATCTCGTCAAAGGTCTCCTCCTCTTTTTCACCGCCCCTCCCTTTCCCAAGCATGATGTTCTGCTCCATGAGGTCTGGTCTCTTCTGACAACTTCTCCAGGGTACTGCGGTGAAGTTGCCGCATCCTTGTCTCCGAGGAGCACTCTGGCCGTCTCCTCCCAGACAGACGGTGCGTCTTTTGGCGTCCGTGGTACTTCCAATATCCCTTACCAGCACCGTGACTCCAACACATCCATTCTCTTCTGGGCTTCCTTATTCAGGGTCCAGCTTTCACATGGAACGAGGCGACTGACAAGACCCTGGTCTGGGCCAGGGGCACCTTCATCCTCCAAGTACACTCTTGCTTGTCAACACACAAGGTCCC
>NW_022111314.1:2913350-2916298 GCF_000313985.2 Echinops telfairi | reverse complement strand
GCAGAATGCAGGGAGATCACAGGCCGGTGGGTGCAGAGTCTTGTGGATCCAATGGCGGAGGCTCTGGCAGCTCTCTGAGGGACTGGCAACAGCAGGAAGGTGAAGGCAGAGAGAGTGGGGGGTGGGGGAGGTTCCCAGAACCCTGCTAATGAGAAGGCCACTCCCACAAGGAGGCACCATCAGGCTGCGGCCCGATTGACAGGCTAGACTCCATGCCTTCAGTCCAAGTTTACACGAACTTGTGTAACTACCACAATAGATGTGTGTGTGTGTGTGTGTGTGTGTGTGTGTGTGTGAATGTTCTCAGGTCCCATGATTCTACTCCGGATACTTCCATGATGTTTGGCATGTATAAAGAGTAAACATTTTATTTTCAGATCACTGTGGGTTGGCAGCTCCCCACCAGGTGCGGGTGGTGGTGGTAGTGGTGGTGCCGTGGCCGAAAGACCCGGCCACCAGCCTTTGAAACCCCACAGAGCATGCTCTGCTCAGACACAGGAGCCCGGGTTGACTCAGGGCACCTGGTTAGTTTTTCCTTACTGGTTACCTGTTGCAGAACGTGGCTACCGTATCACAGACGAGACATTGGCCTTGACATACAGCCCCTCCTCCAGACTCCACAGGCATGTTAGCGAGGTGAAGCAGGGGCAGGAGCTTCCTGCCTCTCCCTTACACAAGTACTCAGAAACAGGGTCTCCCAAAGTGGCCGGGGTCTGCAGAAGCAGAGCGCTACACTCCATCCTGGACTATGGGCTGTAGTGTCAACGGTTTTAGTTGCCAGTGGAGCGCTGAGCAGTTTTTTCTTTTTTTTTATGAGGAAGAGATGGCAGGCCAAATACGTTTGGGACCCTGTGTCCTAGATTTCTCAAACAGCAGGAAAGCAAATGGAACTCAGGCTAGTACAAGCTGACCGCGGGGCGGCTGCTGCTGCTGGTTCCCTGGTGCCCACTTTCACCGCCACCCCCTGGGCTTTTCAGAGCTGCCGTCTTTATGCAAGCAGGTCACCAGGCCTTACTCCCGAGGAACCTCTGGGTGGGTTTGAACCCCTAACCTCCCAGCCCTGAGCAATAGACCTCTGTGCCTCCTGTGGTAAGGATTGAACACCCACACAAGCCAATTCCATTGCCCTTGGGATGGTTCTGCCCTCTGACCACTCTCTAGGCCAGAGGAGAATGCCCCAGAGGGTTTCTCGGGCAGCAGCGTGCACAGCAGCAGACCCCCCCACCCCCACCTTGTTCTTGTGGAGCGGCAGGTGAGTTTAACCCCCAGGCCTTTCCTTTAGCACTGAGGCCGCCTCCACACTACTGTGAGAGGCTGCTGGCCTGGCCTTGACGCTGGATGCTTCATCCGGGGAGAGAGAGGAAGCTGCTCCTTTCCCAGCAGGGAGGAACCCAAATGGGCCCACCCCCACGCCCGGGGTTCCTCCTTGCTGAGTGCCACGTCCCTCCCTAGGGGTCCCTCCGCAGACGGGCACGGGGCCGTGAAGCTGTTCCTGACTGACATCCACGACAATGGGCCCAGGACCCCACAAGCATATCGGGAGGTCTGCGAGTCCTCCGTGAACAAGCCCCTCCGCATTGAGGCCGAGGACCGGGACCTGCCGCCCTACACACACCCCTGCACCTTCGAGCTGGACCTAGCTGAGAGAGGGGCTGAGGTCAGGTGGAAGCTGGGCAGCAGCCAGGGTGAGTGCCTGTGTGGCTAATGGACAGTGGAGGCAAGCAGGCAAGGCATGTGCACACATGCCAACACACACACACACACACACACACACCAACAATGCATGCACACACTAGTGTGCACACGTACACAGCCATGTGCATATAAACATGCAGGCATACGTGTGCACATGGGTGCACTCATCAACATGCATACATACACCTGCACATATATGAACACACATGCAAGCTAATTACATGCACCTGCATGTGCAGATATGCACGTACACACCAGCATGCATGTCCACACATCCATGCATACAAACCCAGCAAGTACTGCCTTACCTGTGGCTGGCCAGTGGGTTCCCGCTTACCCTGGCGCTGTCAAATGAAGCAGAGCTTTCCTGGAGGGTCTGTAGGTTGTCATCCTCATGGAAGCAGAGTTCCTCCCTCCTCCTTCTCCCGAGGCGTGGCTGGTGGGCTCGAGCCACTGACCTTACAGTTAGTTACACAGCCAACACTTAACCACTGCGCCACTCGGCTTCCTTCACTAGATAGACCAAACTCCAGCCTCCACTCCTGACACACAGAGACCCGGTAGGATGAGCAGGACTTCCCTTTGGGTTTCTGAGACTGTAACTGTTCATGGGCGCAGACAGCTCCTGTAACCCCAAATCACACTCCTTTCTGTGGAGGTGATTCGACTCACAGAGACCCTGTAGGACAAGGCAGAGCTGCCGGGGGCCGGGGGTTCAGAGACTATAACTGCTCCTGGAGTAGAAAGCCTCATCTTTCTCTTTCGGAGTGGCTGATGGTTTCAAATTGAGGACCTCGTGTTGGGCAGCCCAACCCTTACCCACTCCACCGCCAGGGCTGCTCTTGAAGCTTCACGGACAAGCTCAGGGTGGCTGCTTCTACTCCCATAAGCACTTAAGTCTTGGAAAGCCAAGGGCAGTTCTCTAAGGTCACGATGAGTTGGAATCAACTCGATGGCAGGGAGCTGTGTGTGTGCGTAGTGTTTTCAGTGCTGAAGATCAAACCCACTGCCGCTGAGTCCATTCTAACTCACAAGGGCCCTGTAGAGAGAGGAGAATTGTCCCAGACAGGAAGCCTCATCTTTCTCCCGAGGAGCGCCTTGTGGGCCAGAACCACTGACCCACTGGTTAGCAGCTACACCATCAGGCTCCCGAGTCCTGGCGTATGTAAGGGAAGACCCCGGAGGAGCCTGCGGCTGGCAGAAGCCCACTCCACATATGGAGTTGCTCGGTCTTTCCCTGGCCTGGACACTCT
>NW_022111314.1:2910647-2912167 GCF_000313985.2 Echinops telfairi | reverse complement strand
GGGCCTCCAGCCTTTTGGTCAGCGGCTGAGCTGGCCAGCCTGGCCCTTAGGTTTGGATCCACCACTGGACAGCAGTATGCTCATTCTCAGGCTCCTGGGCTTGGCCTTGAAGGCTAATCAGGAAGCCAGCGTTCCCCAGAAATGGTGCAATAGTACTGGCACGAGGCAACCATCAGCTCTGGAGCATTACTGGGGCCTGAAACAGAGCTCGTGGAAATGGTTGTGAGATGACTCAGACCCGTTGAAAACATTCACTCACTGAGCACAGAACGTCACCCTCCCATCTTCTTGCCTCCACTAGAAGTCCAAAGCCATGCCCACTGTCATCCCGCCTGTGCCAGCTCCTAGTGACCCTAGAGGACAGGGGAGAACTGCCCTGTGGGCGTCTGAGACTGTGGAGCTTTATGGGAGCAGGGAGCCCATCTTTGTCCAGCGGGGCACTTGGTGGTGTCCAACTGCGGTCCTCCAGAGTCAGAGCCCAACTCGAAACCACCGTGCCACCAGAGCTTGTCCCTGTCGCCGTTAGGCGGCGCCAAATCGGCTCTGACTCTGACCCATAGTGACCCTGTGCTCACCAGGGCAGACACTGCCCTCCCCCCACACACGTGAACCCATTCCATGATTCAGCCATGACTTTCCTCTGTCTTGTGGAGGGTCTTCCTCCTTTTGGGCTGGCTCTTAACCAAGAATGGACCAGTCCCTCCTGAGGACCAACCCCTCCAGTGAGCGGGCATGGGACAGGCCCCACACACGTGAACCCATTCCATGATTCAGCCATGACGTTCCTCTGTCTTGTGGAGGGTCTTCCTCCTTTTGGGCTGGCCCTTAACCAAGAATGGACCGGTCCCTCCTGAGGACCAACCCCTCCAGTGAGCGGGCATGGGACAGGCCCCATCTCCCCGCAGACCGCTGGGTGGAGCTGCTGCTGATCAAAACCCTCCCGAGCAGGACCGGCTCCGTGCCTCTGTGTGCCGCTGGCCAGCAGGGCCTGTCCCAGAGGCAGACTGTCCACCTGCACGTGTGTCCTGTCCCCGGAGAGCTACGTGTGTCCAAAATCTGTGTGGCCACGTCTCTCCATCCTCACCTCTCGGGCCCATTCCAACTGCTGGGCCCCCAGCACAGACACGTTTGTTCTGCTAGGTGTCTGTGCTCACTAGTCCTCACCAACAAAGTCACTCAGGGGCAAGTTCTTCGGTCTTCCGGACTCATCGCCCCACTCTCGTAAGCATCTGTGGCAACTGAAATGCCCTGGCTCAGGTCAGGGGAACTTCTGTCCTCAAAGGGACGTCTGTCTTTGTTTTCTGTCCCTGGACACCCCTTGGCATGGGTGAGTGTGGTCAGGCTGTGTTTAGAAACGGGGGACCTACTCTTGGGAGACAGACCTGTGAGCTTTCCCACCTCTCTCCTCCCAGGGACCCTGCTTTTCCTGAGACGCAGCTACATTAAGATTGGAGTCAAGGGGTGCCCTATCATCCATGGCCCCTCAGATCATTCCCTGCCTGGTAGACCGACCCCCCTGG
>NW_022111314.1:2909385-2910205 GCF_000313985.2 Echinops telfairi | reverse complement strand
CGAAGGGTTCTTGTTTTGTGGGGAAATAGGTTTTGCCCATTGGAAACATTTCAGGGGTACATCCCTATTTAGATGGGAATGCTTCACCCTTCTCAATGAATCAGACTCAGCTTGGCTTCTCAACAGTCAGATGGAGTGCCCGGCCCCCAACCCTCGCCGCAGCTGGGACAAGCAGTGAATGCTGGCCTGGGAGGGACGAGGCCTGGCCTCCGGGGGCAGCCTCTGTCCCATTAGCACGTCAGTGGGCCTCCCATCTTGAGACTGGGCACCATAAGGCCAGCCTCACACACTGACTGCAGATCGAAGGCCCTCATGCCTGTGTCTGGCTGGTGCTGGCGGGTCTTCCAAACCTGCTGCTGCTGTCGTGCCCTGCTTGTCACATCTTTGCTACCCCCCGCCACCCCCACTGGGTGAGCTGAAGCACCGTGACCCACCCGAGGGTCCCCCCAGAGAAGTGGGAGTGGTTGACCTCAAAGTTAACCCCCTACCCCTGCACCCAGACCCACCAGAAGTGCCAAAAGAATGCCCTATCTCCACTCACTGAGGATTCAGGCTGCCTACCATGTAGTCTGAGACTGCCCCCCTCCCCACAACCCCCTGAGGTTCTTCCTGGGAGGAAGAGACTTCTTGAGTTAACTGAGAAGCTTTCTGGAGAGAGATGGAGAGAGCGAGAGAGAGATGGAGAGAGCGAGAGAGACTAGTTTGCGTGGCATTGGGCTGGAGTAAATGTGCTGGTTCTCACAGCAGGATGGGAAACGGGTGCTCACCATCAGCCAGGACTTGTGGCTTGAAGCCCTCTATTGAGAAGGGAGAGGAACTG
>NW_022111314.1:2896204-2907349 GCF_000313985.2 Echinops telfairi | reverse complement strand
CAGAAAGCCCCCTCTGAAGCTGGTCTCACCCCAATCCCACATCCACCCCAGAAAGGCCCCCTTGAAGCCAGTTCCACCCCACTCTTATACCCACCCCACCCGGAAAGAACCCCTGAAGCTAGGCCAACCCCAACGCCCCACCCCCAAAGCCCAGCATGAATGTGAGACTCCGTTCCAGGGAACAGAGTCTCTCCTTGCCAGAGCCTTGTCCTGGTCGCACGCAGCAGCCTCAAACATGCATATCCAAACTAAACTCACTGTGTGGAGTCCACACCGACTCACGGTGACCCTACGGGTCAGGGCAGACCTGCCCCTGTAGGTTTCTGAAGCTGCACCTCCTTAGGGAAGCAGAAGACCTCGTCTTTCTCCCGAGGAACCCTGGGTGGTTTCAAACTGTTGGCCTCACGGTGAGCAGCCCAACCTGTAGCCCTCCCACCAGGGCTCCTCGAGGCTCCCCATCCTCCCCTCGTGAGTACCGCCTCCCCATCTGTGCGGAATCCATACAGCACTTGTGTCAGCCCACCTATTACTGTCTGGAATGTCCGCTCTGGCGAGTAGAGCTGGAATGTGTGTCTGCGTGGCAGTGCCCTCCATGGGGTTCCACACCGACTTTTCAGAACCAGATTGCCACGCTCCTAGCTGGCCTCCAGCCTCCAGCTGGGCTGCCACACGCACTGCTGACTGGCACTCTGCTTGGGGCCCTGTGCCACAGGTCTGGTCGTTTAGAAACGGGTTTCCTTACATGGTCTCCCTCCCAAGGAAGCTATTTCTCTGAAAAGGGAACGAGATCATGACTGGAAAGGAGAACCCCGTTTTACGCAGTGGAAAAGACAGCAGTAAGGAACCGTGCCAGAGGACGGTCCTCTCCCTAGAATGGACCGGGGAAGTAGCGAGAACCCTAGGGGAGTCGGGAGGGGCGGGGGATGGCACTGAAGGGCGCTGGGACACTGGTGGAATGGCAGCCACTGGCCAGGAGTTAGGGGCCGAGTCACTTCCTCGCAAATGGCACAATGACAGGAATCCATCCTGGGATGACCCCCAGTGTCCACTCGTCTGTGTCCTATCTCCTGGGTGCGTGGCCGAAGAGATGGCCTCAGCTCTGCCCCTTCGCCACCTGCAGAAAGGCCCCCTTCCCCCTCCTCCACACGGCCATGGCTGGGCTCTGATGAAACATAAATGATAATAGGTGGGGGGTGGGGCGCGGCTCGTCCCTCAGGCGGTTGCTTGCTGACCCTTGTGATGGGCTTTGCACCCTGTACCTGGGGAAACACAGGGGACCACGAGGGGAGGGGGAGACCTGGGGTCGCTGCTCCTTCCTTTCACCTTAACCAGCCGGTGGGCCGGGAGCGAGCGAGACTGCACGGGGCTGCCAGCCTGAAGGTCAGTGGTCAGCGGTCAGTGTGCCGCTGAAGAAAGACCAGAGGGTCTTCTTCCCAAACGCAGCCACGGAGCACAGCTCCACGCTGACGCGTGGCGGCGGCAAGGGGTCTCTATAACCAGTCTGTCAACCCTTCCCCTGGGAATGACAGTCCTAGGTCAGGCTTACTGAGCACCCCTGGGGTACACCCCCTGCAGAGAGAATCCCACTGAATTCTCACCACTCGCTGTGGGGAGGCCTCGGGCAGCCCCATTAGACTGGGAGGAGCCTCCAGGCCCTGGCGTCTCCTGGCTCCCCGCCCCCAGCGTCCTGTGGATACTCGGTGAGCGCGTGGGGACTCACGAGTGCAGTTGTCACTTGTGATTTATGGAGGCGCCTGCGACGCTAAAATCTGCTGCACACCAGAACGTATAGTAAATGAGACCATGGCCAAGGCCCATTGCCCGCTTCATCTTTGCTAACATTTTTATTTCACAACTGGGGGGGCCTCGGTTAAGGAAACAGGAATCTGAGGCACAGCCCCACCCCATCCCCCAGATCCCCCTGGCTTCCTTTGTCCAGGCCCCTCCCAGCGCGCCATGTTCAGCTGCATGTCCAGCGTTTAGATGCGGCTGGTGGTCGGCCGGCGGCCCCCACAGGAGAAAGGTCAGGGGACCAACTGGCTTCTGCGAAGCTGACACCCAGACCCCCCTGGAGCGGGGTGCAGTTCTCTGCCGGCTGGTGGCGTTGCTGGGAAGGGACTGTGTGCAGGGTGACAGGGACAGTAGACTGTCACAGCGAACATGTTTGCAGTGAGTGCATAGCACCCTTTGGGGGCAGTCATTTCCTTCCTCTATCCTTGGCAACCCCCTCCCCCAATTCCTGCTCCTAGCACCCTGCTTACCTTGCGTGCTCCCGCATGCAGGAGCGATGGGGATTCAAAGTCCCCTCTTGAGTCACTTGTTCTTTGACGCCCCTAGGACAAGGACCCCACGCTCCCAAGGATACTGCGCTTGACCTTGGACACTATGGTGAGTTACGGATACCTCTGTTCTGGGGAACATCCCGCATGCTGGTGCCCTGAGGGCTGGACCTTCTAGAAGGTTTGGGTAGAAAGAACACACAGTCAATGAGCATCTGAGGAGTGCAGTCCCCATGGGACTGGCACACCACCCACCCATCTGCCCGTCTGCAACACTCACCACAAGGGGCCTGGTGGTGCAGAGAGGTGATGCTCAGCTGCTGGCCGGCAGTGGGCGGTCCGTCCCACCCACCCCCAGCAGCTCTGAGGGACAAGGCCTGGACGTCTGCTCCCATAAAGATGACACTCTAGGCACCCTCAGGGCACCTGACCCTGTCATGCGACGTCCCTGTGAGTCTAACCCCCTTGACGGTGCCCAAGAACACGCCCCTCATTATCCTCCCTGCTGCTGCTGCTGTCGTCCTGGATGGTCACCCGGCAGCTGCACACTCACTGCCGCCCAGCCCAGCCCCACGCCCAGTGAGCCCGTGGACAGGGTAGAACTGCCCCTCTGGAAATCTCTAAGGGAGCAGAAAGCCTCATCTTTCTCTCATGGAGGGACCGATGGGCTCAAACTGCTGACCTTGTGGCTAGCAGCCCAATGCCTAACCCGCTACATCTACAGGGCTCCTCTAAAGGTGCCCCAAATACGTTTTCTGGTGTCCCTCTGAGCCCATTGGAGGTCATCTGGAAGGTAAGAAGCAGGGGCTTTTCGCCCTCAGCCCGGTCCAGACTTGTAGTTCCCAACTCCTGCCCAGTGCATCTGTCCCTCCCCGGCGTGGACACACACATTCTGAACGGTCTGCATGCAGATTCCCAGCAGCCCCTGGGGTGCAGAGGGTCCACGCTCGGCTTCTGATGAACAGCTGGGTGGTCGAACCCCCAGCAGTTCCACGGGACAAGGGCCTGTCCCCACAGAGATGCAGCCTAGGACGCCCCAGGACAGTTCTGCTCCATCCCAGGGGCAGTTCCAAGTGCAACTGACTTGAAGACACTTAGCAACAATACGAGAGTTACAGAACCAGTTATTTGCTTTCACTAGGATGTGGGCGCAAATATTTGTAGACTCACAGGAAGTTAGCCAGAGTCCTCTGTACCCTCCACTTGGGCCCTGACCCCTCCCCGGCCCCTTGGCAGCCTCTCCCAGAACCACGGGGTGTTATCAAAGTCAGCGTGTTGATGTTGGAACAAAGCTAAAGACTTTATTTGGGTTTCCAATTTACCTAGCTATTATCTGAGCACAAATGTGCTTCTCTGATCTAGTGAGGAGAGAGGTATTTGAGGCCCAGGGCTGTGGTATCTTATCAAAGTTTTGATGGAAAGCTCCTTATCAAGAATCCAATGCCTTGTCCATCCCGTGCGGCTGCGTTTGGGCTCAGACTCAAGGGAGAGCTTGTGCACAGAGGTGAGGCAGGACTCCATGGGCATGTCCCTTTGGTCCTGGGCCACTGCTGCTGCTGGGACGCTTGGATGCCAGCGGAGGCAGAGGCGGGGCGGGCAGTGGTGGAGCGGAGAGAGGGAGTGCGCCAGGAGGGGGTGGACTCACCTGGCCCTGCTCTTGGTTCTACCTGCTCAGGCAGCAGGAGCAGCATCCACCTTGCAGTCCCTGCCGCAGCCACCTGCCTGCTAGCCAGACAAAGCCTGAGGGCTGCTTGCACCATGTCCTCTGCCTCACCTGTGTCCCACCCACGGTCCAGGGCTGCAGGATTCTAGGACAGAGCAAAGAAGCCACTCCCAAGCTTTTCCAGGGCTGGACATCTTCACAAGGGCTCAAAGCCCCTCACTGCCTTCCCATCGATTCTGATAGAAAACCGCCTCTTCCTCCCAAGGAGCAGCGAGTGGGTTGGAACTGCTGACCCTGTCGTTACTGGGACAACACATAACCCTCTATGCTACCCCCAAACTCCAACCTCACTGCTGTCCAGTCATTGCTGACTCATGGGGGCTCCCATAGGACAGAGTAGAACTTCCCCTGTGCATTCCCAAGGTTGCAACTCTTTATGTGGACAGCTAGCCTCGTCTTTCTCCCAATGAGTGCCTGGTGGGCTCAAACTGTTGACTTTGCAGGCACAGGCCAACATCTAAGCCACTCTGCCATTGGGGCTCCTGTAAAACCAGTAGGATGAAACCTATTCACCTACTGAAGGGCATTTCTTCCCATTTTTGGCAATTACACATGAAATTGCTTCAAGCATTCAAAAACAAAACCAAAAAAATAAAGGGGGTGGGGGGCCAGGGGGATAATAAACAGAAGGGGAGCAACTTGCTCTTTAAAAGCCAAGCCCATAAGCCGTATGGAACACGGATGAATGCGTGGTTGCCCAAGTGACTGTTGGCAGACACACACCTGTCCTTAAATCCACTGTCTCAAAGGCACAATTACTGCTTCTTCTTTTTTTCGCTTCTGGGTTGCTAAGAATACGCCCAAAGTCCTAAGGTTTCTGCTGTGATTCACACAAGTAGACCGGGGTTTTTAGCTAAGGGGGCCTTCGGGACCATGCCGTGCGTGCAGACGCTAGAGCACTGATAGCAGCAGAGGCCTGCTATCAGAGGAGGGCCCACCAAGAACTCCCTACCAACAAGACTGGCCGAAGCGTTCAGTGTTCCCACGGGTTTTGTGGTCATCCACGCTTTCGGACTCAGTTCCAAGCAGCCCACAAACACAGGGACTCCACGTGGCTGGAGAGCAGCCGTATGCGCTGGGATTTGTGGAAGAAGTTTACAAGATCACGGTATCCTCAGACGCCCCCATCTCCCCAGCTCCTGGTAAGTCGGTTTTTAAAGCGTCTAGAGGGCTGAGTCAGAGAAGAGCAGGTCCAAACACCAATGGCTTGCATTCAGCTCCATCTATAATCTCAGGATTCTCCCCATGAAGCAAGACCCCTGCTAGAAGCTTCCTCGGAGTTCTATGGGTGCCATCCCATCTGGCGTCCCAGAGCAGCCAGGGGGCACGTCCCCTCAGACAGATGTAGGGGTTCCTTCCCTTTCTGATGACAAATATTACTAATCTGGAGCCAATGAAAAGGAGGACCAAGTACCCGGGCTGGGGTGTCCCCAGGGAGGCCCGGGCCGGGGGACAGGGCCTGCTTGCTGCCCTTTCAGGGCCAGTGGCGTCACATCAGGCAGGGGAGTGGGACAGACTGGTGGCTTCTAGGGAAGGCCCGTGGCCCCTCCGGCCCCTCCAGAATCACTGATCTAGACGAAGGTGGTGTCTTGCTGCGGGCTGGGCACAGTGGTCTCCCTGGTCAGGGCCTTGGGATCTAGATGACCTTCTCTGGAGAGTCTGGCCTGCAGGCCAGCTGAGGGATGCCGACCTGTGCCTCGAGGGAGCTGCCCCCACCTGCCTGCCCCTTGTCCTCTGGCACCTGTTAAACACGTGGAGGCCAGCCCCCCCAGAGGCAGCATGCTTCCGCAGTTTGGGCTCCTTCATTCTCCTCCCTCTGGCCCACGGCCCCGGGCCCATCCCTGCTCACGACCATCCAGTAGGACTACTAGGGGTTGTGGGTGTCCGTCTTTATGAGAGCAGACCGCCTTCTCTTTCTCTCCCCAAGGGACCCGGGAGTTCCCTGTTGCACCAGGGCGCCTGTGTACAGCTGTCCCCCACCGTGGCTGCCCGGGTGGGTGTGTCTGCAGGTGTGTGCTGGGGGGCTGCCAGCTGTCCAGTTGGCTCGTGGCAGGCCCTCTTCCAGCGCACTGCCTGTGTTCACGGCTGTGCCCCTGGTGGCAGCCACTGTACTTTCAGTGCTTCTGAATCCAGGGAGTCAGTGGCCAGCCCCACATCTGCCCTTCTCCGGTCCCACCGGGGGATCACCAGGCCTTTCTTTCCAGTGGCACTGTGGGTTGCTCACTGGACTGTGCAGTTCAAGGTCCGCAGTTCTCGTCCACCAGCTCCTCGGAGAAAGATGAGACTGTTGATTCCCGGACAGATCCACAGATCTACAGCCTCAGAAAACCACTGGGGCAGTTTTGCTCAGTTTACGGGGTCACTGCAAGTCAGCATTGACTTGGTGGAAGCCAGTGGGTTTCCTTGTAGGCTCTTAGTCTGGAAGCTCTGCTGAAAGCTCCTCCCCCCACCCCTCCCGCTAGTCATGGGGAGGCTGGTGGTCACAGCTCCTAGCCCCCAGACTCACGGCTACATGCAAGCCACCGGGCTAGTGGCCACAGTCAGAGAGGTGGCTACCCCAGGGTGTCTGTTGGCTGGGGCATGTGTGCGGACACGTGTGCATGCACCCCTCCTCCCCCAGCCCCCTCAGGCAGCAGGCAAACACTTCGGCCCAGCTCAGAGCTTGGCGTGCGGTGTTTGGAGTGGAGGGAAAACAGACCCACGGCTGCTTAGCAGGGCTGCTTTTTCCTTGGCAGCCTCCGGACTTGGCTGGGGGTTTGTGATGAATTATTGATCTTACGGGCCCCGGGAAGCTTCAGATTCAGGCTGGAAAGCATGCCTGTCCCCACCCTGGGAGTTCTGAGGTTGAGTCCGAGCAGCGCCCCCCATTCATGATCTATTCCGCCTCCGGAAGGATGTGCCCGGACTGCCAATGCCTGGGCAGGGCTGGTCTGGGGGCTTAGTGGTGGGAGGGAGGAGCATCCTGCCCTTCTAGCCTGCATCACTCGGGGACAGGTGAGGCTCCCACAGGTACCTGCAAACCCCCCAAAGGAGTCACTCACAGAAAGGCCTCCTCTGGCAGGCCACAGGATGTTGGGGGTGTTTCGTGCGTAGGAACCATGGGCCCCCAGACAGTGGCATAGGCCCTGCATTGTGGCCTGGAGGCCCCCAGCTTGAGGCTGGCAAGGAGGTGCTCCTCCTGGGCAGAGCAGGTGTGAAGGCTCAGAGGAGGGACTCAGACACTCCCAGGGCCCCAGAGATGGACCCCGCTGGCCCTGCTCAGGAAGACAGGCTGTGGTTCTTTGGCGTTTGAATGTCCTCAGGGGTCAGAGTCATGGGCATTGACCGGGGTTTTAGGCAGGCGGAGGAGGGGAGCAGTTTCTGAGCTCTAGTGTGGAGTGCCCTGCAGTGTGGAGAGCCCTGATGTTCCAGTGGGTTACACGTGGAACTGCTAACTACAAGGTCAGCAGTTTGAACCCCCCAGCTGCTCCCAAGGAGAAAGATGAGGCTTTCTACTTCCACAAAGAGTGGCCATCTTAGAACGCCGCAGAGGCAGCTCTGGGCTGTTTGTCAGACCTGACTGTGACCATGCGCGGTTGGGGTTTGGTCTGTGTGGAGAGGTTGGTTAGCAGGGGGCTCATCAGGGAGGTTGGGCCCCTGAACCCGGGAGCCATCCTCGCCTTGCCGGGTCAGGATAGGATCCATGTGGATCTTTAGCCGTCCCACTGGGACCCATGGAGGCAGGCTCCCTCTGTTGCGTGGCTCTCTGATCCACTAGGCACATGGGGACGCTGGCTGGCAGAGGACAGAGCGAGCACAGGATTAGATGGGAGCTCTGAGGGGCCGATTCCATCTCATGGCCTCCCAGGGTCACATATGGGTGTTGTAGGCTGTAAACTTTATGGACACAGGTCGCCAGGTGGACTGGAATTGCCCACCTTTGGGTATTTACAGCCGTGCATGTTAACCCCTGTCGCCATCAGGGACCCCAGGGAGGTCTGTGTAGGCAGAGGCACACACTGGGGCCTCTCACCATCTGGCATCCTTGGTCACGTGGCTGCCCCACGCTGGCACTAGGGAGGCATGGTGGGTCTGGTTGCTCCCTGGCCGGCCGGCCGGCCACAAGGTGTGGTGGCAGGCTTGACCTGAAGCACTGGTCGTGGTGTGAGTGTGGGGGGAGGCTGTGCACCGGACAGGGCAGAGGAGCTGGATGGCGGGCAGAAGTAGTCATGGCGGTGAGCAGGCAGGGGGTCTGTGGAAGCCTGTGTGGCCGTCAGGGATGTGGGCCCAGCCTGTGGTCATGTAGCACCCCGTGCCGGTCTGCTGGGGTCACAGGGCAGTGTGTGGAGTCTAACCTCTCTCCCTGGTTTTCCCTAGCTGGACATCCTGGAAGACGACCCTGACTCCCAGTACCAGCCTCATGTTTACTCCGAGGAGGGGGAGTCCGACATAGCAGAGACCCTCAGCTCCCTCTCCCTCTCTGAGGAGGACCTGCCCCTGGACTTGCTCTACAGCATGGGGTCAAAAGCGAACACCCTGGAGATAATATTCTCTTCCTGACAACATGGGCAGTTTGGAGGGTGGGAAGATTCATGGGGGGGAAGGAATTCTTCTTTCCTCTTTATTTATATCTTTAAACGGGAGATGTAACCTCTGCGCCCCAGGAGGAAGGACTCTGAACAAAGACTCCGTCTGCTCAGGTATTCTAGGGAAACTCGAATTTACTGACGCGAGTTCTTGCTCCCTCCCAGTCAGGAGCAGCCTGGCGGGGAGGGTAGCCGGGTACAGAATTTCTAGATGGCTGACTGGTTTGGCAGCAACAGGCGGAGGGAGATGGAACTAGATTTCGCAACGTGAACCTTTTCTTCATGTTTCGGTGACTCCCACTTCTCAGCGTGGTTGGACACGCACTGGAAAATGCCTTTTAGAAGGTCCCCAGTCGGTGTTTTGGTGAATAAGAAAAGCCCGAATCGGCCCCTTTCGATTTTTGGGGAAGAGGAATGGATCCAACACTGTCTGAAGCACGTGATTATGCTCAAGAATCTACAGCCACATGTGCTCTGAAGAAATGACAAGCTCACACCACCGGACTTGCCTGTCTTGTGGGAGGAAAATTATTTGGAAGTCTTTGAATGGATACATTCATATTCAATTTTCTCTTTCATGAAAGCCACACACGTTCCTTGGTTTACACTTGGCCGTTTCCCTTCTGGTGGAAGTTGCGCTGGAGAATCATTACTTTTATAAACCCTAAAAACATTTACGGAGCAGGATGCTCACTGCCCACCACTGATGGCCACTGCACTGATTCTGATCCACAGCGACTCTCTGGAGGGTCCCAAACGTGCGTCTGTGTGGGAGCAGACAGCCTCACCCTTCTCCCTTGAAGGGGCTGGAGGGTTTGAATCGCTGTCCGTGGGATTAGCCAGCCACTGCTTACTTTGCCAGGGCTACCCAACCAGTGTCCCCACCAAAGCCACCCCCCCTGGTAGATTCTGACTCAGGGACCACAGAGCAGGGCTGCGCCCCGCTGGGTTTCTGAGGCCGGAAGGCTATGGGAGCAGGCGCTTGCTCACTCTCCTTTGGAGCACTTGGTGGTTTTGAACTGATGACCTTGTAGTTACCAGCCTAACATGTGACCCACCATGCCACCAGGTTTCTTACCAAGGCCACCAAACCAGAAAACAAACAAACAAACAAACAAATAACAAAGGGTGAAACTGCCCTTGTGAGCTTCCAAGACGAGCAGGCACGATGGAGTACCCACAGACAGTACAAATCGGACAGCAAGCTCAAGAGGAAAACAACAAAGTGGCGGACCAGACGGAAACCGAAACTGGCCAGCGTCCAAGGTGACTGGATGGAAGGCTTGAGGCTGGACCGACCCTTCATCGGACCGACCACCCACGATCACACCTATGACTTCACCCCTTCCCCCCTAAACCAAACTGTATAGAAATTCAGCCAAGATCCCAGAGGGTACAGTTTCCTTGACCGCTGCAACAGGAAAACCCTCCTTCCCTCCCCGCTCTTGCTGGAAAGTCTTGCCCACTTTCTCGACTTGCTAGTGATATGTGTGTGTGAACGCCTGCTGGAATAAATTGGTTCAAAGACTGTCTGGCTTGTAGAGTGTGTTACACTCGTGTAAGAACCCGGCCTAGTCGCTGTGTGGAGCTTAGCGACTGCAAGGTCGCTGGCCCAGGGCCTGAACTGACTGGTCCCTATGCTGTCTCTGGAATTGTCATAAGGTGCGCCAGGCACTGGTGTAGAAAGGCCTGTGTAGCAGTTGGTGATTTTGAACTTTGGATGTTGCAATTAGCAACCCAATGAGTAACCACTATGCAACACTATCAGGGCTCCTCAAATACCAGGACAGGCACCCTGTAAATAACCCCTTTTCTTGTCTGAGTAAGAACAACGATGCTGGTCAAGCAATGCTGTAAATACTAATAGCACATGTGAGCCGATGCATCGGACATCTGAGAGTCCAAGGCTGAATTCTTTATAGAGAAAAGGTTGTCTGGCTCTGCGTACAACCTGGGAGTCTAGGACCCACGGCGAGAAGCGTTCTGGTTGGCGTTGGGTGCATGCAGCAGCACTTCCACCGGTCAGTCTCAGGCCACTCACGGTGAGAGCCGAGCCTGCTCTCTGAAGGGCTGTGCAAATGTGCACTTGGAAGTGGTCTCCGGTGCTACCTGCGCCCTCCACTCGGCGCCTGGTGCGCCCGGTCGTTCAAAAAGGACGAAGCCCATCCCCAGAGCTTGGCCTGGCTGAGTCGGACACACCAGTGTGCCCAGCAGAGCTGCTGGGCTGACTCTCAGAACATGCTTAGCAGCACTCTGGCTCCTGCAGAGGCAAGCCTTTTCCCAGGGGAAAACAAAACAGTGCCGGAGTCTGAACTGTTGGCAGGGCTCCACAGGGTGGACCGGGCACACTCCTGGTCCCAGGAAGGCCCCCAAAACGATGACTGGGAGTCCGCCTTCTTATACAGTGGTTCTCAACCTTCCTAATGCCGTGACCCTTTAATGCAGTTCCTCATGTGGTGGTGACCCTCCCCACCCCCAACCATAAAATGATTTTCGTTGCTACTTCATCACTGTCATTTTGCTACTGTGATGAAAGATCGGAAGCGGGCAAGGGTGGTTCGGCCCACGAAGGGTTTGC
>NW_022111314.1:2894172-2896104 GCF_000313985.2 Echinops telfairi | reverse complement strand
ATGTGGTGGTGACCCTCCCCACCCCCAACCATAAAATTATTTTCGTTGCTACTTCATCACTGTCATTTTGCTACTGTTATGAGTCGGGCGACCCGGGCAAGGGTGGTTCGGCCCACGAAGGGTTTGCGGTGGGTTGAGAACCGCTGCTCTTACAAAGCTTTATTGTAACTCACCCAAGCTCATGTACGGATGTCCTGTCTTCGGCTGCTTCTAAAGGAGCCTGGGGCGTAGTGGTGACGCGATGGCTGGCGGGAACCACCAGCGGCTCTGTGAGGAAAGGCGAGGCTGTCTACTCCGTGGAGAGTCACAGTCTCGGACGCCACAGGGGCAGTGCTTCCCTCCCTGCCCTGCAGGCCGGCTGTGAGTCAGCATCCACCCACTCGATGGCCGTGGGCTGCTTCTCTTTCGGAGGGCCGCTTCTAGCCACAGCGGCCCAGTTAAATCATAGGGCCAGGGACCACATGGCCCACCGGCTGAAAGGGACTTCCTTCCTGGACCCGACAGTGAGCCAGCGGCTCCTCCCGGGCACACGCATTCCAGGAAAGGCCACGGCCCTCGGTCCGCGCGCAGAGTGAGCACGTGGCCAGGCGCGTTTCAGAGGCTTTCAGTAAGTTTGCCTCTGTGAGACGGGTTGACTGTGAGAAAGCCATTTCATTTCCTACTGGGCATGGTGTCTTGGCAGGGGCTGCCCCTATTTGTGAATGGATCCCTGCCCTGTGAGGCTTCCTTTCGTTGTCTGCAGAAGGATGAGAGATTCATGCCATGCACAAGGATGCCAGATTTAACAATTAATGAGGACAAAGTATTACCTTTTATAGATACTTAGTCATTGGATAATTTTGATTCTGTGGCCTTCTTTGTGTATTTTGAAGCATCTATGTGTGTGCGTGCAAATACATATGTATCCAAACATAGCTACATACATACATATACACATAATCTGAAAGGTCAGCATATTTCATAGTGAGGCCATTTTTTTAATCGATTTATTAGGGGCTCATACAACTCATCACAATCCATACATACATCAATTGTGTAAATTGTGAGATTTTTCTGTGTATCTGTGCCACCCTTTGGGGTGTGGTCTCCCCACTCTGAGCTTTAGTATTTGTGTTAGTCTGGGTACATTAGAGAAACAAATCCACAGAAACTCATATATTGAGATAGGTAGGGTTTACTGTGCCAACCTGGCTGATAAGCACATGTGGGATCAATCGAAGAGCAGAGCGATAAATGGCTTGGGGAGCCTCACCTTTCCAGTTCTCAGGTCGCCTGCTTTCTGATGGTTGGACCAGGATGCAGCTGCCTTAGCAGTTCTGTTTCAACTGGAAAGGCTCACTTCCTGCAAGATATCCCCGAGAAGCCACATAGACCTACTGCGATGCAGCCCTGGGTGCTGGAGCAGCCGTGTGGAGATCCCTGCCAGTGCCGGAATGCTTACACATTCACTGATTCAGCTTTCCTCCTGCATTCGGCATCATTGCGTGTGTTTTGTGAGATGGAGGAGGACTTTGTGGATTGGTGTCAGACATATGGACTAATGTTGGACTTGTGGGCTTGGGCAGCACTGGGTTGGGATGCTTTCTTAATGTAAAACTCTGTTTTATACATATGAGTTTCTGTGGATTCGTTTCTCTAATGTACCCAGACTAACACAGTATCCATTTATAAAATGGAACATTCAATGTGACTGGTGGTCTCCTGACTAGGGGTTAGAATTGTCCAGAATCAGGCAGGACAGAAGAGCTTTGGTCTGTGGGCATTGTAGAGAGCTGTCTGACTGACCATTTGTGGTTTCCCACCAGCATCTAGTCACCCATCTGGGAAAACACAGGTGATGGCCTTTCCCCTGGGACCTTTACCTTCTGCTCAGGGAAGCTCCCGGGTGGGTTCCCACTGATCCCAGCTAGTTAGCATAGCCCTTGGGTACCA
>NW_022111314.1:2888891-2893285 GCF_000313985.2 Echinops telfairi | reverse complement strand
CCCGTGGAAGCTTCTGTGTGAGCGGCTGGGTGGGGCAGAGGTCAAGGTGGCCACGACACTCTGCAGGTGCTCTTGGGTGCTAATCCCAGAGCTGGGTGACAACCTCAGGCTCGGTTTTATTTGCTAGTGTGTTTATCCTCCAATTCTGGAAGCGTATGGACGTAATCTGTGGGGTGGTTTTTGGCGAGTGCCCTGGACTGGCAGCTGTCTGCTTCTTCCAGCTTTCCTGGCACTGAGGAGCGGCGGCAAGGCCAGCCTCTTCCTGCACACCAGTTCTTCCTTCCTCAGGGACAACCGGGAGATTTTCCTCCGAAACCAGATGGGTTAATGAGAATAATAAGCCAAAAAATGAACGACGAGGTAACAGTAGTATAATTTAATAACAGTCATTATTTAAACAGTAACATGAAGGTTCTCATTTTGCAAGGGGAGGGAGAAGCTCAAGTGAGAAATTAACCCAGAAATTATATGCATATTAGTCAGGGAAATTCGTGCTAGCAGCTGTAACAGATAAGTCTCCACAGTGCCTTAGTCCAGTAAGGTCTGCTTGCCGTGCAGGCGGAGTCTTGTGACGGCGCAGTGTCAGCCTGTGGTTTCACGGTGGGAGTTGGAGACAGGCGAGGTGTGCTGGCTCGTAGGTCTCACTGGCCAGATCAAGGACATCGAGTCTAATTGTAATCTAATTGCAAGAGAGACTGGGAGGTTGGGGGAGCACATGGGTCTTGATTGAACATTTCAGATGCCATGGGTTGGGTTTCTGCGGTTGTCTTGGTTAAAGATTGACCTTGATAGTCTGAGTTGGATGGTGGAGTATTGGAAACCTGGGATGCGGTACTGGAATTGGAACCATGGTTCCGACCTCAGAGTCCCATAGGCTGGGCTGAAACTCATGGTATGGGAGGCTTGTGCTGTCAGTGTGAGGAACACAGGCTTGGCATGAAGTTGCTGCTTCAAATCTGGCGCCACCATTCACTCACGAGTGTGATTATGCTCATTCAACCCTTGGCGCCCCACTGCTTACTGACTCATTCTGAGAAGTCGGTGATGCTTCCATCATCGCCATCGTCATTTTTGCCACCATCACTATCACCATCCTCACTGCCATGGCCACCATCACCACCATCCTCAGTACCGTCATATTACTGTCCCTGGCTTAGTGGTCATCATCACGTCATCTTCACCACCACCATCACCACTGTTACCCTCACCGCAATCCTGGCCACCACCATCGTCCTCACTGTTATTAAGTGACCATCCTCATCTTAATGACCATAATCTCCACCATCATCAGGACCACTACCAACATCATCATCACCCTCATCATTATCTTCATTACCATGGCCAACATCAATACCACCATTAAAAGCCTCAACACCACCATTACCACCATTGTCGCCATCACAATCATTGCCTTCACCACCACCAGCATCATCATCATATAGGTAATTATATGACCATCTTCATCTCAATGATCTTAATTCCCATCGGCAGCAGCATCACCATCTTCAAAAAGATCAGCATACTCTGTTAGTTCAGATCCCGAGAGATTGTGCATTTATTTAAGACTGCTAGCTTCCACCTCCTAATGCTCTAGATTCCGAGAACTCCACTGTCACTCATAGCAGCAGTGTGTCAACTGAGGGAGTCGTGGTTAATGTGACCAGACCTGTGGAGCCACTGACTGGTTCTCAGTGGTCATGCATGGCAGAGCACGGTGCTTTTGAAAGGAAGAGGATTTGGATGTCTATTCCCTAAATGTCAAGGGCTTCTTATAAACACAGATTCTAGTCCACACCCTGGAAAGACTCACTTAGGAACGTTGAATTGGGACCTGGGAGCCTGTATTTTTAATAAGCTTGTCCACTGACTATTACATAAGCCAGATTTGTGTGTTAATGTTCAAGGTCAGACTTGTGTGCAGACCGCATGCATCATCCATGCAAACACTGACTGAGTTCCTGCTGAGTGTCAGACTCGTGCCCAATGCTGTACACAGAGTTGTCCTAGGTATTTGAAGGGGATTGGTTCCAGGACCCCAAGGATACCAGGACCAGTGCAGACAAGTCCCATATATAAAATGGTCCTGTCTGGAAATAACCTACCCACTCTCCTGTAGACACCAAGCCATCTCAACAATCGGACCTCAAAACTCACTGCCATCAATGCCAACTCCTAGCAACCTTATAGGACAGGGTAAGACTGCGTTTCCAAGACTGTAACTCTGTACAAGAGTAGAAAGCCTCATCTTTCTCTCAAGGAGCAGGGAGTGGGTTTGAACTGATGATCTTGTGATTAGCAGCCCAACTATACCACCAGGCTTTCCGCTAAATATAATACGCACACACACACATTATATATATGTATAACAACCACCACCCAACCCAACTTCCTGCCGTGGAGTCGACTGCCCCTAGAGGAGAAGCGAGATCCCCGCAGCAGGCTTCCTCGGCTGGACTGTATGAGAGTAGAAGTCTCCTCTTTCTCCCCAGGAGCAGCTGGGGGTTTCAACTGTGACTCGTGATTAGCAGCCTCACGCACAACCCACGATGCCCTCAGGCTCCCCAGAAGTTATCAGCATGCGTGTCAGGGAAGAGGAAACGGAAAGGATGCGGGTGGACTTGTCAGAAGAGTGAAGATGGAGCGGCGAGTGGGGCTGGTGTCCCTCGGTGCTGTCACAGGGACTACAAGAAAGGCGGCTTTCTGCTCCCATAACGAGTTAGTCTCGGGAACGCACAGGGTGGTTCTTCCCAGACCTATAGGGTCACTGTGAGTCCAACCAACACACGACAGTGGGCTTGGTTTTGGAGTTACTCCCCAGGTTCTCAGTGAGCAGAAGGCCCCTGGTCTGCAGAGCTGCTTTGTGGGAAGCAGCGCCTTCCTGCTGGCAAAGCCGGGAACAGCATGACCAGATTCAGCCCTTGGTAGTCAGGTGCTTAGTTAAGGCTCTGGGGAAAGGGTCACCAGGCCAAGGGTCCTAGGGCTTAAATTAGCCCTGATCACAGGCCAAGTCCAGAGCTCACCCAGAGTTCAGGAATATTCCCACCCCACCCCTGAAGTTGACTCTCAGATGCCGCAGCTCCAGAGGGGGCTAAAAATACCTTGGTCCCCGGCCGAGGGCCTGGGTGTCCATGGCGAATCTCCAGGGACAGCCTGAGTGAGCTCCCTGCAGGCCAGGCACTGGGCAGGCCACCCACCCCAAAGGTCAACTATCTGGGCTGCTTCCAGAAGGGTGTTTGTGCCAGGTCAGCCTGCTGCCCAGGACTAAGTGGACAGCCAGGTTCAGCTGAGATGCCCAGAGCTGGGCGGCTGAGGCCCTCTCTGCCTGATGGACTCTCGGCCAGACTGCTGGGCAGGGGAAGAGTTGGGCTGTAAGGACAGACACGCTCTAACCTGTCAAGGGAACAACACTGGACCTCGAGGTACTGCTGCAGGGCCGACAGGCAGCGTCCTCTCTTTGAAACAGCGATGAAAATGGCTACATGCATTGTGCTCTGGTGGGCTAGGTCTGCTCGCTGCACGGCACCCCCACATGCGTCAGAGCAGGCCTGTTGCTCAGTAGTCTGGGGCCCTAGTGGTGCTGTGTGGTAAGCAGTTCTGGATTGTTAACCACCAGGTGGGCAGTTCAAACCCTCCAGCAGCTCGATGGAAGAAAGAGGAGGTTGTCTGTTTCTGTAAAGATTCACAGCCTCAGAAACCCCGTATAGAGGTTGCTCTGAGTCAGAGCCCACTGGACTGGGGAGTCGAGGGGAGGAGGAAGTTACTAGGCCTTTTCTCTGAAGCACTTGTGGGTAGACTTGAACTTTCCACCTTCCCACCTGATGGACTCCATGTGCATTGTGTGGGCTGCATGCTATCTTCACGACCCCCCTGAACCAGACACACCCTTTGCCCCGATTTTCCTGGCCAGAGAACCCAGACACATGGAAGGTAAGTGGCACGGGGCCTCATGGTTACAAAGCAGGGAGTAAGGGCCTGCTGTCTCCCCACTGCGTATACTGGCCTATTGCCACCCAGATGGGAGGACGCTGGGGAGGTGATGGGCTGCCGGGCAGTGTCTCCCTAGGGAGAAGCCATTCTCCCGCCAGCCAAGCCCTCAAGCTGACCGTGCTTAATGTCTGCCACCCGCAGGAGGAAAATGGTCCCCAACTGGGGTGCCCGCCCCATGCCTGTGCCCCTGCCTCTGAGCAGGGTGCCGTGCCAGGAAAGAAGCTCCTCTTCAGGGGAGACGGCTGTGGGCACAAGAGCTGCCCAACTGGCAGGTGCAGGCCCCCTGAGCCCCAGGGAGGCGGCAGCTCTGACGTCACTAGGACCGAGCACAGGCAGGCCTTGCAGGGTCTCGCAGGATCGGATCCTGGCCGCTGAGAGATAAAGCGCGCCACAGGCCTCCCCACCCC
>NW_022111314.1:2879337-2888028 GCF_000313985.2 Echinops telfairi | reverse complement strand
GAGGAGCTGCGTCCCAAGGTCACGCACAGCGGGGAGTTGCGTCCCAGGGTCACGCACAGTGGGATGGGAGGAGCTGAGCCCCAGGGTCACGCACAGCGGGGAGCCCTGTCCCAGGGTCACGCACAGCCCGGAGTTTCTGGGGCGCTGACGCCTCCGCTGGCCAGGGCGCTGGGGGACAGCAGGACAAGAGGGGGCCTTTCCAGAACAGGGCTTGTTTTTGCACCGTCCGGAGCCTGAAGTCGGACCCAGGGACACAGGCTGTGTCGGAGGGTGGCCTCACGCGGCAATGCAGGGGTCTGAGCCGCTCCTCCTGGGACTCGGAAGGGATGAGGGTTAGGATCCCCGGGACGGCCGTGGCCTTGGGAACATCCCAGGAGGCAGCAGCATTGTGGAAGGTGATTGCGTGGCATCCACAGTGACGATGGGGCTTCGTAGAGTTGGTGGGGAAATGGAATGATAAGACAGGGACATCTTCCCCTGAACTTTTGAAATCCCCTTGGTTTAGGGAGCAGACCCCGACCCATATTTGGGGGGCATGTGTCCATTCTTAGTGAGCAAGGACCTAGTCAAGGAGGCCTTTACTATTCCTCTGGGCACCTGCTTTTACTCAATGCACAGCAGCTACTGGTGGGGTGTCTCTGCTGCGGAGAGGTGCTCCCCCCCTCCAGGCATGTAGATGGCCAACCCCCGGGCTGTGTCCAGGACCAGTCTCCCCCACAGTGACCACAAGACATGCCCGGTCTCCCTGCCGTGCTCTGGGCAGGTCCCTTCCACCATCCGCGCTTCTCTCTGGTGCCTGGCATGATGCCATCACACTAGTTACATTGGGGAGCCTCTGCGGGAATCTTTCACACTGTAGTATAAAAGAGTTTTGGTATTTTAAGAACCATCTCTGTTTAAGTTATGCTCGAAAACTCACGGCCATTGAGTGGATTCCGACTCCCCATGAGCCTATGGGACAGAGTAGAACTGCCCTCTAGGTTTCTGAGACTGTCAGTCTTTATGGGGATAGAAAGCCTCATCTTTCTCTCTCAGAGTGGCTGGTGTGTTTGAACTGCTGGCCTTGCGGGGAGCAGTCCGACATGTCACATGTACGTCACCAGGATTGTACTGTTGAGTCACTCCACTGAGTAAATGCTGATGGACTGAAGTTGGATGGAAAGCTGGGTGAGACTCTGTGGTGAAGGGCACTTAGCTTAGGACCAAAACTCAAACAAGAGAACCATCTAGAACAAGTGCATTTCCTTCAGCCCTGATGTTGGATCTGGGGTCTTCCTTCCAGAGGCTGACTGTCCCCTGAGCAGGTGTGGCCACCACGTCCCTTCCCTTAAAGCAGGGGTGAAACTGTCTCCCCTTCCCTCGGCGTTTTCATGTAACAGCGCACCCCAGAGATAGCAGCCCATGGCAGCCATAGACACCCCCATCTTCCCTAGCAGCGTTGGGGAACATTTCCACAGCCAAGGCCATTTGGATACTTACCACTTCATTCTCGGTCCATTCCGGTCAGACACTGAATGCACTCCCCCCTCGTGGGATGGCTGGCACTGTTTCTCTTTGGTGAGGCCTGTGATGTGAGCTGGTACTGATGATATATGGGGTCTGAGCTGTCCTGCAGGCTGGACGTCCCCACCCCTGCCCTAAGGGCTCCCAGCGCCCCCTCCCCCTAGGCGGCTACCTTGTGCCTCAGCCAGCCAGTCCCCAGGCACTGATGCTCCAGGAGCTGTCTCACGGGGGGCTCTCTTGTCTGCACCCCTGTCTGCTCAGGGCACTCATGCTGCAGAGAGAAGCCCTTGGAGGGGTGTCCCTGACAGATGGGACATACACCTTGGATGGTCACTGTTGGAGTGGTCCCTGGCACTCCCCCCCACCCTCCCTTGGTGACAGTCCTTAAGCACTTGCTCACCCGTTAACTGAAATGTCAGTGGTCCCCCACCCCCACCCCCGGCGAGTGGCTCCTCAGGGGAAAGACCTATTCCCACAGCAATGGCAGCCGTGGACCCCCCACCTGCTGAGGCCATTCTGCTGTTGCTCAGGGTCTCGGTGCCGCATGCATCTATCTGTTTGGAGCTACTCACGGAGGGTGGCTAATGTCAGTAGGGATGCCCGGGTGGACTGTGTTGAGCAGTGTTTGAACTGTGGCTGTGAGTCAGGGGGCTGCTCCATGGCTGCTCAGAGCACCAACAAGGGTGCCTGGGAGTGGGGTCAGGGATCTCTTTTGGGAAAGTGCACCTGGAATGTGCCCAGCGGGGTATCGTCAGGACTGGGGATGCACCCATCGACCTGGGTGGGGCACCCAGGCATCAAAGCCCAAGCTTCATTTGCAACGTGTCTTTGCCCAATGCAGCCTTCCTTGGCTAAGGAGCCATTAACTAATAATTCAAGGTTGGTCACCTGCAATCAGCGGTGATTAAGGAACTTCGGCCGAGTGGCAGGTGAATAACTTGTCTCTCCGAATGCCGGCAGCCAAAACTGCTTACTGCGTCTCTCTGCTTTGAGAAACTGCCCTCCACCGTCATTCCAGATGGAAGGGTTTCAAATCAAGCACGGGGGTTGGAGGGATCAGGGCACGTCGCAGTGACAGCAGGATGGTTTCATTACAAACTGTCTTCTGTGGGTGCTAGTCATTTAGCCTCAGAATACTTGCCTGGGTGCCTCCCTGCTGTTCGTGGAGGGTGGGTGACTCTGGCTGTTGCAGGGCTGGGGCCATGCGATGCATGTTGTACAGGCCAAGTGAGTCCCCTTGCTCTGAGGATGGAGAAGGTGCTTCAGAGCTGGCCCTGCCTCCTCTCCCACACCCCGCCTGCAAGGCCACCCCTCAGCCTCCATGAGGCTCTGGCCCAGCTTCCACTGACCAAGGGGCCCCTGGGTTCGCTGGCTCCCCTGTTCACTAGTCTGTACCAAGACATGCCAAGAGGGCTTCACCACACCTTTGATGTAGAGCCCTGGTGACACAGCTGGTTAAGCATCAGGCTTCACTGCAAGGTTGGCAGCTCAAACCCACCAGCCACTCTGTGGGAGAAAGAAGAGGCCATCCGTGTCTGTGAAGGTTAACAAAGAGCGAAACTAAAGCAAAGCAAACACCACGTCCACTGGACTTCAGTTCTTTCCCATTCACAGTTACCCTCTAAATTGTTATGGGAGCCAACAGCCTTGGGTTTCTCCCTTGGAGCAGCTGATGGGCTTGAACCACTGACCTTGAGGTTCAGTAGTCCAACACTTAACCCACAGCACCACCTACTTAGTGTCAAAAACAACCAACAAGGCTGTGAGTTCAGCCCACGGCCTGTCTGGCCACACCGCGCCCAGAGCAGAGACCGGTCCAAATTGGCTGTGAAGCCTTGGCTTCATGAGGTGTCTGGGAAGCAGAGAGAAAGCCGAGACCCTCTTCTGGTTTCTGAAGAGGCTCTCCAAACCCACAGGGGAAGGCGGTTTAAAACAGCACGTCCAACACCAGCCGGCTTGTCCATACTGAAGGTGCCGGATTAGTGGCCAAGCTCAAGGCGATTAGCAGCTTCCCAGGCAGTGTTCCCGGCCAAAGACTGGGCTGTGGTCACCTGAGCCACCGCCGGTACAGGACCAGACTACGGCGATCTAGGAAGGGCACAGCAGACAGGCCCAGGCTCCTGTTTTAAAATCCAGGCAGTGTGTGTGGGGGCTGCACTGATAACGGAGGCCAACGCACCACCCGCCTAAAGGCTCTTATGAGCAGACACCTGGGGGTGGGGTGGGGGTGTCTCTGCAAGCTGAGGTCCCGGTGGGCCCTGGGCGGGCACTGCGTGAGAAGACACAGAGCCAGATCTCCCGCCAGCAGCTATGGAGCTGGTTCCACTGCAGGACTTTGGAGCTGAACCGGCCTGTGTGCTTAGTGATGGTGTGATCTCTCGAGAGCCGATGGCCCGGACTTTCCTCTGAGGTACTTCTGGGTGGCTTCACGCTGCCCATCTTTTGGCTCGCAGCTGAGCACGGGGCAGTGTGTGCTGCCCAGGGATTCCATTCTACCAGGGTGGCCGGGGTCTGCCGTGACCCATGGAAGCTGGCTTTCACAGTGGCCCCTACTTTTCTGTCCTCTTAACTGCGGGCAGCTGGACACATTAAAAAATTATTATTGATTGGGAGTTAACACATACAGCCTACCATTCCATAGCTCAGTCACATCAAGCAGAATTGTACAGTTGCTACCACAATCATTTCCAAACATTCTTATTACAGTTGCTACCACAATCATTTCCAAACATTCTTTTTCTTCCTGGACTCTGACATCAGCTCCCTTACAACCCCCCACCCCTCCCTTTCCCACTTCCATGGGATCCTCCTGCCCCCAGAAACCCGTATTGGACTTGCTGTCCCTATAGGTTCATCAGTCCTGGGTTTCATATGCTGAAAACCAGAATAGCATATAAAAGCTTCATGAGGGTGACCTCCGAAGACATAACCCCGATGACCTCTGAGATAAACCCAATATGAACAGCAAAACCCTAACCAAACCAGACAAAAATGCAGAACACGCTGGAGCCAGATCAGGTGCAGGGCGATCAGCTGACCACGCTTTAACTGTCTGAGTCAGATGTGCGCATCTCCCGGTGCGCTCTGCCGATGCGCTCTGCCGGAGGAGGCTTATTCCCACACATTGGTTTTTGAGGCTCCAGAAGTAGAAACTGTGGGCAGGGCAAGGGGCTCTGGGGCATTCCTGAGTGGTGCAAACCGCCGCGCGCTTGGCTGTGGAGAGGTGGGAGGTTCAAGTCCCAGGGACACCTTGGAAGAAGGGCCTGGTCAGGTTGCTGAAGCTCAGCGGAGCAAGCCCTCAGGAGCGCAGTTCCGCTCTGCCTCACGAGGGTCACTGGGAGTTGGCGTTTATGGGGCTTAGGGAGTATTGTGGGGTGCTGGGCAGCACCTCTCATCTGTACCCGCTTGATGCCAGGGGCAGCTTCTCCCCTACTCATGATATCTACAATTGTCCCCAGGCATTGCCAAATGCCCCCTAAGGGCAGAGGGATCCCTGCCCAATTGTCCTCTCAGAGTGCCCATCTTCACCTCCTTTGACCCTGTGGTAGTTACATAATCTGGTGTCATATTGCGAAGGGGTGGAGTCTAGCCTGTCAATCAGGTCTCTGCTTGATGACCTCATTTGGAGGCACCACGGAGATAAATAGCTCACTGGAGGCCAAATACACACACACTCTCTGCTTTGTCTCCCTGTGAGACATTCCTATTGACAAGCCACATGGAGCTATGCTGGAGCTGGAGGAGCCATGTGGAGACCCCTGTCAGCACTACGATGCTTCCACTGCCACTGGATCCACAAGACTTGCCACCCACGGGCCTGTGATCTTCCTGCACTCAGCGTCATTGCATGCGTTGCGTGCGTCTGAAGAGGAATTTACAGACTGGTAGCAGACATAAGGGCTCATATCGTTGTGGACTTCATCTGGATTGGGCTGGGATGTTTTCTCATTATAAAATTTCTCTTTGATATAAAACTCTCTCTTATACGTTTGTGAGTATCTATGAATTTGTTTCTCTAGTCAACTGGGACTAACACAGACCCCATGGTGTATCCCCCCTTGTGCTCCCTTTTGGCCCCTATTTTTAAGACCAGTGCTCACCTGAGGCCCCATCCCTCTCCTGTGCCTAATTTCCCCATCATTGATGGGGGGACACCATGTGGGGGAGATGCTATTCAGAACAAATGTGTGCTGAAGATGGAGCATCTTCCTACCCAGGAGTATGTACCCTCACCTGTCTCAGCCTGAGTGTTTTCTCACCTGTTTGTATCCTTTGTGTCTTTATCCTTTGTCCAGGTGTGGTCTTTCCTGTTTTGACCTCTTGCCCAGATGTGCTCTCACCTGTCTTTAACCCTCTACTGAATAGGAACTCACCTGCCTTTATCCCCTACCCTGTGCCCAGGTATGCTCTCACCTGTCTTTATCATCTGTGCAGGTGTAGTTCTTGCTGTGGTTAAGGAGTTACACTGCCTGGGATCCTGAGATGGGCTGAGGACTCACTTGGCTGCTGCCCCATCTCTGAGCCTGGCACCCAGGAGACCCTGAGTGGTCAGAGGGTAAGGAAGCCATTGGCTCTCGGGCACCCTGCAATGGGCTGTCTTCCTCCTGCCAGCAGGAGTCTGGACACGGACAAGGCTGGAGTGTGCCCTTTGGATGTTCAGGGCTGCATTTTCCTGTTTCTTCTCCCTTGGTCTACAGCCAGGCGGCCTATGGCTCAGCCGGGAGCAAACCCTGCCTGTGGGAACTGTGCTGAGCTGGGAAGAAGCCCTGGCCAGGGACGTCTGAAGCTCCCAGGAGCACAAGTAGTGACTCACCGGTGATGGGGGTGGTCCCGTGCATTGAGCCCCGCTGCTCAAGACCCAGTCACTCTCCCAAGGAGGGTGGCAGCAGACGGTGTCCTGTGCTCATGGAGGGCTCTGATGCCCGCTGACCACATCCCTGCCACAACATAGCCACCAGCGCCACCCGGGATGTTGGCCGTTCATGTGTCACTGTTGAGATCTCTGTTGCCGCAGGGTAATGGCTTCACTTTCTTTTCATCAAACCCACTCGTTTTCTCTCCCCTCAACAAACTCATTAAAAATGTAAACCATCAAATGTAACTAGAAACACACACACACACACACACACACACAGCCAAAGACAAGCCAGACCTCCTGAAATGTAGACACCAATGTGCATCCAAAGATTCACATCGCGAAAAGAGAACCCACAGATTGGGAAAATCATTTTTGGCAGTGACAGACAAGGGACTGACGGGTCTCTAAAATGTGAGAACATTTCAACACCTCAACAAGAACAAGATGAAGAATCCAATTAAAAAACAGGCAGAGGACAAGGACAGACACTCCCCCAAAGAAGACTCTTAGGGAGCCGACAGACGTAGGAAGGAACGCCTGCCGTTGTAAGCCATTCCAGAGATGCGAAGCCAGCCCTTTCAGCACTCACGGCAAAGTCACGGGCAGACAGATCAACCAAGGCGGGCACGGGTGCAGACTGGAACTCTCGTGCTCTATTGGTGGGGCTCTCAAGCGGTACAACCTCTGGACAGCCGCACGGTGTGTCCTTGAAGATGGGACGAAAGTTACGATAGGACCTAGCAGTCCCCCTACGTGGCCTGTACCCGAGAGAAACGAGAGCCGTAGGACGAATAGATACATGCATGTTCCGGTCCACCGAGACACCCTGCACAGCAGACAGATGGAAACGACCCACATGCCCCCCAGTGGAAGAGTGGGCAGATGAGCGATGGGTGTCCACAGTCAAAATGGTTGAATCACGGTGACTGTGAAACCCCTGGGGCAGCCTGGCGGACACCACACTGAGTGTAACCAGTCAAACAGGGCAGGAGGCCACCATTGAAAAAATCAAGAGGGGTTCAAACGCTAAGAGATTTTCCTTGAGTGTGACCCGGTAAAGAACGGACTTGGAGGCAGACGTGGGTGAAGTTGGGGAAAGGGAGGCCGTGCCCAACATGAGGGGGGTCAGCTACAGGTAAAGGAGGCAGAGGGTATTAAAAAACAAGGCAACAGAGACAGATGTAGTTACACACCCAACCTGCAGACACGGTGGTCTACAAGTAGCTGCTTGGAGAGACTCGCAGGCTGCACGGGTGGGGGAGGGGGAGGGGTGCAAGCAGGAAGATGTGAAGGTTCGGCAGTGGATATTTGTACTTGGGGGTTTAACTGGTGCAGGTATATCCACGAAGGTGGTGGGCCAGAGAGGGGGAAAGTGATGGAAAGTTCTTAGATGTCACCAACAATTTAGCGGGAATGAGTTACTGGGCATGGGGGACCAGGGCCACAGTGTTGGGGGACAGTGTTGAGGGACACCATGGCCAACTGTGTAACAGTCCACAATGACAGTGTTCTACCTCCCCCTCTGGTGAGTAGTGCCTGCCTTCCAGGGAGCAGATCTTGGTCACCCGGGTCTGGAGAAAAGCAGCCAGGAAAACGGACGCTGCCTGGACATAACCAGCACCTCTGGCTGATGGTCTCCCCGACCCTGAGACCAGAAGGACTGATGGTGCCTGGCGACCACCACCAACTGCTCTGAAAGGGATCGCCTTAGAAGATCCTGGAGAGAGTGGGAGGCAATTGTTGAACAAGATTTAAAATCATAATAAAGCCCAGGCTTCCTGGTCAGATAGAGACCATAGAACCCTGGAGGCCAGGGCCCTAAACCACTCATTAGGTCTGGACTGGAACTTGAAGCTGTGGCTCAATTTTCAGCCAAACAATGGGGTAGGGGCTGGGGGGGTGTCTCATGGGAAGCATCACACTGGGAGGCATGCACCCTGGAATGAGCCAACCAGCCTTGAGATCAATAGGGCAGCATTTCCCGGACCAGCGAGTTCAGAGGGGTTGAGAGGGAGAGAGGGATGGAGAAAGACAGCAGGGAGGAAGTGGGCTAAGGGACGTTCCAGTGTCCAAACGGCCATTGATGACACAGACCGAAACGTGTGTGGATCGTGGAATGGAAGCGCCATCTGCCCTGAAAACCTTCACCCAACTCACAAAAGGCGCCAACTCCAGGCATGGCCTTTTCGATCGCTTTCTGTGCAGGTGAACGTCGGAGAGTGACTGAGGAAGAGGGCAGAAGAGTGGATGCATTTGAGTGATGGCGCTGGCGAGGGCCCCTGAAATCACCCTCAGCACCAGCAGACCGAGCCCAGCTCTGTGGGAGGAAG
>NW_022111314.1:2877601-2879208 GCF_000313985.2 Echinops telfairi | reverse complement strand
AGAGGGTCAGCAGCAATGAAGAAGGCCACCAAGGCGATGGAGTAACACAGTGGCTGCCACCACGGGCCCAACAACGGCGAGGGTGGTGCAGAGCCATCGCTCAGGTCCCTGTGAGTCAGGATGGACTTGGGAACACCTCACAGCAAAGCCAGGCGATCAAAGTGAGGTTTGGTGCCTTTCGTAAAATCCTCAGGTTTTTATCCCTTCCGATATTGCTTATGCTGCGATTTTATGTTCACCTGTATATTTCTTTCTCCACCAGGTGTGTGTGTGTGTGTGTGTGTGTGTGTGCTTCTTTCACATTTGGATGCACCCTTGTGTTTTCATGTGGGCAGCTGGGACCCCTCGGAGTCCCTCATCCCCCGTCAGCAGAGAGACTCCACACCACACGGCTGGTTGTTCGTTCTCGGCATTCCCTGCGTCTACAGGCTCAGCCACACCAGGCTGGCCTGTCCTTTGTTCCGTGTGGCCGTGTGGATCTCGGTGTCTGACAGCGTTCACGGCTGGAGTTCTGCAAGACTTATTTCCGCTCCACGTGGCCCGCTGCTTTTGGCCGGATCTCGGCCAGTGCCCTTTTGGTTGAGAACTGGGAAGGTAAAGGAAACCAGCGTGGGCCCGTGCGGGGCTTCCCAGAGGACGCGTTCTCCCTGGAAAGAAGTGCGTTCCGGGATTTGGTCCAGCAGCTTGCCGGGGGAAGGCCATCTGACGCAGGCGTGCTGTGAGAGAATCTAAGCTGGCTCGAGTCTCTGAGGGAGGGTCTATGTCTGCCCGGCTCTGGAACCCAGGGGACATCAGAAACCGAGCCAAACCAAACCCATTCCCACTCACAGCGAGCCTCGAGGACAGAGCAAAGCTGCCCCGCAGGGGCTCCAGGCTGCGGCCGTCATGGAAGCAGACTGCCTCCTCTTCCTCGGTGCGATGCCACTTAATGTCCAGCAACCAAGCACTTCACCCTTGTGTCACCCCGGTCCAGTCCTCTTTGATCCTAACCATCACTGGGAGGGTTTACCAGAACCTCAATTCCTTGGCGATCTATGGATAGCAACTTTTTTTTTCTCCCAAGGCCCTGGACTTCTGAGAATGCTGACAGGCTGCTCACCTTCCTGGCATTCAGCCTCTCCGATTGGCACTGCCGAGGAGTCCTGGTGGCACTGTCAGGTGAGCACTGGACTGTACACTGCTAGGCGAGCAGTTCAAAGCCACCAGCCACTTGTGGGAGGAAGATAAGGCTGGTGGTTCTGGTAAAAAGTTACAGTCATGGAAACCCTACATCGGGGCTGTCAGTCGAAATTGGTTTCATGGCAGTAGGTTAAGTTTGGTATTGGCATTGATAGTTGAGGGTAAAGGGTTTGGTGTTGGCCGTGGTAGTGGATTGCAGTGTTTGGTGTTGGCTGTGGTAGTGGATCGCAGTATTTGGTGTTGACCGTGGTAGTGGATGACAGGGTTTGGTGTTGACCATGGTAGTTGATCACAGGGTTTGGTGTTGACCGTGGTAGTGGATGACAGGGTTTGGTGTTGACCATGGTAGTTGATCACAGGGTTTGGTGTTGACCGTGGTAGTGGATGGCAGAGTTTGGTGTTGATCGTGGTGGTGGATGGCAGGGTTT
>NW_022111314.1:2874826-2876374 GCF_000313985.2 Echinops telfairi | reverse complement strand
GACTGAGACTGTGGTTTCCCCCTTGCCTGAATCTTTGCTCCCGTCTTCTCACTGTCCTGTTAGCCCCTCAGTGACTGAGAAAACAGATGCTTTAATAAGGGTTTCTCATTCCTCTCAGTGATGACTGCTCCACAGACCCCAGGCCGCCCTGTTGGTGGACAGCGCCCCACAGTTACATACACTGGGACGACTTAAATGCCTAACAATGGGGACCCGTCTTCCCGATGCCATCGCGTCCGTCTGGCTCATGGAGGCCCCGAAGGACAGAGGTGAACCGCTCCATAGGGTTTCTGAGATTGTCGATCTGTACAGGTGTGGACAGTCTCATGGTTCTGCCCCAGAGCAGCTGCTGGGTTTGAATTGCTGACCTTGCAGTTAGCAGCCCAGCATGTGCCCCACATATCCATGGAATATGTTGTTAGATATTAACAAGACTTATTGTTACAACGAACGGAACATGGACGGGACATCAGGTGCCCAGTTGCTTCATTTGTGATCCCATTTTGTGACAAAACAAAATCTCTGAGCACAGGGAATCAACGAGAAAAGTCTGGAAGATTTCAAAAGGAGGTTACAACTGCATCCCTCAGTGTGAGCATGGCATGGAGGCTCTGCAGCAGCTCTGCCTGGATTCCCCTGCCCCCCACAGGTGTGTCTACAGGGGCCTACCATGGCTAGAGGTAGGGGGTCTCCTGGGTTATTTCATAGCAATCACCTTTGAGCCTCAGCTGCCTCTGGTGTGTGTGTGGGGCGGGGGCAGGCTGTGTCTCTCGGGGATGGTATTTGCTGCCACAGTGTTGTGACACCACCACAGTGCCCCGGCGCCGTGCTCCTTCCCCGCTCTCCGCACCTGGCGGAGCATCACCCAGCCAGGCACTGTGTGGGACTCATGATGTCCTGTGTGCTGTGAGGAGCGAGGAGGCCTAAGACTTCAAGAAACACTAGCGGTGCAGTACACACACACACACACACACACACACACACACACATGCCCAGACATGTACATACTGACTCATAGACACACCAAGGAGACACATGTGCACATATTGACATACATAGTGATACATGCGTGTACCTGCACAACACGCCAAAGTACACACATGCATATGGTAACTCACAGGCATATGTACATATCCTGGCACACTAACACATAGACATGCATGCATGCATGTGTACACATTAATAGACATACACACATGGTTGTATATGTGCACACACAGACACACAGAGATACATGTGTACCCACATCATATCAACACATGGACATATACAGAATGCACACATTGACTAATAGACATGCACACACATCCTTACATAGACACACAGTCTCACGCTTGCACACATGGATGCATGGTTACGGGTGCATGCACAAACCCCATCTGGGCTTCTCTTTGTAGTGGAGTGGTGTGTGATTACACACACATGTGGGTGTGCTCATGTATGCCTGCTGCATGTTTGTGGGGGTGCCTCCTATGTCCCCGTTTTGCCTCCTCTCCCTGTGCCCTAGTGATCTCCAGACCCCCAGTGGGCAGCGGATTCCGAGCAGTA
>NW_022111314.1:2870679-2873871 GCF_000313985.2 Echinops telfairi | reverse complement strand
AGGCTCTGCCCCTCTTCACAGAGCAAACATTCCCAGCACAGTCCAAAAGCCACTTAACCCTTTTAAGGAAACCGGACATGGGGATTGCATGTGTGCTGGTGCTGAACGTAGAGAATAATGACTGGATTGAATTATTGGACAACAAACTCCTGGGCCCTAGATGCTTCTTTGCTGCTGGACTGGAGAACGGACGGACAGGTCCCCGGGGCTGGCTATGAAACAAGACTGGGGGCTGGGTCTCTGGGCTCCAGCATCTCTGCTTTCAGGACTGCGTCTGACCCACGAGGCGCAGACTGGGGTCTGGTTCATGACAGCGACCCCGTGTGGATCCGCATAGAACTGCACTCCTGGAGTTCTTAGGGGCCTGGTGGGTACACACTGGGCTGCGGTCCACATGGTTGGCAGTTCGAAACCAGCAGCAGCTCCTCGGGAGAAAGACTACTTTCTGCTCTCGGCGAGTCACAGTCCCGGAAACCCACAGTGGGGCGCAGTGAGTTTGGGCTTTGGGGGAGGAGATCGCCGGGCCTTGCTTCCAAGGCACCTGTGGGTGAACTCAACCCCTCGGCCTTTGGGATGACCGCCCTGTCTGCTAAGCCTCTGCGCCCCTGATATTGGCAGTACCCTTGATGAAGCACAAGGAATGACTCCCCCCGCCCCCCATGTTCAGTTTTTCTGAGTGACTGCCTCTGGTCTTCACCCAGAGCCGCCCTGCCCCCGAACAACTTTCCCCTCCCTCCTCCTGCTCTGAGACCCCGGAAGGGGCCTTGCCATCATATACAGCAGGTCACCCATTTACCAGATCGGAGCACTGTGGTTGCCCTTCCTCCCTCCACTCTCCTTGGGGTGGGGGCGACAGGCACCTGGGCCATCTGCGGGGTTGTCAGCGGAGCCCCTTCTCAAGCACTCTGCCTCCTGGCTTTAAATCTCAGCTCTTCCCTCCCACCTTCACTCAGTAGCTGTGTGACCTTGGACAACCTTTTCACCCTCTCTGTGCCTTAGCATACTGGCCAGATAAGCATGTGCTTTTGGATGTTAAGTGAGTTATGGCCTGGAAGGGCAGGGTGGTCTTAAGGAGTGGCATATGGTGGGTTTGCTCCATAGCCGGGCCCTGGAAGGATGGCTCAGCCAGGCAGCAAGATTTGGCTGATGCCCTTGACACAGAGAAGTCACGTGGGTGAGGGGTTTCCTCCCAGGAGGCTGGAAAACCCCAGGGGCTCTGCTTCCTCAGGACTTTCAAAGAGTCTCTGGTGGCAGGTGGTTCCATGCTTAATTCTGAATCCAGATGCACAACGAGGCTTCTTGGAAGAAATACCTGGCTGTCGATGGGCTTCCAAAAGGTCCCAGTAGTGCAACTCCTGTGCCCTGTTGCATGGCACTGAAGGATGTGCCGCTGGGGCACATGGTTCATCGGCCTGGCTGCATGTCCACTGCTTGCCAGCAGATGGCAGGAGCGAGCTAGGTTCCACCAGGTGTGCCCTGAGCTGCTATCTCTGTTGAGCACAGCAGGAGGCAGTAGAACTGGTGCAGGGAGAACTCCAGGTGCCAGAATCCCTCACCCCCAGCAGACTTGCAACTGGTTTGTGGCTGGGAGGAGGCCAGGGACTGCCATTACACCTCAGCACGCTGGGGAAATGTTCTCGGGGAGCCCAGGAACTGCCCTCTAGGCATGGTAAGGATTGGGCAGCACTTGGTTGAGGACATGTGGCCCATCATCAGCAATGTCCAGGGGGTGGGGCTCAAGTTCACCTGCTCGGCTCACGGGCTTCCTGGTGGCTCTAATTCCAGGGCCAAGTGGTCAGGACATTGGAGCAGCTGGAACATCTTCCAGCACAGTCCATGTCGTTTTTGCATTTAGCCTTCTGAGCTCTGCCCCCGAGAGACCAGCTCCTTCACAGCTCTACCTCTGTCTCCTCCAGACCTACCAACCGAGAGCTACACCCTGGGCCCAGAGGGGAAGCCCGGGGAGGCAGAGGCAGTGTAAGATGGTGACCCTCCTCCCCCACCTCCAGCTTATTTATAATAGCTCCTCGCCGGCACCCATGAAACAAGACAAGCTCATCACAAGCTCATCGCATCTGATAACATGCGTAACTGGAAATGCCTTGCAGGCCTGGGTTCAGAGTGTGTGGGGATTGCAGTCCAGGCAGCAGAACCCCTCCCCCTCCCCCCAATCCCAGCTGGTGCCGCAGAAAAGCCTGGCTCCTGACGCTCCCCAGACATCCGCCTCCAGGGTACGTGGCACGTGCGCAGGGGAGGGCCAGGGGAGAACCTGGAAATGAGACTGGCTGAAAGCCAGCGAGCTCCCAAGGAGAATGAGCTGGGGACCCAGGCATGTAGCACCTGCTCCCTCTGGAGCTCACCTCAGGCTTAGCAACAGGGATGCACACAGATAGACAGAAATGAACATACGCGCAGAGTAGCAGAATCAATGCATCGATCGGCAATAGTGCTGGTGAGGAAGGCTGAGGTCACCTGGGTCTGCCTGCACAGCAAGCGGATCTGTCTTGGAAGAAGTACGGCCAGAGGCTCCGTAGAGGCAGGGATGGTAAGACTTCATGGCAGCACTTTGGACACGTGGCCAGGCCATTCAGGCCTGGTAAAGCAGAGGGAGACCTCTAGGACTGGCACGGGGCCTCAACCATGGGCCCAGGCCCAGGGACAATGGTGAGGCTGGCGCAGGACTGGGCGGTGTGTCCTTCTGTTCTCCATCGGGGCGCTGTGCGTCAGAACCGGTGCCACAGCGCTAATAACAGTCCCATGCGTGATGTGCTCGCAAGCTTCCTGTTGTGGTTAACAGGAGGCGCAGGTGGCTCAGCGGTAGAAGTCTCACCTTCCACGGAGGAGGCTAGGTTCCTTTCCTGGCCAGTGCACCTGCTTCCTGTGTAGCCACCCCCTGTCTGAAGTATAGGCTTTGCCAGCATGCGGAACAGATGATAGTGGAGTTTCCAGACGAAGGCAGACTAGGAAGAAATGCCAGGCAGTCCATTTCCAAATCCCGGGCGGTGAAGTCTGTGAAGCACGTACCCCGCCCACGGCTGACCGTGTGCCTGGGGCAGGGCCGGGCAGCAGCCCACCACCAGAGTCCAGCGGACGCCAGGGCGGCTCCAGCCCAGTAATTACTGCTGTTCTGTTTCTCAGCATTCAGAGCCTGGCTCCCAGCACCCTGGGGTCCTAACCCTCCTGATGCCAGGC
>NW_022111314.1:2853945-2870579 GCF_000313985.2 Echinops telfairi | reverse complement strand
GCTCGAGACCATAAGTCTGATATTGGTCCTCCCGCCCCCCTTCAGAATCCTGCAGCCCCAGGCAGCAATGCAAGAAGATCATGGGCCGGTGGGTGCAGATTTGGGTGAATTCAGTGATGGTGGCCACATCACAGGGCTCATGCAGGTCTCGGCATGGCTCGTTGACAAGAAGGTGAAGCAGAGAGAGAAAGCGCTGGCTCCAGAGAGCCGTTTAGCTTGGTCACACCTCCAAAGGAGGCCATCAAGCTGTGAGCTGATTGACAGGCTGAACTCCACCCATAACTTCTTATAGGTGCCATGCTGGCACAAGAACCCTAACTATTCCACTCACCTACTTTACCAAGCGTGGTGTCCTTCTCTAGGGACTGGTCCCTCATGGTCACACGTCCCAAGTACATGAGACAAAGTCTTGCCATCCTGGCTTCTGGAGCATTCTGGCAGGACTTTTTCTGAAACGGATCTTTCTGTTCTAGTAGTCAACAGTATAGTCCATATCCTTGGTCAGCACCATAGTTCAAAGGCATCTGTTCTCCACTGGCTGCTTCCTTCATCGTCCAGCTTTGGCCTCCACACCAGCTGATTGAAAACACCACATCTTGGGTCAGGTGCACCTTAGCCTTCAAAGTTGACATGGTAGCTCTCTAAGACTCTTTGGGAGCTCATTTGCCCAATTTTTGGAAAAGTTGGATTTCCTCAGGGCTGCTCCCTGGGCGATGATTGTGGATCTCAGTGGAGTGAATTCCTTGACAATCTTTTCTGCGTTTGTCTCGATAGTCCTTAACGGTCCCCGTGGCGAGCACCTCGGTCTTCCTTAAATGAGTTGTCATCTACACTGCAGGCTTGATCTTCATCAGCAAAGGTTTCAAGTCCTCCTCACTCTCAGCAAGCAAGGTTGTATCATCTGCATATTCAAGGTTAGTAATAAGCCTTCCTCCAATTCTAATGGCATATCCTTCTCATTATCGTTTGACTTCTCAGATTATTTGCTCAGCATATGAGGTGCGCCCCACCAAAAAAACAAACAAACAAACAACACAAACTAAACAAACATGAATTGTGCCGGGCAGAGTGGAGCTTTTGTAGTATGCATCTTTCACACTAGGCGAGCATTGAACAACTCACTGTGAGTTAATGCACCAGTGGTGTCGCTTGGGAAGGTTCTCTCTGGTCACAGTGAAGTTCTTTGTAAAAGCAGTTTCCCTCGAGCCTCATTTTTGTGATGGCCGGTTAAAGAGGACAGTGTGCGGCTGTGAAATTTTGTTTCCTGCAGGGAAAAATGCCGCAGAACCTGTTGTGATGTTGAACACAGCTTTCAAGGACAGCGCTGTGGGAAACACTCGTGTACAAGTGGTTTTCTCATTACAAAAAAGGTGAATGGTCGATTGATGACAAACCTTACTGTGGACTTCACAAACGGGTGAAAATGTCAACTCGTAATGTATTTGGAGCTCATTCCACCAGGTCAATCTTTCTATTTAGAAGTTCTGAAAAGATTGTGTAACAGTGTGTGACAAGAAAGGCCTGATTAGTGGCAGACGGGGACTTGTTTTGCCACCATGACAATGCACCTGCTCATGCACCAATCCCAGTGCTCCAGTTTGGGGCACAAAAAGAGCATGCCTCTTATCTTAGTCCAGGTTGACTATAGAATTCAGAGACACTCATATATATACAAGAAAGAGCTTTTTATAAAAGAGCAATTGTATCTTGAGGAACATCCCAGCCCAGTTCGGATCAAGTCCGTAAGTCCGATATGTCCAATACTATCCTATAGATTCCTCTTCAGACTCACACAGCCATGCAATGATGTCAAATGCAGGAAGATCACAGGCCAGTGGGTGGAGAGTCCTGTAGATCTTAGTGCCGGCATGGGTCTCCACGTGGCTCCTCCAGCTCCAGGCATCTGGCTCTATCAGTGTGTCTCCATGTGTCTTGTCAACAGAAATGTGAAGCAGAGAGTGTGTCTTGCCTCCAGGGAGGAAGACAGGAGTTCCCAGAATCCTCAGGAGAGGGCCACACCCACACAGAGGCACCATTGGCTATGACCTGATTGACAGGCTAGACTCCACCCCTTCACTCAAGTTGACAGATTATGTGACTGCCACACCTCTCTTGCCCCCACACCTTACTCACCTGACCTCTCTCTGGCAACTTCTTTTTGTTTCCATCAGTGAAGAGGGACCTGAAAGGACAGCCATTCGATGGCAAAGAAGACGTGATGAGAAAACAAGGGAGCTGCCGGCCTCCCTCCAAACAGATGAGTTTGAAAAATGTTTCCAAGAATGAAATTGCAGATTTGACAAATGTATTAAGTGTCATGGAGAATACGTTGAAGGTGATAATGTGGTTTTGTAAAAAAATGTAAATACATAACTTTGAAAAAAAAATTCTTTTTTTTTGGTTCCCCCCAGTACAGATTGAATAAATATGGTGAGAGGCACAACTGCGAAGAACCCCTTTCCTGATTTCGAAGCGCCCAGTGTCCCCTTGTTCGGCATTAACGACTCCTTGGTCGATGAAAGCATCACTACATGTTCTGGGGTTCTCATTCTGCTCAGTGCCGCCCATTGTGGGTTAGAGTCCGCACGGTTGGATGCCTTTGCATCGTCAAGAAAACGCAGGCAAGCATCTTTCTGGTGTTCTCTGCTTCAGCCAGGATCCAGCTGGCATCAGCAATGATGCCTGTGTTCCACATCACCTTCTGAACCCAGCTTGGGTTTCTGGCAGGCCTCCGTCGATGTACAGCTACAACTGTTTTTGAATTGTCTGCAGCCAAACTGGAAATGACAAATTGAAGAGGAATGGCATCACGTTCATCATCAGAAAGTCATCTTAAAATCTCTGCTGAAGTGCAGCGCTGTCAGCAGCAGGATAATGTCTATACTCCCACAAGGAAGGCCAGTTCATGCAGCTGATTCCCACCGGGCACCAGATACTGATGCCAAAGGTGGCAAACCATAGGAGATTCTTGCCAATGTCTTCAGTCTGAGATGGATCAAGCATGCTGTCCAGATGCATTGATCGTTATGAGTGATCAGAAGGCAAAAGTCAGAAACGAAGACGCATTGGTAGTTGGAAAATCAGGTTTTGGTGGTAAAACCGGACCTGCAGATCACATGATCACACTCAGCAGCTTCGATGATATATTCACTGCGAGTTCTGTTCACAGCAACCTAACCAGCGACTCTGTGTGTGGACCTTGCTAGAAGTAATACAACATTGAAGTCAGATCAACTCCGTGTGTTCAAAGAGGTGATGGTGAAACTCCATATCCTCAGGCAGAACAAGGACCGCACCCAACGTTGCAACACACCATCGACTGCTTATATGAAAGTTCAAATCAAAGCAGAGCCAATGAAAACCAGTCCACGAGGGTACAGCCTTGCTCATAGCCCATGCTACTCTGAGGGCGTTGGCTAAAACAAGGCTCCAGGAATTTGCAGAATATTAATGGGGATGTTTAAACCAACTGATGCAGCGCCAGAAGCCCTCACTGGTTGATGTCAAGGAGTTTGGGAGACAGTTGCGGTACTGGAGGGCTGTGGCTGACCTGCTCTAGCTTCGCTGCTGCCACGAGGCAGCGGCGGACCTGCCTCCAGGCTCCACCCTTCTTTTCCTATTCTGGGACCTACCGTGCCTCCCATGCCACTCTGCTTCTAAGCCGGCTTCCATAAATTTGTTACTATGGCTACATAGGATTCAGGGACAATACTCATCATTAAGAGGGTCTATTAGGGAAGTTGAGCGGTTTCCACAAGTCAGGACAAACAAACCATAAGGACAGTCATTGTCTCTTCTGTCAGCAGCCTTGTCTCTCTCAGCCAACCCTGTGACCTGCAGATGACACCACCTTGCTTGCTGAGAGCGAGGAGGACTTGAAGCACTTGCTGATGAAAGTGGAGGGTTGCAGCCTTCAGTGTGGATGACAGCTCAATGTAAAGAAGACCCAAGTGCTCACAACTGGACTAATGGGTGACCTCACGATAAATGGGGAAACGCTTTAACTATTGCTTGGATTGGCTCCACAGTCAATGCTAATGGCGGCAGCCTTCAAGAGATCAAACGATCCATCGTATAGGGTGAATCCGCTGCAGAAGCCCTCTTTAACGTGTGGAGAAGCAAGCATGTAACTCTGAGGACTAAAGGGTGCCTGACCCAAGCAGGGTGTTTCCCGTGGCCTCCTGTGCATGTGAAAGGTGGACACTGAGTAAGGAAGGCCGGAGAAGAGTCGATGCATTTGAACGGTGGTGCCGGGGCAGAAGGTGGAGTGACAATGAGCAGACAGATCCGTGTGGGAAGAAGTGCGGCCAACATGCTCCTTAGAGGGCAGGATGGTGAGACGTCATCTCACATCCTTTGGACATGCTGTCGGGCCATGCCCCTGGAGAAGGATGTCATGCTTGGTACAGTGGAGGGGCATGCAAAGGAGGAGGCCCTCAACAAGACGATTCTGCACCTGTTGGAACCATGGCCCTCAGAGGGACGCTCGTTCTCCAAGGTGCGACCCAGAGTTGCTGGTGTTTGGATGCATGGGTGCCTGGTGTTCTGTTCTGATGGGGAGGGGGAGGGGGTGGCACCCCCACTGAGCCTGGTGAGAGGAAATCCTTCACAGGCGGCCCGGCTGTCTTTGCTGTCTGCCTTCCTGCAGCAATCACAGGGCATCAGCCCTACCCCACTGGCCCAGTGTGGCCCACAGGAGGCAAATTTCTCTCTCAGCCAGTTTTGTGGACGCACCCAGCGCGTTGGACACCCCATATTACAGCTGGGACATAGGCACCCTGGGCCCCACTGGCAGGCTTGGACACCTGGGCCCCACTGGCAGGCTTGGACACCTGGGCCCCACTGGCTGTCATGAGGGGCTGAACAGCGCCTCCCCCGGCCCCTGGCTTGGTCCTGGCTCATGCTGGCAGTAAGCAGAGTCCAGAGTTTGCTTGCTGTGGCCTGTTGTTAATTAAACCCGGTGAACTAAGGGCAGGCAAGAACATGGAAAAACTCTGGCCTGTTTTCCTGGTGAAAGTCTCCTTTGTAGGCCACATGGGTCTGGCTGACCAGGCACAGTGACCACTCTCCAAAGGACAAGGGAGGTAGACATGAATTCCCTCCATGTTTGGACCTCCCCCCCACCCCCCACCCCTGCAGGCCTGGGCCCAGGAAGTGGGGCAGGGAGCTAGACTTTGTTGGAAGCACTTGCAATGGCTGCGTGGTGCTGGGGACGGCTGAGCCGGCCGTGGCTGGCAGTCCAAAAGTTCGTTTTCATGGACAGCAGCAGAGACCACGGGCAACTCGTCCTGAGAAGAACCCCACTGGATGTGCCTTCTGGGCCCATCATGGCTCTGAACGCCAGCTGGTCTTTGAGGTGAACCGGACTTCTGGAAGGCCTCACGGGAGGCACTGGGCTGGGGATAGCAGGAAGAATCTTCCAGTCTGGCATCTTGGCTACTTTGAGAAATATCCATCAGGGAGAGCCCAGGGGGAGCACTTTAATCGGGGATGCTGGGCATGGTCAGCAGCACCAAGCACCGTTAGCCTCTCCCGACACAGGTTTCAGGCACAAAGAGGAGGGCTGAGCAGGGAGAGGGCCTGAGGGTGTCTCAGATACAGGGTAGGGCACTTGCCCAGCGGCGTCCTGGTGTTGTTCACGTGGACACTGTCCCCAGATACCGGCACCCTTCTATCCTCTAGATGCTGGACTGGCCCCAATGACCGGAGCCCCGGTGGCCTGGAGCCCAGCCTGCCCTGTAGGGATCACAAAGCACTACACACCCCAACACAGAGAAGTGAATTTCCCCAAGACGCTTTCTAGCTTGAATGTTCTCACATCCTCTCAATCCAACTCCTCTTGTTTCCATAGCAACCACCACCCGTGCTACTGGGCAGACCTATCATTGTCTTGTTTAATCCGAGCATCTTCAGGCACCAAGGAAGAGGGGAGGGCCAGAGGGCAGGGCCTTTGCAAAGTCCATAGCTGGGGGGCCCCTCCAGCTTTCAGGGCAGGAGTGGGCTGGTTACCAGGTCTGCAGGGGCTCAAGTTCTCCTCTTCACCCTCCCACAGCCTCACTCCTGGGAGCACTTGACAGTCCCCTTTTTGGGTGCTCAGGGAGCCTTGGTGGCACAGTGGTTAAAGCATTTGAAACAGGGAGTGGGTGAGAGCTGCTGTGAGAGTGCATGGCAGCTCAGGTGCAGGATGAGCGAGCATCTGAGGTTCCTTGTTCAAAAAAGAGCCCTGATGTTGCAGTGGATAAAGCAGGGGCCTGCTAACCACATTGTCAGTGGTTCAAACCCACCTGCTGCTCTCAGGGAGACAGAGGAGACTTCTTGTTTCTGTAAAGAATGATAGCCTTGGAAACCCTCGGGGTCGGGTGGGGAGATCTATTCTGCCTTCTCAGGAGCCCTGGCCGTGCTGTCAGGCTGTGCACCACAGGGTTAGCGGTTCAAGCCCACTAGCAGCACTGAGGGAGAGAGACGAGGCAGTCGCTCCTGTGAGGGTTACAGTATCTGACACCCCAGGTAGGCTTGCTGGGAGTTGGGAGTGACTCCAGGGCAGTGGGCTTGTGCTTCCGTTAGGAGCCCTGTGAGCTGAGCTAGACACCGACTGTGAATGGAAGCCCCCCAGCCCCCAGGGGAAGGATGAGGCAGGGTGCTTCCTGGGAAACCCTGTAAGACTGCTGTGCTCAGGCCTGGGGCTGCTGGGCGTCGGGATGGCCATGATGGGCGTTGGTTTTCTCAGGTCAAGGGGGGTCGAATGTTGCCAGGGAAGAGCAAGTCTTGAAGGAAGTGACACCAGGAAGTACTGGAGACCACCGTCCAAACCCGGGGACCCCAGACGGCGGCTGAGCATCAAATGTCAGGTCCTGCTGGCCCGGCCTCGCTCCTCTCAGCATCTGTGTCTGGAGCAGCAGGGCCTGAAAGCCAGGATTTTGTCTGCTGCATGCTGGGTGCTGGGACCCCTCGGGGGCTCTCTGGCTCTCTGAAGGGTCTCCCAGACCTAGCACAACCCTCCGATTCTCAGCTGCGGCATCTATTGGGCTGCATGTACCAGGTTGTAGGGAATTCACCGCAAAGCCACTGACGGTGCAGGTAGGGTGGTGACCTACTTTCCACTACAAGTAGACCTAGGACCGTGGTGAGGGCACTCCGTCGCAGGTGGAGAGCCCAAGGCAGGTCTGTGGAGGTCTGGCTTTCCAGGGTACCACTGGGTGGGCAAGGGCTGTACTACCCCAATAAAGTCAGCCACCTGCCATTCGGCTTTCAAGAGAGGGAATTCTATTTCTCCCAATCTGAAATATGATACCTGTACCCAGTGGGGTCTTCAGAGCTGGTGAGGGGCCATCTAAGGTGCGACTATTGGACTGTCCCTGTCTGGAGCAAAGAGGAGAGAGGAAACTCAAAGATGCAAAGAAATAATCAGGCAAAGGGCGAATGAACCTCCACATCCCTGAGATCAGAAGAACTAGGTGGTGCCCACCGACCCCTGCTGACCTCTCTGGAAAGAATCACTGGAAGGTCCTGGGGAAAGTGAGAGAAAAATGTGGCCCTAAACTAAACGTCACTAAAAAGACCAGCATGAGTGGTCTGGTGGAAGCTGGTGGAGGTGCTGAGACTGTGGTCTAAGACACCCTGGAGCCTGAAACTGAACTCACCCCCCGGCTCAACTCTCAGCCAAGCAGCGGGCCTCTAAGGTGAGCTATAGCACCCTTAGAATGCGTCCCTTAGAACAACCAACATCATGAGATCAAAGGGGCAGCCTTTGCCCAGGGATGAAGCTCCCAAGTCAGGACGGGATAGCAAAGAAGGATGAATGGGACCGGAAAACACAGGGCCCTGTGGGAAGAGGGCTCTTCCATCGGAAGGATCACAGTCAGTTGGTGGATTTTTGGGTGGAAGAACCCAGTATTGGCAGGAGCACCATGGACAAAGGCAGTGAACTCCAGGGTCGGCAGGCCCGGCGTTCGACTGGAGAAAGAGTCCAAGGTCGGCCGGTCAGATGGCAGGGCACTCATGGCTCCCAGGATTGGCAGACAGTACGGCAGGCCATTTGTCAAGTTCAAAGCATGAGAGGTTGATGTGTCTGATCCAGAGAGAAGCAAGCAAGCTTCCTCATGGCATCCACTTATATAGGAAGCATGCTACACCCGGAGGAAACCTTCCTTCACTTACATCGTGGCAATGGCCTGGGTAAGAGTGTTTCATCCCACCCTACTTTTCTTATTGGTTGGCCGCTCACAGGAGAGCCCGTGCTGGAGTTGATGACATCAAGTGAGGCTGTGGCGTGGGGCATCCACTGCCAAACCACTGAGAAAGTGGGCCTGGCAAAGACATACAAAACCAGCCACTGCTGTGGAGTTACTTCTGACTCACAGGGACCCTACAGGACAGAGCAGAACTGCTCCCATGGGGTTCTGAGTGAGGCTCTGAAGGTGAGCGGAAAGTCTTATCTTTCTCCCAAGGAACAGTTGGTCGTTTTGAACCACTGACCTTGTGCTTAGTAGCCCAAAACATGATCCGGTATTCTGATTCCTGCACAGTGCAGACAAGGGGCCAGGAGCTGGGATTTTGGGGAACAGAGGCCAGCCTGGAGAGATGGGCTCCAGGGCAGCCCAGTCCAGCCTGGAGCCCACACTCCTCAGACCCATGCCCTGTGGAAGCTTTATCTCCCTCTGTTCCGGCCGTAGAGGCTGTGTTTCTGTGTAAGTCAGGGCAGGGGAGCCTTCTTTCCACCAAGAGCCATTTGGATATTTATAACACCATTCATGGGCCATTCAAAATCAGCCTACATTTAATTCACACACCCCAAATGTGTTGACCGAGGAGCCCTGGTAGCCTAGTGGTTACACGTTGGGCTGATAATTGCAAGGTCAGCAGTTCAAAACCACTAGCCACTCTGAGGGAGACAGATGGGGCTTTCTACCCCCGTAAAGGGTTGCTGTCTTGGAGGAAACCCCAGGGGCAGTTCCACCCTGTCCTAGGGTCCCTGGAGTCAGGAGGGAGGCTGGTTTTGGAACGTGGTGGCTGGAGCTGCTTCTCTTTGGTGAGGTGGGTGGTGCTAGCTGCCGCGGATGACTTCTCAGACCTCAGACTGTCCATGGACCAGACTATCCCCTCCCCTGTTGTAAGTATTCATGAATCTGCCTACCTGGTAACCATTCCAGAATTCCAGCTCTCCCAGGAAACCCCGGGCCCATGGGAAACCAGCTAAACTCAGTAGATGGTCCATCAGATAAGCAGATTGGCCTCCTCCTGCTTGTCCGGAGCAGGCAGGATTAGAATAGAAAGGGGAAAGTTGCTGATAGAGGAATCCCATCACTTGCTCCCCCCCCAAACCCTCCCGCACCACCACCTTGGGAGGAAGCTGCAGAATTCTCTCTGGGGGAAGGCATCCGCGTAAGCCTCCAATTACTTGCTAATCATGCCGATTCAGAGCGCAGCCCGAAGAGACACCAGACAGTCACACTTCATCTTTGCCCCTTGCCGGCGTCCTCTGAGGAATCCAGATGTGACTGTCAAGGCCTCTCCAGAAACGCACAGCAAACACCCGCATTGGGGCAGCTGCTCGGCCTCCCTGAAGGCCCCCAAGATTCTCCTGGGACTGGGGTTAGGACTGCTGCTCCGTTTGGGGGGAACCCCCAGTGTGGCAGACAGAGGGTCCCTACACAGTCTCACCCTGGAGATGTGACCCCATGGAACTTCCTGAATGGAATGGAATGAGATTCAGGGACCCGCTGACATCGGTGGGTTTGAACCCACTGGCCTTCTGGCTAACAGCCTGATGCTTAACCCATATTGCCACCAGGGCACCGTACTAATGGCAGTGACTCACTGCCATCGAGTCAATGTCGACTCATAGCAACCCCAGAGGGCAAGGTAGGACTGCCCCTTGAGATTCTGAGACCATGATAGTTTATGGGAGTAGAAAGCCTCGTCTTTCTTCTATGCAGCAGCTGGTGGGTTTGAACTGCTCCCCTTACAGTTAGCAGCCCAATGCACAACCAACAGGGTTCCTTACTAGTGACGGCAACTCTGGGGCAGAAGGAGCCCTGGTGGAGCAGTGGTTAAAGCACTAGGCTGCCGACATATGGTGGTGCTTTGGGTCTACCAGCTGCTCAGTGGGACAAAGATGTGGCCATCTGCTTCTAGAAAGATCAGTCTCTCAAACCCCATGACGCAGGTCCATTCCGTCCTATAGGGTGGCCAGGAGTTGGAACTACCTCGATGACAGTGGGTTTAGGGTTCTGTAGGCGGTGGGCATAGGTCTGAACCCCGTTTAACAGACTGAGATTCGAGGAGGGGACTAAAGCCACTCAATAGACTTGTGGTGAGGGGAGGGTTCAGGCCTTGGGGTCTGGCCCTGCCATTTGACATGTGTCCATAGGCAAGCGTTTGTCTCAGGTGCTATGTGGTGGGGAGGAGGACAGAGCTGGAGGAGAACAGGATGCTTGGCAAAGAGAGGGTCAGTGTCAAAGAGGAAGACGGTCATCGGGCTGGTTGAGTTGACACAGGGGCTGCAGCTAAGGGCTCACATCCTAACAATGGCTGTGAGGCCAGCGCGGGCCTGGGCAGTGGTTGCTCTGTCTGTCAGCTGCCGGCTGCTGTGCGCAGCACTGCCTCACCAGCATCCACAGCAGCATAGCAACACGTGCTCTTGGTGCCTTTCTTCTTTCAAATCCTCTTCAGCGCAGCTCCCAGTCGTTTGCTTTGTGAAATGCACTTGGTTTGAGGTTCCAGAGCCCATGGTCAGTGCTTCTTTCTCATGTTTTGAAGATAACGGCATGTCCATCGAGCGTGGTCAGCTCGGGGGCTGTGAAATAACACAGGGGCGCACAGAGGGCAAAGGGAATGAGGAGGGGTCACTCTGAGCCCCCTTCTCCCATTTCGTAGTTGGTGGATCTTCTGCGCTTGCCTACGCCCAGACTGAGGGCTGAAGCATCCTCCTCCACGGCGAGAAAACCAGCCCTGGCGTTGGAAGACGTGGGAGTCCCCTCAACAGCCAGTGAAACTGTCAAATCTCAGCCTTTCTGCCTCCCTGCCATGGGTCCATCCACATGCCCTGCAGCCCTCGGGGACACGTGGGACCGCCCTTCCTCCCCCAGGAGTAGACAGCCTCATCTCTGTCCCACAGGGCCGCTGGTGGTTTTGAACTGCTGACCTTGTGACGAGCAGCCCAGTGGGACGCACTATGCCACCAAGGCACCCTCGGCAAATGCTTCAGGACGTGGACGGACGTGGAAGACGTTCTGCTCAGCTAAGGTTGGCCTTCTCATGAAGACGCGTATTGCGTGAGACCACGGTCATGAAAGAAGAAGCCGAGAAAACGTGGTTTTCACAGTGACAGAGAGGACTTGGAAGGAGGCCAGGAGTGGGGGCAGGGGGAGAGAAAAAAGGGCGGAGTCCATGGAAAAAGAAAAGGAAGAGCTTCGATTCCATTGGAGGCTCTGAGAAACCAGCTGGAAATCAATCCCCACTGGCTGGATCCGATCTCATGCACCTCACCACCTAACGGGGTCTGCCATCTTCTGAGGGAAGCCCTGTCCTCACGGGAATGGCCATTTGCTCCACAGGCCGTGCTGAGCAGAGGTTGAAGTGGCTAAGCTTAGCTCTTAGCTGCTCACCACAAGGCTGGAGCCTCAATTGCACTGCAAGACGCCACAGAGGAAAGGCCTGGTGATGGGTCCTGAAGGCCCCAGAGGGCAGCTCTCCCTGACACCCAGGGGTCACTCTGCCCTGGAATTTACTGAGGCGCCACTGTGGGGCAGGCCCATGCTGATGTCAGGGACTCAGAGGGGGTCCAGAGAGGCCCGGCCTCCCGGGTCGTTTATCTCTCATGGGCGAGGATGCACGTGGACAGCAAGACAATCCCCTGCGCATCCGCATCCGCTTTCAGGACAGGACTTAAGGAATGACAGAAGGTGACTCTGGAGGCTAGGACGGCTGTAGGCAGAGCCACTGGGACAGCCCAGCGGCACAGGGAGAACATTGGTGTTGGGAGCCAGGGTGTTCTCCAAGGGGCTTCCATGTGTCTGCAGCCAACAGCCACACCTTTCTCTCACAGAGTGGCCGGTCGGTTTGAACTACTGACATTCCAACCAGCAGTTGAGCACCTGACCCTGAATACCTGTCTGCACAGGTGTGTGGTCCTTATCACCCATCTGGATAACATCTGGCCGTGCATACCTCTGAGGCCTGGGCTGTTCCTGCTGCTCAGCCAGTGGGCCGACCACACTCCGCTTGTTCCCCGTGTGGGTTCTCTCTAGCCTTCTCTGTCCTGCCTTCTCGGCTGTCCACACAGCAGGGACAAGAATGGCTGACCGGAAGTGGACACCATCCACATCGCACAATGTCCTGTGTCAGAGAACCACCGATGGACGTTCAGTGATGCACACCCGTGGGTACCTTTGTGGCATGGACTAGGCTGACACCTGCTTTGCTCAGGTGACAGAGATGCCTAAGGTACTTCTCGTCGAGTCCCGTGTCTCAGCCTCACAGTGTTTCCACGCCGCAGAGCATTAATTCCAATCACGGGCACCATTTGCCCTCCCCAACCAGCTACGGATGAAAAGCCGGCTTTCCCCCCACTCCTAAAGGAGTCTCCTCGGGCCAAACTCCTGGAATCTGGATCGTTGGGCACAAATGGGTTCCCATTTCACATGCTTTTGCACAGTCGTCCCCGGCTGCCCTCCAGTTACCTTCCCTGCAGGCGCCTGCTGAGGTGCCCCGGTGCTGGGGTGGTCACGAGCTGCGCTGCTACCCACAGCTTCAGCCGTTGGAACCCCCAGCTGACCCTAGGGTGAAAGATGAGGTGCTCTGCTCCCATGAAGAGTTCCATCTTGGAAACCCACAGGGGCAGTTCTGTTCTGTCCTACGGCAAAGTCGCGAGGGTTCAGAATGGGCTCCAGAGCAGTGAGCCTTGAGGCGCTCATGGAAAGGTCAGCTGTTCAAACCTCCCAGCAGGTCCACTGGAAGGCGGGGCAGTCTGCTTCCACAATGAGTGACCATCTCAGAGCCCTAACGGGGCAGTTCCCTCTGCGCTGTGAGTGCGAGCTCCCTCCAGGACCGTGTGTTACAGCTTTTACACGAGATGCCTGTCTCCTAAATCTTTGCTATGATTGGGTTTCGCCAATATTTTAAATCTTGGCCAATCTGAGAGGTGAAAAAACGTACGCCCCTTTTATTTATTTGATTGCTAACGGGATTGAACACGCTCACTACTCTTTATGTCTTCCTTTTGTAAACTACCTGTTCAACGGCCTGTCCATTTTTCTGTTGGTATGGAAAAACTTGGGTTAAGGAAATTGGTTTCCTTATTGACTTTGAGAGTGCTTTGTGTAGCCCTGGGGGACAGGAGCCCTGTGTCTGTGGCAGGGACTTGGGGCTTGCTGCTGCCTTTCGGTGAGGGTTGTGGTGTTTTAAAGCCAGTCAGATGTACAGGTTTGTGCTGTAGATTTGTGAATGTTTATGCTGTGTTTGGAGTGCTTGTAATACGCTTGCTGAAACTGAAGGGGGCGTGGAGCACTTCCTGATGATGACAACAAACAAAACAAAACTGTAACCTTCCACACGGATTCTGTCTCGATATCAAAAAGGAACACAAAAACCTCCCGACCAGACCGATGAGCAGATCATGACAAACGAAGAACTACTGGGGCAGAGACTCCTCTCACCGGGACCGCAGTCGAGGACCAGGAAGGCTGTGCTCTGCAATAACTGCATTGCCCTGGGCAGCCACGCAGCACAAGGCCTCTTGAAAGGGGTGAAAAGCCGAGCTGCCACTTTGAACACGGGGTTCCCCTGACCGCGGCCTTGGTGATTTCAACTGCCCCATATGCGCGCCCACACTGGACCCGGGATAAGGAGCAGAGCAGAAGAACCGAGGCCGTCCAGTTACGGTGTTGGCATAGAACACGGAAAGTACACCGGCCACCGGACGAACGAGCACATTCACGTTGGAAGAAGTACGGCCAGAATGCTCCTTAGAATAAGGCTGGCGAGACTTCCGCTCCCGTATTGTGGACACGTTCTGAGGAGGGCCAGTCCTCGCGGAAGGACGTCGTGCTCAGTAGGGGGCCCATGAGAAAGAGAAAGACGCTGGATGAGACAGATTGACATGGTGGCTGCACGCATGGACTCAGGGTTCCTGATCGTGGTGAGCAGGACCGTGTGTTCAGAATGCTCACCCACCCACCCCCGCGATCCCCCTTATAATCAATTAGATAAGCATCGCTAGTGTCCGTCTGTCCATAGAGGTGGCTTTGACCCATGCCAACCAGAAGGTAACATTGCCTGGTCCTGGACCATCTCCAGAGGGTTGGAATGCTGGACCCCTCCGGGGTAGCTGTGGTGACTAGCACTTCTTTGAAGACCTCCCCTCCCTCACTTCCTCTGAGGCTCTTCTGAACTTGATGTCCATCTTACACGACGGCGGCGGGCCTTTTCTGAGGACGTGCCCAGGCAACTGCCCAGTAAGCCGGGCAAAGCTTCATCCTCCTGGATTCTGAGACGCATCTGGCTGTATTTCTTCTGATCCCGATTTCCTCCTTGTGATTAGACAAAGAGGATCGTGAAACTACCTGTCCCCCACTATTTTCTCCCAGTATTTGAGGGTCTCAGCTCCCTCTCGATCTTTCAGGCACTCATCTGGAAGCAAGGACACGGTTGTGGTCCAGTTTCATGTCCTCAGAATGGCCGTTGAGCTGCTCCCTTTCCATCTTCCCGCTTATTAGGACCGACAGGGATGCCAGGCAGGAGCGTCTCTGTGGCTCGGCGACGCTGCCTGCCATCTGGGTGTCTGTTCTTTTGGGCCATCTCTCAATTCCTTTGCCCAGCTGCACTGCTTTATGTAGCTACCGCTTGGAATATATTTCTAGTTCTGACAAGGGAAGATCCTTCCGAAGAATTTTCCTGGCTGTTATGTTCATTCACCCAGATTCATTTTAGAATTATTTTTTTCCTCTTTCAAATATATCTCACCTTAGGGTCATATTGAATTTATTTACTACTTTAGGACAAAAACACCTTTATTATACTGGATCTTCTTACCCAATAAACAGATATGGCTCTCTAGTTATAGAAATAGCTTAGACATTTCACTAGGGGCTTATTATCATGATGTTTTGCTCCAATATATGCGCTTTACATTTATTGATGGATTCATTTTGAGGTGTTTTAAGACTTGTGTTTGTGAAAGATTTGTAAATGGAAATATTTGCCAATAGGTTGCAATTTGCATATAAAGGATAGCTTTTTATGTATACTAGAAGTGCTATTACTGGATTTTTTTATTGGTTTAATTTTTTCTAGTACTTTGGGTTTTTCCAGGAACACAACCTATGAGCTACAGCGTTGGGTCATTTTACCCCATCTCCTGCTGCCCATAATGCCTTTTCTGCTTTGGTCCAATTGCTTGTTCAGAGGTTCCGAAGCAATGTTCGCAGGAGTAGTGAGAAACCAGTTTTGTCGCTGTATTGGAATGCTTCTCCCGTCTTTATCTTTCATGATAACAGTGTTGTTGTTTTTGCTTTTGATTGAATTGTGTGTTTAAAAAAAACGTTCATAAGGGAATATCCACCCACCATTTCCATTAGAAAACAGCAGAAATGAATGCTGTACTTATCAAATGTCTTTTGATTTAGAAGAGCAATGATCATATCTTTATTCTTCCATTATCCTACTACTGTGATCCACCACCCGCCTGTCACTTTGTCATCCAGGGGTGATTTAACCCGTTGCTGTGGTGCTGCAAGCTATGCCACCGGTATTGCAAATACCAGCAGCCTCACCCGCGGGGGACAAGTCTCCAAAGAAAGTAAGGCACTTCAGGACTCAAGGAGGATTTAGGAATCGAGGAAATAGGCATCGGGATATTTCACCACAGGGATTCAATCTTGGACGTGCTCACTTGTCTCTGCCAAGGAGTTTGGATGACAGTTCCTTGGCCCATTCCAGAAAAAGGCGACACAACAGAACCTGGAAATGATCAAGCACAACCATTGCTGCCAGCATGAGTGGAGTTATGATGCAGATCCTTAAGACATGGCTGTCCTAGTGCATCTACAGACAACGGCCAGCGACTCAAGGCTGCTTACAGTCTGGAGCACAGGTTTCTCCTCTGGAAAAACCCAGCGTTGCCCCTAAGATCTTCAACTCAATAAAAGGGTGACCCACATTACCCAAGGGATCTCCTTTACTTAAAGTCAAGTTGTAAAGGTTCATCCAAGCTACAAAATGTCTTCACAGCAGGACGTGTGTTTGACAAAACACCTAGGCACCCGAACCCAGCAAAGCGGATGCACAAAATGAACGGTCAGTGATGTTAAAATATTTTTTGTTGTAGTTTTAATTTTTTAACGTGAAAGTTTTCATTGTGAATTATGTGAAACTCACTCGTCTATGTCAGGAAATCTGGAAGACTGTGACTTGTCCACGTGACTGGAAGAGATTCATATTGGTACCCATTCCAAGAAAACGTGACCCATCAGAATCATTTCATTGATGTTACATGCAGGTAAACTCTTTTTTAAAAAAAATAGTTTTACTAGGGGCTCATACAACTCTTACCACTATCCATACATACATCAATTGTGTAAAGCACATGTGTACATTCATTGCCCTCATCATTCTCAAAACATTTGCTCTCCACTTAA
>NW_022111314.1:2851033-2852319 GCF_000313985.2 Echinops telfairi | reverse complement strand
TGTGGAGATATAAACAATACCCTCCCCTTGGGTGGGTTAGTGCCCTGTGCCCCCCTACCCATTCATTATTATTATTATTATTATTTTGCAGGTAAACTCTTGCTGAAGATCATCCAACAGTGGTTGCAGAAGTACATTGACAGGGAGCTGCTGGAGGCTCAGGCAGGATTCAGAAGAGGACCCAAAATGAGCGATATCATTATTGATGTCAGATGGATCTTGGCTGAAAGCAGAGAATACCCGAAAGATGCTTACTTGTGTTTTCTTGACTCTGTGAAGGCATTTGATCATGTGGATTATAACAAATTATGGATAACCTGGAGAAGAATGGGAATTCCAAGGCACTTATTGTGCCCATGTGGAACTTGTACATGGGTCAAGAGGAAAGGTGTTTGACGATGTCAGGCCATGTTACCAGAATCATTCAATTCATATGCCGAGTGAATCGTCAGGGAAGCCGGATTAAATGAAGAGGAATGTGGCAAAGGATTGGAGAAAGGCTTGTTAGCAACCTGAACCATGCAGGTGATACAACCTTGCTTGCTGAAAGCAAGGAGGATTTGAAGCCCTTGCCGATGAAGGTCAAGGGCCGAAGTCTTCCATATGGACTACAACTCAATGTAAAGAAGATCAAAATTCTCACAACTGGACCAATCGGTAACATCATGATAAATGGAGAAAAGACTGAAGTTGTCAAGGATTTCATCTTGCTTGGATCCACAATCAGTGCCCATGGAAGCAGCAGTCAAGAGATTACAAGATGAGATGCATTAGGTAAATGTGCTACACAGGCCTCTTTAGAGTATTGAAAAGGAAGGATGTTACTTTGAGGACTAAGGTGTGCTTGACCCGAGTCATTGTATGTTCATTTGCCTCAGGTGCATGTGAACGCTGGACATTGACTGAGGGAGACTGAAGAGGGATCAATGTGTCTGATTGTGGTGCTGGAGAGGAACGTTGAAAGTGCCAGGGGGCTGCCAGAAGGATGAGCGGATCTGTCTCGGAGGAAGTAAGGCCAGAGTGCTTCTTAGAGGTCAGGGTGGCAAGACTTCCTCTTGCATGTTCTGAGGAGAGACCGGTCCCCGAAGAAAGACATTGTGTTAGGTAAAGTAGAGGGGCAGCGTAAAAGAGGAAGACCTTGAAGGAGATGGGTTCACCCCATGGCTTTAATATTGGGCTGCGTTGTAGGAACAGTTAGGAGGCTGGGGCAGGAGCAGGCAGCATTTTGTTCAGTTGTGTCTAGGTTTGCCATGAGTTGGAAAGAATTGATGGCACCTGACAGCAAC
>NW_022111314.1:2842450-2848566 GCF_000313985.2 Echinops telfairi | reverse complement strand
TTTTGCAGCTTAGGATCACGAGCATCTCTTCATACGAGATGCTCCTCACCAGTGAATTCCCTGCTCACGTCTTCTGCCCACTTTTGATGGGCTCGTTTGTGTTGTCCTTACTTTGGTTTTCTACAGACTTTTAAGATTAGCGCTGTGTCGCTGTCGGTCTGCTCTCCCCCGTCTGCGGGTCTCTCTTGACCCTTTAGCGGACATCTTCCGATGCACAGTGTGTCGGCAGGGAAAACAGGAAGGCCCTCAAGGAGATGACTGACACCTTGGCTTTCAGGAGGGCCCGTCTTCTATTTTGCCTTCTATGGTTTGGGTCTTTGGTGGTGCGGGATGTTGTTAAAGTCCCCAAGAGGGGCAGTTCTCAGATTCAGGGCCCCGTTGCCCACCATCCCGGTGTGTCCTTATCTTCTGCTGGCCCCCATTTTACTCAAGCTCTTGGCACAAGCCTTGCGAAGTGGGAGCTCTCTCGAGTTGTCTTTTCTGTGGAGATCCCTGTCAGGGCTTGGCAGTAGCGAAACTGCCAGGCGGCTCCTATCTCTCTCCAGGTGCTTGAGTTGTTGAGCCCGCTCCTTTATGGTGTGAGGGGAAGGAAGAGCGATTTCCCATGAGCCATGACGCGCACTGCACTGGTGGCCCTGTGGATTTTCACAGGCACCTGGGAAATGAACTTCTTAATATCAAATTGGGAGCCCTGGGTCAAGTGCCGGGCTGCTAGGGTCAAGTGCCTGGCTGCTAAGAGCCCCCCTGATGCCCTGGAGAGGAGGATTACAGCTCTACTGGGGCAGCTAGGCTCTAACCCACAGCGGTGCCAGGACAGCTTGGCTCTAACCCACAGCGGTGCCAGGAGTTGGCCTGCATTTGAAGACAGTGGGTTTGACTTGAGGGTTTGTTAGGTTGGAGACCTTTCCACCCTATACTCCCACCCTCCCCCCTCAGGGAGACAGGCCGTGCACATGCAAGGATGGGGGGAAACATGGATTCTCACTGGAGCAGTTTGTTCTGCGGATGCTGGAAGAGGCCAGTTCCCCTTCAGGAGGAAGGAGGGCAAGATGATCCATGTGAGATTCCTCCTCTACGGCGATCAGCTGCCATTTCCCACCTGTAGCCACCCACAGTGATGGAGGAGAGCTGCCCAGCTGGGGCTCCTGATGGTCAGTCCTCCCAGGAGTAGAGCACCAGGTCTTTATCCAAAGTGGCCACGGGACGGGTTTGAACTGCCCACCTTTCAGCTAGCAGCCAAGCGCTTGACAGTGAATGAGGCCACCAGGGCTTGGTGTCGAGCACTCTACAGCAGTTGAACGATTACATGAAAACTGCTCATAGCAACGAGGAGACATCTCAAGATCAGTGCCAGAGGAGAGGAGAAGAAAGTGGGAAAGGAGGTGTACTGTGACCAGTGGACATCAAAAGAAGCTAAAGGGCAGCGGAAGGACAGTTGCGATGCCGTCACGGGGAAGTGCAGCTGTGGACACTGAAGGGCGCCTGTGGACAGTGGAAGGACTGTCGCGGGGGACACGGCCCGAGCAGCCATCAGCTGTCACGCCAGCCCTTCGTCGTCCCACATGTGTGAAAGGCCAGCGTCCTGACTGCATCAGGCTCCTACTTTAAATACCTCTTCTGATGTGTCAAAATTAGCCTCTTCCTCCACCACAAAGGGGGCCGTTGAAGCAAACGTGGAGAAAGTGCTATCTGTTTGGCGAGTTGAAAGTGGTCCCATCCCTGTCAAGGGTGCAGCTGGGTGACCTTCCAGGACCCTCCAGGCTGAAGATGCTTCACTCTTTTGACTGGACACAGAAAGGCTTCCTTGGCCCTCCAGGTGACTGCGGCGCAGTGGGGGTGGTGGGGAGCGCTGGAGGGGAGCCACGAGACGGGAGATGAGAAGCAGCCACTGGCCTGGGTCCTGGGTCCTGGGTCCAGGTGCCGGGGAGGGATGGGGTGAGTTCATTGAACCTGCAAAGGTGCAGTTTGATGTTCAGCTCAATTACCCCATTCCTGCGTGAAGGCGAGGTGTGCTGCCTCTCCCCTCGTGTCTTCTTCTTTCCACACCTTTCCTTCCATCCAGGCCTCCTGGAACCAAGCCACCCATCTGCCATGGGTCCCAGATCATAGCGCTTCATAAAGGACAGTTTACCAAGAGGCAGGCAGCAAGTGCTCATCTGCTGCTCGGTGCTTTCAAACCTTCCTTCCCATTGGAGCTCAAGTTCTTGTCAAAAACCTACCGGAACCCTGCTGGGAACCTTCTCCAGGGTCCCAGCGTGGCTGTGGTGCCTGGATTCAGACATGTGCTTTCTAAGTGGCTCCTCGCACGTGCAGGTGTGTGTGTGTGTGTGTGTGAGAGAGAGAGAGAGAGAGAGAGAGATGTTTCAGCGCCCTCTCAGACAGTGTTCTGTGACAATCCTGAGGGGTTTTGTGTCCCGTTGAGGACTGAGGTGCGTCTGATCCACACCGTCACCTCAGACGCATGCGAGATGAGACACTGAACAAAGAAGACCGGAGTCGAGTTTCAGCCTTTGAATTATGACCGGGGAAGAATGCGGAGAGTAGTGTGGACTGCCAAGAGGACAATCCAATCTATCTTGAAGAAGTACAGTCAGGACGCTTCTTGGACGCACGGATGGTGAGATTTCATCTGCTTTGGACATGCTGTCAGGAGGGCCGGTCCCTGGGGAAGGCCTCATGATGGTAAAGCAGGGTGGCCGCAGGAAGGAGGAAGGCCCTTGACAAGAGGGATGGACACAGGGGTGCAAGAATGGGCTCAAATACAGGATCCATGGTGAGGAGGCCGCAGGGCCGGGCCCTGCTTCCTTCTGTTGTACTCTGCCCACTCTTAGTCAGAGCCAACGTGACAACACTCAACACCACCGCCACCACGTGCCGACATCTATCTTTGGGTCTTTCCTCCTGGTCTCCCAGCCTAGAAGCTCTGCTGAGTCCTGTCCACCCTGCTGGTACCTGCAGTACCTGCGTCCCAGCTCGCAGACACACACACAACTCACAGGTGGCCAGAGGCTCCAACCTCTGGGCTCTAGAAACACCCCTCAGAGCCATCTCCACTGTAAAGTTGAGAAGACCGAGGTGCAGCCTGGGCCAATGCTTTGCCTGCGATTCCTCTGGGTAGAAGGAGCCCACGGGTGGGGTGAGGGTGGGGGTGGGGGTTGATCATCAGTCAGGATTTCTGATCAAGGCTTGTTCCTGTGAGATGGTCTGAAGCCACCGGGAGGAGGGACCCCTGTGTCCTTCAGTGCAGGCGTCTTCCCTCTTTCACTCTGGTCTGACGTCATGCTGGGGGAGGTGTGAGTAGGTGTGTGTGTGTGGGGGGGGGGGGGGGGGCCCTTGGAGAACTGCTCCCTTATGCACACTTTATTCCCTTGTCAGGCGTTATTGATGTCAGCTGCCTTGGTGCAATGAAGTTTGGGAGATGGAGTGTGGAGGGTGGTGCCTGTAATTTTTAATCATCACCCTCCTGGGGAGGAGGCCGGCTCCAGCCTTGCAGATCTTTTAATGGGACCTGCCTGGCCATGGTCTCCTCACATCTTATCAGCCATCTCAGGGTATGGGTGGGGGGCTTGAGCATTGGACAGTGTCCCGTGGGCGTCTGGGGGACAGCTCACACCTGCTAACCTGCCTGACTCACAGTGCCTCCACCTGACAGGGCAGCCCCCCCCTCCCCCCCAACAGTTTCCTAGACTGCAATCGGGGCTGAGCCAGGTGGCCATACTTTTTTCATGCAAAGGGGCTGGGGGTGGGTTTGAACCGGCGCCCTTTCAATTAGCAGCTGAGTACTTTCTCCTCTGCGCTACCAGGGCTCCTCAAAATGTGCCCCCCAGCAGTGGCACCGCACAGAGAAACCTGCAGAGGTTCCTGCTGCTGACCGGCTACCAATCGCCGGTCGATGACACATGGCTTCCCAGGGACCCTCTGACTCCGGAGAAGCAGGCTGTGCGGGCTTCTTCCAGCTTCCTTTTCCAGGGGGAAGGGGCCCACACAATTAGGACTCGGGTTTCTCAAAGTGGGCGATATCGCGGGGGGAGGCACTGGAATGATCCAGGGGAGGCAGCAGGCTGCAAAGGCAGGCACCCACAGTTCACTTGGATTCCGGGCTGCAGTACAAAAGCCTTTAGCTGCCGGGAGGTAGGGGTGAGGGGGCCCTGAGTTTTTTTTTTTCCTGAAAAGAGCGTAGTCTGCCACATCAGCTTGGAACAGACATCGTCGATTTGGGTGCCAGAGGGAGCTGGGAGTTCAAATCCAGGCTCCCTGATTCATACACAGAGAGCTCCTGGGCTTTGCTGAAGTTCTTTCACTGCCCATGGGCCCGCTGGGGACAAAACGTTCACGTGCGCTGGTCCTTTCCCCCAGCCCGGCACCTGCGGACACTGTCAGGGCAGTGTGGCTCTGAGAGCGGGTCGTCCTCTCCCATTCCAGGCCGGCCTGGCCTGAGCCCGGGCTCTGGTCTTCCCTGCAATTGCCTTTAATGGGAGCGAGGTGGAGAGGCACAGGCTTGCCCCGAGGGTGGCTGGGAGACGCCGGACGCTTGTGTCTTCAGGAGCACTGCACGCACAGACTCAAGGGCAAAGGGCAGAGTGCAAATCAGACCATTTACTGCTGCTGGTTCAGGGAGGAGAACATTCCCGCGGGAGAGGGTACAGGCTCGGGGAGTCAGAGGAACACTTAGGTGCAAGGCTGTGCCTGCCAGGCTGGGCTCCCCTGCGAAGTCTGTGTGTGGAAACCCAGCGTGTGCACCTGTGTGCGTGCACGTGTGTCTGTTTCCGCTCGCCTATCCATCAGGGTTCGAGATAACCAATTGCTGCAAAAGTCCAAACACATGATTGGGAGTCTCTGAAGAGACCTCCCCAGGCCTCCGGATGATGTGGGACCCCAGGGCTGCCCTCCGTTGCTGTTAGGGGGAGGTACAGGAAGCTGGGAGGCAGACCCTGCTCCCTCCAAGCCCCAGGTGTCTGGACCCCGGGGGAGGGGGAACAGGTGGCTATTACTCAGGAGGGGGTCCCAGGGCCCCACTCAGTCCAATGGCCAGCCCTGCAGTGGGCTGCGGTCACTCAGTAATGTCTGTGGTCCACTGTGTAGCCGGTTCCGGGTCCGGTACTGTTGCTGGGTGCTGGGGTCCATGTGATGCACAGCGACCCCTGGGACAGAGTGGAGTGGCCCCTCGGTGTCCTAGGCTGAAATCCTGCTGGGAGCCCAGCACTGGGCTTTTCCTGAGTCTTTGCTGGGTGGGTCCCAAACGCCCACCGTTAGCTAGCCGACAAGTGCTTACGCTTTCCACACCAGGGTGGGGAGACTCCGCATGGGCTCCAGCTGCCACCCCTCTGTGTGGTGGACTCACATGAACAGAAAGAAGCAGCCAGGAAGTTTCCTTTCTGCCCTTGTTTCAGACCCCTTTGCCCAAAGGCCCAACTGCCTTGGAGATGGGCTGATCTCGGCGGGTGTTGAGGTCTCTTCTTAGCTTCTGAGGGCGGAAGGGCCTTTCCTTCAAAACGGAAACAACCACCAAATCGATTTGCGCTGGGAATCAGGGGAACTTAATGGCCCGTCGGAAAAGGAGCCTGGGGGAGGGAAGCCGGGAGCGCCCTCTCGTACTTGTCCAGATGATAAGCGTTAATGCGCCTCTCTCCGGGAAGCAAAAGGTCCTCTCTTCAAGTTGGCAGTTTGTTTTCAACAAAAGCATCGGCGCGCCTTCCCCTCTTTCCCCACCACAAAGGAAGCCTGTGGTTAGAGGCCCAGGGACCAGGGAGGGATTAGGGGCTGGTGGTGCACTGCTCCCACCTGCCTGCTCTGGGGGAGCCTTGAATTAACAATGGCAACTAATCAAAGGGTATTAAAATGGCCACCGAGGGCCAGCCGGCCGGCCATGGGGCAGTCTTTCTGGGATCTGGCTGCCTTGATGCACTGGGTGGGGTTCGAGTGTATAATTTCAGGGAAACATGGGCGTCCTCAAGCCCCCCGGAAGGTGCTGGGCGCATGGCAAAGGGCACTACTGGTTCTGGAGGGAATCCCCTTTCCCGGTGAAGTGTGTCTACATCTGGGGTCTTTCTGACCAGCCCTGTAAGAAAAGGGGGCCATTGGGCAGGGAGGGAGGAGAGCAAATGGGGCAAAGAGGC
>NW_022111314.1:2839206-2841318 GCF_000313985.2 Echinops telfairi | reverse complement strand
TGTCGGAGCTGACCGGAGCCCACCTGGGGCAGCAACCTCCGCGTGAGGAAGGCGCACATTGAACAAGGACGGCTAAGACGGGAAAACATCTGTACGGTGGAGTTGTGGTGCTGGCGAAGGAGATTGGAAGGGCCACGGACGGCCAAAAGGACAGACAAGCCTGTTTTGGAAGAAGGCCGGCCGGCCAGAGTGCCCCTCGGCGGCAAGGATAGCGAGACTTCGTCTCACAGGCTTTGGGCGTGTTGTCAGGGGAGACGTCCCTGCAGAGGGTCATCATTGCGTTTGGTAAAGTGAGGGGCAGCGAACAAGAAGAAGATTTTCCGTGATTGCTACGATGGGCTCCCACAGACAGTGGGTGAGGTGGTGGTGTAAGATTGGGTGGTGTCTGGTTCTTACTGTGCAGGGGTCTCTGACAACAACAACAACAACAACAATTGTTATGGGAGCAGATGGCCACGCCCGTTCCCCCACAGAGCTGCTGGTGGGTTGGAATCCCTGAGCTGTCACTCACCAGCTGGGTGCTTAAGCTGTGTGCCACTAGGGTTTCTTAGCTAGCATGCACGGTCCTGAGAAACGTTGTGCACTGTCAGATCACCCACTCACAGCAGACAGAACCACCAATGGGAACAAAAGGTTTTGGGGGGCCCCTCAGAAAGTACTGCCCCCTGTCACCAGATTGCTGCTGCTGATGTTGGGTGCCCTTGAGTCGGTTCTGACCCATAGTGACCCTGGGCACCACGGAACCAGATGCCGCCCACTCTAGTGCTGCCCTCCCAGCCCTCCCCTGAAGAGTCGTAACAGAAACACAGCCTAGTGAACGCTGCCATTCAACCCCGGAGCTCACCCTCTGGAGTGCAGGTGGAGGTCCTGGGGGCACTGATGCTGGTGGCGCTCGTTGTAAGAATGGAGGTGGAAAGCCCATTTCAGCACCCAGGGTGCCCTTGTGTACACGCCTGTGGTTTCAGAGCAGGGCCCATTTCTCATTTCTGCCGCACCTTCATCTGCAGTGCAGCTTCTCCAGGTGGCTTACCCAGCAGAGCATGGAGTGGCTCTTGAAGCCACTCAAGTGGTCACACTTGCATTGCAGGAAGGCGTTTCTGGAGATTAAAAGCTCCTTTCCTTATTGCCGAGTCTTGTGTTTCAAGTGGGAGCGAGCTTAGCGCTAGTTTTTGCAAACCACTCGCATGCTGGGAAACAAAACAAAATAAAAGAAGTGACAGGTCACCTGTCACCCACCCAGGTGCCGCCTTACCCTAGCAATGGGGTGCCCCGCCAGTTCTCATCCAAGTAGCCCATGGGGTTACGGAACCCTCTTCCCAGGCTCCACCCAATAAGAGCGGCCTGGGATCCACCTTCCAGGGGGCCCCCAGGACTGGGCTCAAGGCTGGGCTGTGGCCTTCTCAGGATTCCTTAACCTGCTGGAGGAGAGGCGCCACTTAATCATTTCGTATGGTGTTGCTCCTGCACCTGGCCTGCCCACCACCTGCTGGCCTTAGTGTGGAGCTACCTAGCCACCTAGCCACCTAGCCAGCACCTTGAACTTTGTCTCCAAGTAGGGAGCGTGCGGGGAGACCAAAGGCAGATGTGGGCAGTTCCAGAGCAGCAGCCAAGGCGTTTGTCCACTGGGGAGACATTTCTGTAGCAGGTCCAGTTCTTCACAGCCCCAGTGAGTGGCAGGTACCCAGAGAGAGTGGGTACCCACCAAGGCTTCAGGCTTGCATGGACCCCTCAGGAGGAGGTACACCAGAATGATGTAGCAAGTGGGGGTGAGTCAGCAAGAAGCAAAGGGTGGCCTTGTTTGGTCTCGTGAAGCCTGTCTCCCCTCCAGCTGGATGAAATAGGAATGACAATGTCTCAGAGATGGCACAGAGCAATGGCCACATCTGGGGCTTAGCCCATGGCACACACGTGAGGGAATTGCAGAGTCCGTCCACCTTCAAGAACAGCAGTCGAGGACAGAGGGGGCTGAGACAGAGCCCCCATGCCAGTCTCCTCACCTGCTCACACCCCTCTGCTGCTGGCCTGTGACCCGGATGAGGCTGACTGGCCTGCCTGCTCCCCTGCACACCTTGCCTCCGACCACATCTGAGGGATCTTCCCACACTGGTTTTG
>NW_022111314.1:2836618-2838485 GCF_000313985.2 Echinops telfairi | reverse complement strand
ATCAAACTGCAACCTGATTGACAGGCTAAACTCCACCCCTTCCCTCTTAATAGTCTCAAGTTGACCCCAGATGATGTACTGACCGCAGGCTGTGAAGCCCTGTTGGGACCGCGTCCTCCTGCACGTTCACCTCGGGCCCTTTCCATAACTCACCACACCCATGAAACAGGCTGGGGTTCCCTATCCTTTTCCTCTTTGTCCTCCTTGTATGTTCAGTGTCCGTGGAAGTTGAAGGCCACCAAGCAAACTGGTCCTCCACTTCGGCAGTTTGTACACATTTCTCTTTTGTTGCCTGGTTTGTGGGTCCTTCGGTGAGGCAGCCCCTCTCCACTTCCTCCCCAGGCTGGAAGCGCAGCCCCCACCCACCGTGCGGGGCCTCTGCAGGGCCTCCCCAGCCCCCTTCATTTGTTTCCTTAGGGTCTCCCCACATGCAGTTCCCGCTGCTGGGCACACCCACGTCCTTGTCAACTCCATTCCAGGACTCACTCAAAACCCCTGCCGTCTACTTGATCCTGACTCACGACACCCCTGCAGGACAGGGTGGCACAGCTCCTGTGGGCTTCCGAGGAGAATAGCACCTCCTCTTTCTCCCTCGGAGCCACTGGTGGGCTCAAACTGCTGACCTTGTGGTTAGCAGCCGAGTGTGTACCCCTGACACCTCCAGGGTTCCCTTTCAGGCCGCCCAAGCCTTGCTTCTGCAGATGCCTCACACAAACCACAGCCCTCTGCCTCTGGGCTGTCTCCCCGCTCAGCTCTGTGGGGCCACGGCCCTGATCTGTGAGTTCAGAGCTGCGTTCTTGGTGTCCGGCGCATAGTAGCTGTTCGACAAACCCTTCAAATACATTATGGGTCCCTTTCCGTGGAAGCACACCTCAGCCCCATTTTTCCCCAGTCTCCCTCTGATGAGCCACATGAAGGTACTCTCATTTATTTCACCAAGTTTATGTTGAGGGGCATCATGTTGATTCCTAGCTGTTTACTCTCGGAAGGCAGGATGGAGAGCCATGAAAACAAACACACCCACACTTGCATAATTGGGTGAGTGTTTATGCAACATTGATCTGCCCCAGAAATAGAATTCACAGGGCAAACAGCAGGAGCCCTGTCCGCTCTGAGTTGAAGCTGCCCAGTTGCCATCCACAAGAAGTCAGGCACATTCGCCTTCCCAGGGAACTGGGAGAACTCATGAGAGAGGATGCTGTGGGTGAGCAGGGTCCAGCTCAGTGGAGGACTTTGCTACCAAGGCTTCAGATGGTCTTCCCAGACCTTGGTCTCCCTGGCTCTTCTGCCGTTATTTTCAGACTTGTTCCTGCCTTGTGGCCCCATGGGCTAGACTGGGTTCTCCAGAGAAGTCAAACCAGTGATACTCCTCCGCTCTGGCCACCCTGCAATTCATAACCTGCCCAGTTGTAACCCTGCGTTTTTGGCTTTCTCTGGGTTCTGTAAATTGCGTAGCCCATCCTGAGGGGCAATGGGGGCTGTTTCCAGAAATGGTGGAATGAACATGAGTGCTGTTGCTATTGGAACCTGTCAAGCCAATTCTGCCTCATGGTGCCCCCATGGGAAAGAATACCACTAATCCACGGTGCTTATTTGGCTGTAATTAAAAAAATGTATATTTACATATACAAACACACAAACTGCAGTGCTGGCAAAGAATGTTGAAAAGTGCCATTGTCGGGGGAGGTCAGATGCTCAGACATTCCCTCCCCTGAAGGCAATCAGTTGCCAGACTGCTGTCCATCCCACCACAGGGGTGGGCCTGCTCCCTTCCTCTGGGGACAATGGACAGGCTCCTGTAGGCGGAGTTTTCACCCTACTGATAATGGTTCCTATGGAGACCCAGAGACCACCCCCTAGACCACCC
>NW_022111314.1:2834064-2834913 GCF_000313985.2 Echinops telfairi | reverse complement strand
GCCCAGGAATGGCAAGCTCTGCAGCGGGCTGCTGGCTCAAGTCTAAAGAACCAGACGATGCACCAGTCGCTGGACCCAGACCCAGTGAAGAGCAAGCCAATCTTCCCACCGTGTCCACCCCCTCCATCCTGTCCATGTACCTTGGCAGCACTGGCTCTAATCTTTATAGGGGCCAATATCCAGGTCTTTCTTCCTCAGAGGCTCTGGGTAGGTACAAACTGAGAGCCTGTTGGCTAGAAGTTATGGGCTGACTCATTGTGTCGTCGCTAAGGCTCCTTGGGTGCAGGGTAGACACATGTACAGGTCCACCTGTGCTCACATGTATGACTCAGAAGGGTTTTCACTTGAAGGGTCTTATCACTTGTCAGCACTAAACTTTGACCTGTATGTAAAGTGGGGGTTGGCTAGGTGGTCTTCAAGATGTGCCAACTCCTCTAGTCTCTCCTTTAGACCCGTTTCCATTAAACGATACAAAGTAATCTGTATTGACACCAAGTTCATGGACCTGGTGATCTTCTTCAAAAAGACCAGTGGCGTTCACCAGAATGAAAACCCACAAGCAGCAGACGAAAATCAAATTGAGGGACCAGAGCTTCATTCCTCTCCTAGCAACCATCCAGGTTATGAAAAACGTTTCCTCCCGCAAATGAAAATCCCAGACTTTAGGGGTCCCGGGGGACTTTGCAAATTGGTAGTGGTTTGGTGTAGTGGATTCGACATATTTTCTTGATCTGCCTTCTTCTCACAAGCAACCCAATTATTTGCCTCTCATTGAGGAGCAACGCAGACACGCCGGCGGCCCTGACGCATATCTGTCGCCTGTCTTCCTCTTCATCCTCATTAACGTCC
>NW_022111314.1:2831103-2832728 GCF_000313985.2 Echinops telfairi | reverse complement strand
TGTGCCTTGAAATGGACTTGAGGGCTCCGAGTGGCAGCAACCAGCGCTGGTTATGACCCCATTTGGGCGGGAGTCTTCTTTGTGATGCCATGAAGCAGAACTATGGTCAAGTCTCTGTGTTAGGCAGGGTTTTCTAGAGAAACAAAAGCATATATAGATAGATGATAGATAGATAGATAGATAGATAGATAGATAGATAGATAGATAGATAGGTAGATAGGTTTATACAGCACAAAGGAATATAACAGCTAATTAGTCTACATAGCAGTACAGAAGGCTCAGTTCAACTCACTTCCGTGAAGCAGTTAATGTACTGGAAGTCCTTCAACCACCAAGGGCTAACCAGGTCCAAGGCAATGCAGCAGTCCACCCACAGGCAGAAAACAGCAGGGCGGGTCACCAACAGCCAGCAACTCAGGAGCTTAGTGAAGCAGGCCCGGATGGGACATTGAACTCAAGCAATGCAAGGAGAAAGGATCCACCAGCCTCAAGCTTAAGCGATGGTGAAGCAGGTCTTGAAGGAGCTTCAAGCTCTAGCAACATGACCCACAGGTTGGCTTGTCCTACAGGTAGTGTAGCTCACAAGTTGAGGCAGCAAACTAGCTAAAGCAGCCGCATGCTGGTCTGATCACCAGAGAGCAAGGGAGGGGGTGGGTGGGCTGTGCAGAGCCATTAATCTCTTTGTCCTCCCATCAAACTATAACCTGATTAATCACACAGGTTCCTATTGGGAAGGTTGGCACAATAAACCCATCTGTCACAGTCTGTTTTAACTCAATCTCTCTTGACATAGAAAAGGGAAGATGAAGCAAGATATCTCACATGATGGGGAGGATCCGTGTCACATGATCACCAGGGAATCGTGGAACAGAATTGACACAAGACGAGGACTTTTCCCTTGAGCTGACACACAGAGGGAAGATTTTCAGCACTGGGCTGCTAACCCAAGGTCAGCAGTTCAAACCCACCCTTCCTGTCATAGGGAAAGATGAGACTATCTCTTCCCACAAAGATTTACAGCGTTGGTCATACAAGGCGCTGTGAGTTGGAATTGACACAATTGGCCTGCGTTTGGCTTTTGCAGTTTTGGTTAGGTCTGGCATCCTGACTTCAGCCTTTGAACTGAGAGAAAACACGTTTCTGTGGGTTTTCAGTTATGGCAACACTTCACCAGAGAACAAACACAGGACGAGGTTGGCTCTCTTCAACAATTGCAGGGATGCAGAGGGAAAGGTGGTAGAGAGTTCAATGAGCCATCAGCTAGATGATGGGGGGACCCTGTCATAAAGTCACGGGTAGGCAGTGGCCCTGGACCATGGCGGGGTGTGCGTGTACATACACATACAAAGAACAGGGAGAGCTTGCCCACCAGGGGGACCCAGGACTTGAGAAGTTGACACAATCAGGAGAAGAACCAATGACTGGCATAGAGGAGACATTGCCAGGCCATTAGAAGCAAGCTTAGTGGCATCCAAGATGCACAGGCTGTATCTGTGTTGGGTAACTCTGGACCAAACACACTTGATTTGTATCCGCCCCAACTCCATTTCATTCCACAAACTGAGATGGTTACGCCAACTGTGCCATCGCTCCTCCTGGTGCTAATGGTCTGTGAAGACCTGGAG
>NW_022111314.1:2827535-2829588 GCF_000313985.2 Echinops telfairi | reverse complement strand
TCTTGTCAGTTATGTCGCATCTTGATGACCTTCTTTGGAGGTGCAACTGAGATAAATGACTGCTTGGAGGTCACCCTCCCCCACCATCCGCTCCCCGCCCCTCTGCCTTCACCTTCCTGCTAATGAGACACGCTGAGACCCGAGTGAGCCCGGTGATGTGGCCCCCGCCACCGGATCCACGCAACTCTGCCCCCACTGGCCTGAGATCTCCCTGCACTCTGCATCATTGCATGTGGCTGTGAGTCTGAAGAGGGACTTGTGGACTTGTGGACGTGAGTTGGACTGCGCTGGGATGTTTTATTGATAGATGATTACTTCTTGATACAAGCTCTTTCTTACACATATGTGAGTGTCTCTGGGTTTGTTTCTCTGGTCAACCCGGCCTAGCACAGCTCCCAATTGTTTTCCACATCCCACCAGGGACTGACGAGGGTTCCAGGTTCTCCATATCCTCATCAACACCTTTTGCTTTCTTTCTCTCTCTCTCCTAGTGAAGGCCGTCTTAGCGGGTATGACGTGACAGCTCAGTGTTGTTTGGGTGTGCTTTTCCATCTTGCACTGATTTTTAAGATCATCTCCAATGGATTGTTATGCTTCTCTCAGTAGGGGTCGACTCAAGGTCGCTGACTGGTCTTCATTCCACCAATGAATATAGATACTGTGATATCAAACCCAAACTCACTGCCTTCATGTCACGTCAGTCCCAACTCACAGCAACCCTGCAGGACAAGAGAGAGCTGGCCCTGGGTGTTTCTGAGATGGTAACAGGAGTAGAAAGGCCTGTCTTTCTCCAGGAGAGTCGCTGGGAATCTCGAACTGCTGACCTTGCAGGCATGTTAACTTGTCTGGGCCAGCATTTTCCTGTGATGTGATCCGACACAGTGGGGTCACTTCTGTGATGGGAGCTTCTGTAACACAACCAGGCTCCTGTGGGGAGAGTAGGGTGGAGTGTCCCCTCCTTAATCTGGTCGTAGTCTTGATACAATTGAGGGAGGCTTCATTTGGGGTGTGGCCGACTCTTGGTATAGACGGACAGTATGAGGAAGCCAACTCATGTCTACTGCTGGATCAGGGGCCTGTATCTGGGTTGTCAATCTCCTGTGACAGAGCTGGCTGATCTCAGGAGCCACCAGCAGTCTGCTGACCTTAGCTTCATTAGGCCGACCTTGGATTCATCCAGCTCTTCTTTCACTGGCCTGTGGTCTTCCTGCTTCATCTTCCCGCTTCCTGTTCCTTGGTCCCTTCAGCTAAAGGAGCCAGGAGAAGCCTCTGGCTAATGACAGGCCCACTGGCTTAAACTGGACTGGACCGACCACTTCTCTAACCGTGTGAGCCCTTTCTTGCTATCAATCTCTTTCCACACACACACAGACAAGAGTTGCTGGGTGGGCTTCTCGAGAGAACCCATGTAACACGTATGACTCTACAATGTTTGTGATGGCGATATCAAGTTTAAGACTGGACTCATTTGAGCAAAACTGGAAACCAACTGACTGTGAAAATGTTATGTGGCTTGGGTGATGGCTAAGTGTTAGGTTGCGGGACAGTTGAATCAGGAATGGAAGACGGTGTGTGGTTGTCTGAGATTGGAAGTCTGGGTCTTATCAGGGTCTGCCCATGCCTGGTGCCCAGTTCACAGCCAAGCAGTCAGTGTGACAGCAATGGGGCACATTGTCTACTTACCACATTCTGAAAATTGATTGCTATGGTCGGGCAACTAATACTTTTTTTTAAAGGACCCGAGAGAGTAAGCTGATGGGCATCTTGACCTTCATAAAATCTCTTAGCGGCATTTGTGACCTTAGGTGGATCCCTCTAAAGCCCCAGGGTGAAAGCCCAGGTTTGGACCCAGGTGGTGGAGTCTTGACTCAGTTGGTGCAGTCCAAACTGCCACAGAGGCTCCCCGCGTGCAGGGCACAGCTGTGCTCCCCAGGGCCTCGAGGCTGCAACCTTTGACCTTTGGGAAACAGACCCAAATCACCAACCTTTGGCTGGTCCTTGAGTGCTGACCTGTGTGCCTCTGAGGCCTCCCAGCAGAAGGGTGGCCGCTGTC
>NW_022111314.1:2821032-2827128 GCF_000313985.2 Echinops telfairi | reverse complement strand
GTGGATTTGAACCACCAACCTTTCACTTAGCAGCTGAGCACCTTAACTTTGAGACCACTCAGGAACTGGAAAGTAAACTTCTGAAACTTGCGTGCACGCGTGTGCACACACACACCCCCATACACATAACAGATTTTTTCTGCGGGTTGATGTTAATTCAAAGAGGTTGGCTGCAATCAGACAGTGAGGCCGGTGTCCTGTCATGGAATAACAACCCTTCCGGATGTCTCCTGGCCGGCGTCTCGCTGACAGCCTTCCAGGCATAAAAGCATATTTTCATAACACCGACCCTTCTCTGTGGAAGCATCTTTATCATTCAGACCCATCATTAATTTCCCAATAGCATTGTCACCAGCCACAAAAAGACGTAGTGCTCTGTACGAACACCGGGTCCTGGAGAAACAGTCTTGGGCCGTGGCTTGCCAGGCCCTCTTCCAGCCTCCGGTTCCCTGTGCTGTGACGATCAGGGATCGAGCTGTTTTCTGCTGACGGAATTCTTCCCCTTTGGACTCGGAGCGCCGAGCGATCCATTAGGTGTGGAGAAGCACAGCGCGCTCAGGGCCACCGCGTGGTCCCGGCCGGTCCCCACACATCTGCTCAGTTGACAGCCTTACGTCATCTTTTACGAGGGTGTCGACTGATTTGCAATTAAGTTTATATTGTCTAATAAAGTCTGCGTGACATTTCAGCTGGCAGTTTATGCCTCAGTAAAAGGCTTTGAATGTTATTGCCCTCAGAATTCATGCGACAACCCCAATGTAAACCTTTTATTTCTTGCTGGCTGGCTGGCCGTGCTTCCAAAGGGAAGGGTGGGGTGGGGAGCCAGGTCAGGCCTGTTGCTGAATCTGGGGTCGCCGACTCCCTTGTTTTCCTTCTAGACCGCGGTGCCTTGCACTGTCTGACGTGAGACCTGGGGGCTGGGCTGGGCTGCCTTTACTCTTGGGTGGGGAGGACCCGTGTCAAGTGGAAGGAATGAGGAGGGGGCTTAGCTTGCTGTAATTCTCTGCAACTTCAGGGTCAGAGCTCATTGAAGAAGAGAGACTTTCACTTATAAGTGTCTGGTTTTGTATTCTCAGCCAGGTGGTCCTCTCCCCCACCATCCCCTTCACCCTGCAGAGCAAGGGGCCATGTCTAGAGACGGAGGCCTTCTGCTCAAGGACAAATGGGCATTTCTACTCATGGGGTTGCTATGAGTCAGAATCCACACAATGGGGGTTATAAACCATGGAATTGACAACCAGGCCGAAGGGAGAGTACCACCTAGTGGGTGAAGGCCAGACACCCCACCATGCACAGGGCGGTGCCCAAGGCAGAGAGCAATATAGCCCAGGATGGGGCAGTAATGGCGAGCCTGAGTAGCCCTGATGCAGGGGGAAGGCCCCAGGAAACAGAGCCGCGATGACGCACCGTGGCTGCCGGTGCATTCCCTTCGCATGACGAGTGTGGCCCATCGTGGACAACGATTGAGCCCATCTCCAAGCCCACTGCCATCGAATCCATCCGGACTCAAAGCAACACTATAGGACAGAGGAGAATTGTCCCTTCTGGATTCTGAGATTGCAAATCTTCATGGGCGCAGAAAGCCTCATCTTCTCCTTCAGAGTGGTAAGCAGGTTCAAACTGCTACCCTGCAGTTAACTGCTCAATCCGCAACCCAGCAGGCCACCAGGCCTCCTTCCGGTCCTGGGCAAGGTGCAGCAGTGTCATTGCCAAGTACTTCCGTTAACGTGGGTCCACAACCAATGCGCATGGAAGCAGCCGTCGAGAGATCAGAAGACTTGTTGCATTAGGTCAATCTGCTGCACGAGATCTCTTTAGAGTGTTGAGAAGCAAGGGTGTTACTTTGAGGACTGAGATGCACCTGCCCCAAGCCCTGGTATTTCCAACCCCCTCATATGCAAGTGAGCGCGGGACACTGAACAAGGAAGACTGAGGAAGCATCGCAGCATTTGAATTGTGCCGGAGAAGAATGTCGAAAGTACCGTACTGCTGAAAGGACAACCCGGTCTGTCTCACATACTGCTAGCATGTTGTCAGAAGGGACCAGTCGCTGGAGGAGGGCATGCTATTGGGGAGAGGACCAGTGACAAGGAGAAAGGCCCTTGGTGGTGATCCATGGCTGCAGCCGTGAGATCAGGCATAGGAACCACTGTGGGGCTGGTGCAGGGCGCGGCAGCGTTTCGTTCTGTTGTGCACAGGGTCGTGATGGGTCGAGGTGAATTCAAGGGCACCTGAAAACAACAACAACATTGCACGGGGCACATCTGCAGCCCAGGGCCTCTGGAACGTGCTCTCGAACGGGCGTGCCACCTCGAGGACTGAGGCTCACTTGACCCAGGCCCCGAGAGTTTCCATCGCCTCAAATACACGTGACCGTGGGCAACCAGTAGGAAAGGCTGAAGTGAAATCCACACATTTGAATGTCGGTGCTGGCAAAGAATGCTGGACTCACCAAAGAACCAAGGGGGTTCAGTCAGAATGCCCCTTAGAGGCCACGCTGGTGAGAGCCCATCTCACATACTTCAGACACCTTCTCGGGAGAGGCCCGTCCCTGGAGAAGGACATCAGGCTTGGTAACGTAAAGGGTTATGGTGAAAGAGGCAGCTACTCTCTGAGATGGACTGGCCCAGTGGCTGTAACCATGGCTCAAACGTAGCAGGGCCAGGTGGTGTCCTGTCCTGCTGTACAAGGGGCCGCTGTTGATTGGGGCCAACTCAGCGACGTCTACCAACAAGAACCCCAAAGCCACTGGGGGAGCAAGCCCTGCCCTAGCCCCGCCTCATGTGGAGTTGCAGTGAGGGACATCAAAGGGGAAACCCCACAGAGACAGACAGGTGCACGCAGCCCATTTTGGAAAGACGAAAAGAACTAAGGACCGATTCCAATTTCTCTGGAGAGGGATTCGATTTCCATCAGGGACCTCACTGTCCAGTTTCAGGCTCATCTTGGGGCAGTACAGTGGGGATAAAAAATGCCTGGTGCATTTAGAAACAACCTCATGGGGCCCTCAGGACTTACACCCCTAAAATCCACCAGTGGGGGCTTTGGATGGACCTCCAGGTGCAGGGTGGATGGAGTGGGGGAATATTCCACCACTCATACAACTTGAAAGTGTAGAGATTCCAGAATCGAGAGCAGGTCATGCATAAAACATCACCTGTCCAGGCGAAGTCCTGTCCCACTCGACCTGGTGTGGGGAGGCAGGTTAGAACGCACCTCGGTGAAGCCCCAAGATCCTCAGCCTCCTTGGGGAAAGATGCCCCTCTATTTATAGCTCCCCTAGTCCTGACTTAGAGCATCTGCATGAATCTCCCCCCATGGCCTTCCCGCAGATAGAATTTAAGAGGCCCCGAGGACAGCACATTTATACTGACTGTGCAGTTTCCAAAAACGTGTGGAAGATGAATGGCTCTCTGGGAGGGGACTGGGCTTGGAGCGGGGCTTGAAATGGCACAGCTGAGCTAAGAGCCGAGAGTGGCCTGCTGGAGTCCGAGCGCCTCCTGGGTCAGCCCGAAGTGCCCTGAGATTGCAGATGGACTGAGGTGGACATGTGGCCCTGTTGGAATCACTGGATTAAACAGTCTTGGAGCTCAAAGGGCTGTGGCTCTTGCCCCCGAGCCTGTTCCCTGCTGGGCTTTCCTGGGGTGTGTGTGGGGGCGGAGGGTGGGGCAGATGGGGGCCTGGAGATCTCTGGCAGGGTTGGAGGAGTGGCCACCTCATCCCATTCCTCATTGGTCTGTTTTATAATTGGTGAAAGAGAAAGATTGTGTTATTTATTCAAAAGGGGTTGCCCCCTCTTGCCCCATCAAATCACTGCCATCGAGCTGACACTATTGCAGTGAGACCTTCCGGGACAGAGGAAACGGCCCTGTGGTCGCTGAGGTTTAAGTCTTTATGGAGAGCAGAAGCTTCCTTTTTTTTTTTTTGAGGAGCATTTGGTGATTAGTAGTAGCCTGATTCATAACCCATTATTGCCCCAGGGCTCCTTCCAAGTGTGGTGGGGCTGATAATTAAAACAGCGAAGTAAGCTACTCAGAATGAAAAGTGCCGTCTGACTGATCCTCACTGCTAAACAAGCAGGGTAAACGAAGTGGTCTTGGGAATAGCAACACCCCCTTCCCCACAAACAAACAAACAAACAAACAAACAAACAAACAAACAAACAAACCTGTGACAGGTAGGTTTATTATGTCAACTTGGCTAATAGGAGCACGTGGGATTAATCAGGTCATAGTTTTATTGGAGAGCAAAGCGATTAATAGCTCTGCATGGCCCAACCCCCTCTCTCTCTTGCTCTCTGGTGATCAGAGCAGCATGCGACTGCTTTAGCCAATTCTTTGCCTCAACTTGTGAGCTACACTACTTGTGGGACAGCCAACCCGTGGATCATGTTGCTAGAGCTTGAGGCTCCTTTGAGACCTGCTTTACCACGCTGCTGGTGTGTACATCGCTTGAGCTTGAGGCTGGTGGATCCTGTCGTCTTGCATTGCAATATCCCATCTGGGCCTGCTTCACTAAGCTCCTGAGCTGCTGACTGTTGGTGACCTGTTTGCTGCCTGTGGGCAGTCTCTTCCTGCATTGAGGAGACTTGGCAGCCCTTGTGAATTGAAGGACTTCCAATATATTAACTGTTCCACAAAAGTGAGTTGAACTGAGCCCTCTGTATTGCTGTGTGGACTAATTAATTAGCTGTTATATTCCTTCGTGCTGTATAAACCCTTGTATATTAGTTGTAAGTGTCCTGTTTTGTTTCTCTAGCTAACCCTGCCTAACACACAAACCAAACCAATAACAACAAAAACATCCCCAGAAAACAAAGGCAAGAGCTGTCCAGTGGATTCCGACTCACTGGGGCCCTACAGGACAGCACAGAACTGCCCGGAAGGGATTCCAGGGTGTGATCTTTACGGAAGCACATGGCTTTGTCCTTCTCATAGGGAGTGGTGGCTGGTCATCCAGCTAGCAGCTTCGTGGGGAACTACTGTGCCCACAGGGGCTTTTCCTGATGTTACCTCAGTTACAATCGGTATTGATGGCTATGGAGTTAATTCCAACTCCTAGTACCCCACATATGTCGCGGTAGACCTGAGTTCCATAAGCTGTGCACGGCTGCTGTCTGAAGTGACTGCCAGGACTTCTTCCAAGGGCTCTGTCCCATACTGGCACCTCCAGTTGAGATGAAGCTCGGTTATCAGAAAGACTAGTGTCTGGGGGTTTAAAGGAATGTCATAAAACAGTAGCCATCTAAGTGAGGTATCAACTAAATCCACTTAGAAGAAGCACACCAGCCTGTGTGATCCAAGGATTGTAAATAATAAAATCCAAGACCAGATGAGGGAACTGTATTAGAGCTTAAACACCAAGCATCCAGTTTGCAGACGCCTGTGGATGACAGTGAAAGCCCAAAATACATTTGCAGGATCCCAGCGTGGATGGAGCCTCCAGAGAATCCCCTCTGACTATTCACAAGGATGTGAACAGCCTTGCTGTCAGAGTGCACTGGAAGATGCACTAATGGAGATGTAGCTGGGTTAAGCATAGCAGACTCAAACATAGAAGGACCAGGCAGTGTTTTGTCCAGTTGTACATGGGGTCACTATTGATTGAGGATCACTAAGTGAAATCTAACAACAAGAACCACAAAGCCATTGAGGGAATAAGCCCGCCTGATGTGGAGTTGCAGTGACTGACATCCAAGAAGAAACCCCACAGAGACAGGAAAAGGGAGCAGAGAGCCAAGTTTGGTGCAAAGAATCCCAGTGACTGACTCCCATTTTCTGTGGTTACTAGAGCCTCTGGCTGTCTGGTGGGGAGCTGGTCAGGGTCACTGGGGCAGCACCCCACCCTGCCCCCCAGGGGTAACCCTGAGTGTCCTTGCTGACCTGTGAGCTGGGTCTCCATGTGCCCAGGTACAGAGTAGGGTAGTGGCTCATGCCATGGGGACACTGGGCGATTGTGGGTGGCTCCATCTAGAGGTCTCCATGGGCAGTCTGGACAGTAGGCTTGACTAAAGGACAGAGGGGTGGTCTAACGATGCAAATCCGGGGGGAGGTCTTGGCTTCCACTGTCTACCAGTGACTTTAATCCCTGAAACAG
>NW_022111314.1:2811938-2820566 GCF_000313985.2 Echinops telfairi | reverse complement strand
CCCTTCCTTTGCTCTCTCTCTTCCTAATTAATCAGGGATTTATACATATATCATATCATTTCCATAATTCAATCACATCAGGCAGAATTGTACAATTGCTACCACAATTGGTTTCGACACATTCCCTTTTTTCCTGGACTCCTTGACATTGTCTTTGCCTTAACCACCCCCCCCACCACCACCACTGTACTCCCCCTTCCCACCACCCACACCCTTATTCTACCTGCTATCCCCATAGAGTCATCAGCCCTGGGCTGCATACAGCAGGAAGCAGAAAAAAAACATGTAACATGACTTCATGAGGGTCATCACCAATGACAAAACCCTCAGAGATATGCCCTAATATGGACAAGCAAAAACGAAACCAAGCAATATAAACCCAACATGCAGATGTTGGAAACCAGATCAGGTCCATCATGCATAGGGGGACGGACAGACAAAGTTTTAACTGTTCAGGTCAGATGTATGCCTTTGGTCTTCTATACTCCTCTCTCCCAAGCACCCTGTTTAATGACCACTTTCCTCCCATGCCTCAATTTTAGATAGGGGGAGTTCTCCGGAGGCTTATTTGCCAGGTAGTCCCACGAGTGGATCTTGGGCTCCCACTGTCATCCATTGCTGTCTGCACACCAGACTCTCACGATTCAGGCTCTGATACAATCCCTCCTTCGAGTTCAGATTGTATGATTCCAATCCTTCGCTGACTGATGATGGTGCTGTGCTTCTTCCATGTGGACTTAGTTGACATCTCACTTAGATGGCTACTTGTTTGGAGACAAGCCTTTAAGACTTCAGATGCTATTTTATTAGATAGCCAGGCACCATCTAATTTCTTCACCATACTTTGCGGCAGCACCCGTATCTTCTGTGTTCCCTCCATCCCGAGGATGGAGCAGGACCATGATGTAAGAACTAATTGTTCTTAAGTTGAAGTAAGAGCCATTCCTGGATCTATGTTTTTTTTAATGTTCTTTTAATTTATTATTACTTGGGAGTTATTACATATGACATATAATTCCATAGTTCATAATCACAGCAAGCAGAATTGTACAATAATTGTACAATAACTGCTTTAATAATCAGTTTCCAAACATACTTTTTCTTCCTGGCCTCCTTGACCTCATCTCCCTTTGACCAGCCCCTACCCCTGTAAACCGCCCACCCCGCACCCCATCCCCAAACCCTTGTTTTAATGCTGTCCCTGTAGGTTCATCAATCTTGGGTTTTATCTACCTAAAAACAGAAAACATATCACAACTTCAAGAGGATAACCCCCAATGACATAACACTCCCGAGACACACTGATATAAGTAAACAAAAACAAAATAAAACAGAATGACCATCACAGGTTTGCCGGAATAATACATATCTTAATACAGCATATAAGGCAACGATGTAGCAAGACTATGTTTGTCTGTCTGCCAGCCACGCACCAATCTTGGCACTGCTGTCTTCTGCTGTCTCAGACACCATGTCTTTTCTGACTTAAGACCTCAGGTTACAAGGGTCTGCGGCGAGTCCAGTGCACACCGTGGAGTTCCCGCGTGGGGTCTCCCTGATGCAGCGTCTGGAGCATGCTGTGTGCCCCCAAGATCCGGGATTCAGGGTGTCAGCATTCCAGGGCACCTGGCTGCACTTGGAAGCTTGCATCAATGTGGCCCTTCTGGCGCAGACCACCAAAGACACCCCCTGTCCCCGTGTCCCCCAAAGCATTTTCAGTTATTCTTCCCGCCCATGGAGGTCAGTCCCCCTCTTCTCCTACCGACAGACATGCATTTGTGTTCTCCCACCTGTGTTTGCTGCCTTTCTCCTCTCCTGACCTGCTTTTCCCATCAGGGTCCCTCCTCCTACTGAGAGGGCTGTCTACCTGGCCGCGGAAGCCAGCAAGATTTCCATGGCAGCCGCTAAGTAGACAACATCCCTTCCCCTCCCTTGACCATTTTACCCCAGCTAATCTGTGGCGCCCTCTGGCAGGGACCTTCAAAATACTTACCTAGAGCAGATGGTGTATGGTTCATTGGCACTGGTCAGCAGCCACCCCCACCCCAATGCCAGCTGACTGGATGCCCTACCAGCTTGAGCTTGTGCCCGGTCTACTGCTTGTTCCTAGAGCAGTGCACCCACACATCTCTGCCCTTCTGTGGTTGGCTAACTCCACTCAGCATGGCGTCTTCCAGATGCCTCCGCGCCTTGAGGCATTTCATGGTTTCATGGCTGTTTTTAGGGGTGCATAGTATTCCATCTGTAAGCATCAGGCAGTTTCAAAGAGCTTATCTGTGACTAGCTCAAGGAGTCACACTACACCCCCAGGCTTCGTAAGCAATCGGGTCATTCGCCCCTGCAAACCATATGCACGTGCGTGTAGCATACAGCTATTGTACCAGAAAACTTCCAACCCAAACACGGGCCCGCTAGTTGGTTCCGACTCACAGTGACCCTCTAGGATGGAGGAGAGCTGCCCTCATGGGGTTCTGAGACTAAATCTTCACGGGAGCACAATGTCCCATCCTTCTCCCTCAGCGTGGCTGGTGGGTACCCCAGGGTGGCAGTGACAGCCCAACACGTCACTCACCTGTGGGCCACCACCGAGTCACTGAAATGCCCCCTGCTGTGGCGTGGATCCCGCTCTGACAGAACCCCGTAGAGCTGCCTCTGTGGGCTTCTGCGGCTGGAACTCTGGACAGAGGGACTGGTGGGTTTGAACTTCTGGCTTTGAAGATCGCAGTCTGACATGTACACCACGACGCCACCAGGGACTGCCGAGCTGGTGAGAACCCGTGTGCCGTGTGTGTTGATAGCAACTGGAAGGCTTCAAGGTGGCCGAGACACTGAGCGGACACAATGTGGGAGGGGGCTGGCCTGTGGGTCTGGCCTGTCTTTCTCTGTCTCCTGTCCAAGTCCCTGCAGCTTTGTTTGGGCCTCTGGACCCTGTGCACTGTGGGTAAGGTGACCAGATGTCCTGCTTTTGGCGGGACAGTCCCGATGTTTAACAATTTTTCCCGCGTCCCACGGCATTTTAAAAAGTCTCAAGTTTTGGAAAGAAGGCACGACAAGCTAGGGTATACGGTTTTCGGCTACCATGTGGCTCTTTTGCCAGGATATGAGTTTTATCAATGGTGTCCCACTTTCGTCCCACTTTACCAATGTTAAAATCTGGTCACCTTAACTGTGGGGGGAGTGGGTGGTGCTGTTGGGAAGGGGCAGGTGTGCTGGGCTTGCTTGTTCTGGGCTCTTCCCGCAGCCCCCCAACCTCTGTCCTCATTCAGTCAGGTGCCAGACCCAGACAGATGCCCCACACGTGCATGGGAAACCCCGTCATCCCACAGGCAGGCGGGTGGCCTCTGTTGCAGTCTTAAGAGGGTTTTGCTAAGGACACACTCCCCCAAACTTGGTCTTAGATCTCAGAAGTTTCCAAGCTAACTAATCACAGAGTCCCCAGGAGGGACAGGAAAGAACAGGTAATCCCAGTGCCCCTCCCCAGCAGGACCCCACTCGACACGGAGTACATTAAGGATGGGGCAGGAGCTTATGCAGATGCTGGCTGCTCTGTTTGCCCCCTGTGGCAGGGACGTGTGCCGCTGTCCTCCCAGCCGGGACCAGACCTTCGGCTTGCTTCTAACTTGTCTTCTTCTGCGGGGTGGCGTGGCAGCACCCTGCGACAAGGAGCAGCACTAGCATATCGGCTAATTAAAACCAGCTTGCTAAAGTCAGAGGAACAAACAGCCCCGAGTTTCACGCTTATGAAATATTTATTCAGCGACAAAGGAGGTGCTGCTCAAGTCGGAAATGAACTTTGCGAAGAAATTACTTTTGATCCCTGCAAAATCCGTCCACAGGCCCCCAGGTAAACAAACACATCAGCTTTGATGGGCGGCATGCGAATTGCCAGGCAACAGAATGCTCTTTGGAAGGAGACAGGGAGTGATCAAAGGAAGCTGCTTGTCCAGGGCTGCAGGGAGAAAGGGGGCAGGGGTCCCAGTGAACCCCCAGGGGAGGAGAGGAGAGAGATGCCGGCGGAAAGGCAAGTGAGGGGAACCACAGGCGGCTAGGACCCCGGAAAGGAGTCACATCTTTCGGATGGAGACTTTAAATCATGCACATTTATTTAAGAGTGACATCTGTGGCGGCTAATTTTGATAAAGATCTTGGAGAAAACCGACATTAAAATGGAAATACACTCCAATGAGGCCTCTCCTGGGAAAATGTCGGTAGTTATGTTACATTTGTTTTCCATTTTGTTCAGCACTCGAGTGAAAATAGCTTTATCTGCAATATTCCCCGAGTGTGGCGATGAGCTTAGGGGAGAGTGGTGTACATGATTCCCCGCCCCCCCAGTTCTCTGAAGAGTGTTTGGTTCAGCGTGATACGCACGGAATTTTCCAAGGACAGCTTGCTGTGGGCGGCCACTCCCAGAGCCCGGGTCTGGCCGAGTTCTTGTGTCATAGCATTTGAAGTTGCTCTTGGCAGCTGGCAAAGGAACCCCCCCCCCAGCTTGTGAAAGGCTCAACAGCAGCCTTCCTTGCCACGGCACTGGGGCTGTCAAGTGTCCTGGCCCAGACTCCCTTTGGGGCACCCCATGCGCAACAGAATGAATCCCTGCCCGGCCTGCGCTGCCCCCGTGGTCAGCGGCAGATTGGATCCCCAGCATTTTCCATGGCTGGTTCTGGAAGGAGAGCCCCAGGCCTTTCTCCCAAGTCCCTCTGGGTCTGGGGCGCTGCCGACACCTGATCAGCAGCACAGCACACATGCGTCCCCTGACAGGTGGGGGTGGGGGCTGCCCATGAGGTGTGTTGACTGAGGACTGCACCTGAACTTGAGTCGCCCACAGTGACCGTGAGAATTCTGCCACAGGACCAGCACCACGCCACTGACCACGTCGTTGTTGTCTTTGGTGGTGGGTGCTATCAAGTCGGTTCTGACCCATAGTGACCCCGTGGACAGCAGAACGAGCACTGGCCAGTTCTGCACTGTCCTCCCACCTCTTCTTAGGTTTGCGCCCATTGCTGTAGCCACGGTGAGTGTCCATCTGGTTAAAGGCTTTCTTCTCCTCCACTGGCCCTCTATTGAACATGATGTCCTTTTCCAGGGACTGGTCTCTCCCTGTAATGTGTCCAAAGCCTCACTATCCTTGCCTCGAGGAAGAGTCTGGCTGTACAAGAGGGAGCGGTTGAAAGCGGTTGTTTGCACTTTCAGCGGGCCATGGCGCTCCCAGCACACGGCTCCAGCACACCCACTCCACACTGGGCCGCCTTACTCAGTGTCCAACCAGCACAGGTCTAGGAGGTGGCTGAGGATACCGGGGCTCGGGGCAGGCACACCGCAGTCCTCAGAGGGACAGCCTCGTTCTTCAGCACTCTAAAGAGTTCTTGTGCCCCAGATGTACCCCATGCGACGTGTCCTTGGCTTCGGCTTACCTCTGACCAGGGCATCCTGGGAACGAGATTGTTCCAGTTGCGGGTTCATTTCTGGCTCCTGTCCACAAGACTAGATGTTGCTGGTCCGGCGCGGGCCAGCTTGTGGGTCATTTGAGGGTGTTGAGGCAGGACACCTGCCTCAGGCTGTTGTGATGTCGCTGTGAGCTAGCCGCCCTGAAAGAGGAGGCCCCAGGGTCAGCAGCATCAAGCCCGAGGAAGCGCGCTGCCTTCTTTGAGAGCTCTTATCAGGAGGGAACATTCTAGACTTCCCCCAGATGGGAAAGCAAAACCTGCTGGGAAAATTGTGAGTTCGGCTCTTTGCTGCACAGAACCTGGGAGCACACCGTTCTTGGAGGAGAGGCTGCTGAGCCCCATCTGCGAGCCCCCCAGGGCAGCCACGGAGCCGATGAACTCTGATGCCCTCAGCCCCCAGTTTGTCTTCACCCTGTAGCCCTCACACCAGAACTTTCCCCAAGTCGGCCACATCCACACAATCACGTGGTCTCCTCAATGGGGCAGGATCGGTCTTGAGGTCTTCCCAAGTGGGTCCAAGGAACTGGAGCACCTGGGCCGGTTCGGGGTGGGCAGTGCATTTGTGGTAACCTCTCGCCCCTCTCTCACCGCTGTGCAGTCGATTCTGACCCCGTAGCAACCTCCAGGGCAGGGCAGAATGGCCGCTGTGGGTTTCCCAGACGGTAATTCCTTACAGGAATAGACAGCCTCGTTTGCCTCCCGAGGAGTGTCTGGTGGTTTTAAACCACTAACCTTGAAGTTAGCAGTCCCCCATGTACTGGACAGCACCACCAGGGCTTCTTGACAAACAAAACCAAACCAAAAACCCACTGCCATCGAGTCGGACTCCATCCTATAGGACAGGCTGGAACTGCCCCTGTGGGCTCCTGAGACTGGCTGGTTACAGGAGGAGGAAGCGGTGCTCCCTCCCTCAGGGTGGCTGGTGGTTTCAAACTGCCAACCGTTCACGTCGCAGCCCAGCTCGTCATCACTATGCCACCAGGTTCCTTAGGGCTCTTAGGCAGCCCAACAAACTATCTGCCATCGACCTTATTTTGACGCATGGGGACCCTGAAGGACAGTGTGGCGCTGCCCTTGTGAGTTCCTGAGACTGTAATTTATTACAGGGGTAGAAAACCTCCTACAGAATGGCTGGTGGTTTCAAACTGCCGACCTTGTGCATAACCCACCAAGATGCCTTAGTTAATGCTAATGGAGGGGTGGGGTGGGGTGGTAACCTGGACAAGGATGCACCTGGCTCGCTGAAGCATCACCGCCCCTGAATGGGACTTGTAGGATTTGTTGCAAGAGCATGTCCTTCGCTGCTGCGTATATTTTCAATAAAACAAGACACGTGAAAATAAATCTTGGGACTGTCTTCTTCTCCTCATGCCTTGGTGACAGACCACTGCAGGCGGGCGCCCTTGAGGAACAGGAAGGCACTGTCTTGCAGCTTTGGGGTCCTGGCAGTTGATGTCAGGGTGCTGGTGGGTCTTGAGGAGGGAGCTCACTGCAAGACGCATGTCTGTTTGTGACAGGACAGGGCAGCTCCTGTCGCCTGCAGCTGCTGGTTGCCCCAGGTGGGCCTCACTTGGTAGACAGACTTCCCTGCATAGAAGACACCCTCGGGGGTGGGATTGGGGATCTTCCCCCTCCCACATGACCTCATCACCCTAATGAAAGAAAGCTCCACTTCCCAACATGCTCTTGCCCATAGTCCGGGGCGGGGGTGGTGGTGGTGGCGGGGTTTGGCTTTCCATATAATATTTTTTTGGGGGGTGGGGGGAGACATGATTGAACCCATAGTAGATGTGCTTTGAAATATAAAATGAAACCCCTTGAAGCCAACACTCCCGTCTGCCTGTCTCCGGGGTTCAGAGTTAGCAGTGAAGTCCAGCCTCACACTTCTGAGAGCAGATTCTGGGCTGACTGTGTATTTTGGGGTCCCACCCCCACCCCTGATCCATTCCAGAGCAGGGAGGCAGCGGGGCCACGATTCCGACGGACCATACTGGGGTCTTCACACTGAGGATGCGCTTGGGAAACCAAGAGGGGAAGGTCGGGGTTCGATGTAGCGTCCTCAACACCCACTAGGAGTGGAGGGGTGGAGGCGGCAGGGCGTTAGAACGTTCAAGAATGCTCCTCCTCAAGCCCACCACAAGCCAACCCTGAGTCACAGCCCAGGGTCTGCCTGGAAAAGTACCCCCAACCCCTCGAAGCCCACTGCCATCGAGTTGATCCGACCCCTAGTGGCGCAACAAGAGGAGGAGACCTGCCCCCGTGGGTTCCCAAGACTGAATCTTCACAGGAGCACACAGCCTCGTCTTTCTTCTGCGGAGAAGCTGTTGGTTTCAAACTGCTGACCTTGAGATTAGCAGATGAAGTTGTAAGCCCCAGGTCATCAGGAGCCCCAGGCATTTCGAGCGCCAAATTCTTGGAAGAAGTACAGCTCAGGATGCTCCTGAGAGGCAAAGATGACCGTACATCGGCTTACATACTTTGGATGTGTTGTCCGGGAGACCATGCTTGGTAAAGTGGAGGGAGGGCCAGGGAAACGAGGGAGGCCGTCCAGGAGATTCCGCAGTGGGCCCAAACAGAAGGACAGCTGTGAGGGTGGCACAGGGCTGGGCAGCGTTTTGCGCTGTTGTACATAGCATCGCTATGGGTCGGAACCAATTGATGGCACCTGCCACCGCCTCCACCACTGGTTCTGAAAGCCAAAGTCCCGGTTCAGCAGGGCCCCTGCCCCTGAAGGCTCTCAGGTGGTTTTTCTCGCCGCTCTGCTACCTCCTGGAGCTCTGGGCACTCCTGGGCTGGAGAGGACACGTGCTCGGTCACCTGTGATCCCTCTCACGCCCGAGACCATCACCACACGGCTCAGGACCCCTACTCCAGGGTCACCCCACATTAACCTCGCTGATCATAGCACCGAAGACCCTGCTTCCACACATGGTCACCCTAACACGTGCCCAGGCTTGGGGCTTCAAGGTACCCTGTTTTGAGGAGACCCTTCGCCCCCAAACACAACTTTTCTTCTAAGACAGTTGGGTAGGGTGGGTGGGGAGGTAGAAGAGGAACCATCAGCCATGGGACTGACTTGGAGCATGGGGGCTGGGCTCACTGATGGTCCTGGCAATGCCAATGCCTGGCACTTTAGGATTCTCTGTGTGCACCCCCCTGAGAGGCCTAGGAGCCAGTGGTC
>NW_022111314.1:2808474-2811329 GCF_000313985.2 Echinops telfairi | reverse complement strand
GAGTATGTGTGAGTGTATGAGTGAGCGTGTGAATGTGAATGTGTGTGAGTATGTAAGTGAGAATGTGTGTATGTGTGTGAGTGTGAGAGTGTGTGTGAGTGTGAGTGTGAGAGTATGTGAGAGTGTGTGAGTGTGAATGTGTATGTAAGTGAGGGTGTGTGTATGTGTGTGAGTGAGTGTGAGTGTGAGTGTGTGAGTGTGTGAATGTGAATGTGTGTAAGTATGTAAGTGAGAGTGTGTGTGAGTGTGTGCATGTGTGTGTGTGAATGTGAGTGTGAGTGTGAGAGTATGTGAGTGAGTATGTGTGAGTATATGAGTGAGTGTGTGAATGTGAATGTGTGTGAGTATGTAAGCAAGAGTGTGTGTATGTGTGTGAGTGAGTGTGAGTGTGTGGGCGCATGTGTGCGTGTGTGAGTGTGTGAGGAGTGGAGCCCCTTTCTCGGCAGCAGCTCGGAGTGCGGTGGGCTCCTGGTTTGTTTGCTTGTTTGACACCGCTCCTCAGGGCCAGGCGGGGAAGGCCCTTTCTCCCCCCACAGATGTGACAGTCCTGCTAAGTGACAGTGGGAAGTAATTAGCATCGAGTCCCACGGCCGCCAACCTGTCTGCAGCAGGTGCGGTGTCCCCTGTCAGCGGCCCAGAGTGAACGCATGGATAATTCATAGCTGCCTTCGAGAAATCTCGAAGAGCTTGGATCATGGAGATGGAGATGGAGGGTGGAGGCTAGAGCACCCCTCCAGGGAAGGACTGGGTTTCTTCACAGGGACGGTTCCCACGGGGACCAGTCTGTGCCCGGGGCTCCCCTGAGCCCTTTTGGAAACCAGACCAAGCAGAAGCCTGGAGAGGGCTGGGGAGCTTGGGGGTTCCCGACATACGCCCCAAAGGGTCCGCCCTCCAGAGCTGCTTAGGCCTGTCACAGAGCAGCACCTGCTGAATGAGGGGATGGGGGGAGGGGTGGGCCAGGCTCTGTCCCTGCATCATGAGCAAGGTCAGACAGACAGACAGACAGACAGACAGACAGATCTGATCCACAGCCCTTTGTCAGCTGTGGCCTGGGTATCCTGGGCAGTCAGGGTAGAGGGGAGGTGGGCGCTGGGGGATGCATAGGTATTCTTGAGGGTCTGGCACCGTGGTGAACGTATCTGGCTGCTGACCTGACGGTCCATGGTGAGAATCCATCACACCCGGAGGGAGAAGGGACTGGGGCTTCTGTGAAGGTCACAGCTCTGTGAACCATATGGGAGAGTTCTGCTCGGCCCGTCTTGAACTGGAATTGACCTGACGGAAATGGTTTGCCTGTGTGGGGGTGGGTGGGGTGGGGGGGTGTCCACTCAAGAGTGAAATGACCATGGTCCTCCCTACTTTTGTGCTCGGACCCTGAGGAACAGCTTCGGAGGCCCAGCTCAGTCTTGATCTGCAGCTCTCCAAGACTCTACTGCCGTGGCCGCTCAGAATGCCGAGGAATACTGGTGGTGCTGCAGGAAGCGGCCCAGGCCCCACTGAAAGCATTAGCCCCAAAACGAGGGTCCGGGAAAGGACGGACCACCCACTGAAGTGTTTCAACGAGCGGATGGAGCACTGGGAGCCCTCCCTCTTCGGTGCCGGGCCATTTAGTGGACAGCTACTTGGCCCACGGACCGGATGGGATCCACGTTTGGTGACCATTCCAAAGAAAGGTGACTCAGCAGAAAGCTCCAGCTGTGGAACAACACCCTTCGGGTCACAGGTCAGGAGCAGCGGCTGCCGATCACGCAGTAACAGTTGCAGCCCTGCATCACCGGGAGCTGCCAGAGGGCAGGCGGGATTCGGAAGAGGGAGGACGCGGAACAAAAAATACCATTGCTGGCGTCAGGTGGATCGTGGCTGCAAGCAGAGAACAGCAGAAAGGTGTCTCCTGTGTGCTGATTGGCTGTGCCACGGCACTGGACTGGGCGGATCGTAACAAACCCCGCGGGCATTGAGCTGAGTCCCATGCACAGTGACCCAATGCGGCAGGGTGGACCCTACCCTACGGGTCAGGATGTCCAAGGCCATTATCCTTATGGAAGCAGACGGTCTCTTCTTTCGCCCACCTTTCAGCGAGCAGCCGAGCACTCTAGCCGTGGTGTGGACGTAAGGGACGACGGACAGACCACCTTCTCAATGAGCCTAACCCCCATTTCCTTCAGATCAAGGTCTTGCTTGCTGGTTGCTAGTGATGCGGATCTCGGATCTCGCTGAGGTTGGGGGGTGGGAAGTCCTGTTGGACATTTGTGGTGTAGAAAAAGCTGTGCTCCCAGAGTCGGGGTGAGGGGATGGATGGTGGAGCCTGGCTGGACCCCATAGGGATTAAGCCATAGCCTTTCTTAATTGCACACTTCATTTGGCTGCAGCGAATCCAGATAATTGGCGTCCTTGCCCTGCTTGATGATTGGACAAGGCGCTCAATGGCTTTGACGCTGTCTAGCGTTCGACGCAGAACCTTGGTGCTCCTTCCTATTGACCTGGCCAGCCTTTGCGGCACCTCTGCTAGCTCAGCGCCTGAAGCCAGGGGTTCAAATCCTGGCTCAGTTCCTTAGACACTCTCTGACCTGGGGGTTAGTTGGCCCCTCAGTGCAGGGCCAGGCACAGAAACAGAACATGGGTGGGGAAGGATGGGGGGCCTCATTAGTGCCCTACGGGGGTGGGTGTGGGAATACCTCTGAGAGAGAGCACGACAGAGCTGGCTTTTCCCTGGAAGCCCCCAGCATCCAATGGACGGTGCTCATGGTGGGCCTGACCCACAGCCCCCGACCCTGGCGAGGCGGTGCTGCTGTCTCTCCCCAGGGTCTTGATGTGCTCGGCTGTTCGCGGGAAGTTTCGGGTGCCTCAGAAGAAAG
>NW_022111314.1:2806960-2808374 GCF_000313985.2 Echinops telfairi | reverse complement strand
CAGCCTTTGCCGCACCTCTGCTAGCTCAGCGCCTGAAGCCAGGGGTTCAAATCCTGGCTCAGTTCCTTAGACACTCTCTGACCTGGGGGTTAGTTGGCCCCTCCTTCTTGCCTCAGTTTCTCCCTCTGTTCACATTGCCTTCTTTGGGCTGTGGTGAGGCTGGAAAGAGACAGTTTACGAAATGTGCCTGCCTTCTGTACAGCCCCTCACGGGGTGCTGGCCCGCAAGTGTCCTGGGATTGTGGTGGCTGTGAGCTGGGGGCCTGGCTTCTGAGCTCCCGGGAAGAAGTGGACCGCTGCATCCATGCCTTGATAGCTTCCTGGACCATTCTCCAGGAGCCCTGGTGGTGGAGGGAGTTATGCGTCAGGCTGCTTGCTAACCACAAGGTCAGCAGTTCAAATCACTGAATCCGCCAGTCGCGCTGAGTGAGAAAGAGGAGGCTTTCTACTCCCATAAACAGTTACAGTCTCAGACACCCACAGGGGCAGTTCCACCCTCCCTCGCAGAGCCACTGTGGCCCAGAACCGACTTGAGAGCAGGGAGTGTGAGTTCTCGAGGGTTTTGTTCAGATGGAGCTCTGGTAATGTTGTGGGCTACATGCACTGAGCTGCTAGCCACAAGGTCAGCGGTTCGAGCCCACCGGAGAAAGACAAGGCTTTCTACTTCTGTAAAGATCTGAAGTCTCAGAAACCCACAGGGGGAGTTCTACCTGTGGGGTTGATTTTGGCTTTGAGCGCCATCCTCCATGCACTGGGCACATGTGGTCAGACTCCTCTGCTAGGCACTGCCTGCTGTTACCATCCTAGCCAGAATGCACCACCCTCCTGCCCCCCGGAAATGGAAAAGGTCTGCACGTGCGGATGGGGCAGAGTTAGTGCAGGGTGAGTCTTGGGCCACCTCTTCAAGGCAGCAGCGAGGGGCAGAGAGATCCCCCCGAAGATGGCCCAGAAACCAAGGACTGGGTGCTTCCTCCTGAGAGGTCTGCACAGCCCGTACCCCGCCGCGTTCCGGATGTGAGGGGAGAAACAGGTGTTTGTGGGGCTGCCTGGGGGTGTTCGTGGTGGTGGTGGGGGGTTCCATTGTAACAATAGGCCCAGATGAAGGTAAGTTGTGCCCTGCACACGGGGACCTAGATCCGGCACCTGGGCGGCCTCTTGGTCACTGGTTCTGGATTTAAGAGCATAGTGGGTTAAGCATTGGACTTCAAATTTGAAAGTTGGCAGTTTGAACCCACCAGCGGCTCCTTGGGGAAAAGATGAGGCAGTCTGTTCCATAAAGAGTTCCAGAGTCCCAGTCCCGGAGCGCTAAGGAGCAGGCGACCCTGTCCTATAAGGTCGTAGGATTCAGAACAGACTCGATGGCAACGTGTGTTTTCTGTGTGTGTGTGTGTGTGTGTGTGTGTGTGTGTGTGTGA
>NW_022111314.1:2800474-2806782 GCF_000313985.2 Echinops telfairi | reverse complement strand
GGGGGGGGGCGACCAGGGATGAAACGGAGACAGAAGAAGCCGTCCAGGAGGGCTGGGTGGACTTTGGGGTTCTGCTGAGCCCCTTTCCAGAGAGAGCGGGCAGACAGCTGTCTTCCCAGCCTCTTTGCTATTCATAGAGAAAAGCAAAAGTTTCGCAGAAATAAGATAAATGTTCCGTGCAATTGCACACGCTTTCTTGTCAAATTAAAACCAGGAACGGGTGTAGCGGCAGCTTAAACGTGTTCTGCTTCCTTGCACCACCTCCAGAGGAAAAGGGAAAAGAAGACAGTTGTGGGGGAGGGGTGACAGGGAACGGGACGCTGGGCCCAGGTGAGGCTGGGAGGGCGGCTTCACACATCAGCAGATCCTGTGCTGGGAAGAGGCTGCTAGCCACGTGGGAGGACAGGTGAGAACACCTCCGAAAATGGTCTGTCTCAGCCCGGTCTCCCTGGGCGTCCGTGGCACCGTCATGGGAGAGAGAGCCGCGACGGTGGTCGTCTCCTTGTGGTTTCAGGGCCCAGGATTGTGAGGTTCCTGCGGGCTCTGTCTCCTGCACTAACCCTTCCCGCCCTCTGCAGTCTCCTCTGTCCGCGTTGCTCTCTACAGGGGGAGCCCAAGGATAGCTCGGTATACAGTCACGAACATGACCATGTTCAGTCTCTCTCTGCTCACCCAGGCTGGATGTACAGCGTTGACCCTGTGGACGATGTTCTACCAGTGGGACCTGATGTCCCCTGAGGCCAAGGACCTGGGCCTCCAGGACCTGGAAACTCATTCTCTCAAGCTGCGTGGTGATGGCTGGGAAGTTTGTTTAACTCTGTCACTTGATCACGCTCCTCCTCTGTTCGCGGGCATACCTGCTGCACAGGTAAACACACGTGTAGATATAGGCGTGTATCTGTTGGTATGGCCCCAGTCTCCTCCCTACACACGTGCAGCTTGCACTTCTATCTCCGCAGCCACTCCTGCACGGCAGGGTTACAGACGTAACTGCATTGCGTTAGGCCGGGCTGATGAGAGAATCAAATCCAGGGACATTCAGACATGTGTGAGAGGAGCTTGATATGAAGAAGTAATTGTATGTTCAGGAAACATCCCAGCCCAGTCCACCTCAAGTCCATCTTCAGCCTCCCGCAGCCACACGCCGTGATGCAGGAGGCCGGGAGCTCACAGGCCGGTGGGGGCAGAGTCTGGATCTGACACCGGTGGAACAAGTCAGGGCTCTGGCTGCTCCCAGCGTGGCCAGCAAGCAGGAGGGCGACGGCAGAGAGAAAGGGGGAGGGTCTTAGGGGCCTCCTTGGAAGAGGGCCACTCCCTCAAGGAGACAGCACCGGGGGCTATGATCTGATCGGCGGGTTGGACTCCACCCCTACAGGGTCATACATCTGCAAGTTGACAGGGAATTAGACAACTCGGCCTTGGCCTCTGCTGCCTTCAGTCCATGTACTTCTCCGTCTCCCGGTGTCTATTTCAGCGGTGTCATTTTGACTGATCTGACCCTTAGTATCTATTCGCTTAAGTGAATGTGCCTAACCACCAGTTGGTGATTTCCTCCCCTTCTTCCCGTTCTCAGTAAGCCTAAAACACCACCTTTACCGGCCATATAGAGACCATGGAACCCCCAGGCCCTTCGTCACCCTTCAGGTGCGGAGAGAACCCACGCCCATGGCTCCCTTCTCAGCTAAACAATAGAAAAACCCATCGCGAGCCCAATGACACCTGGGAGGTGTCCTCTCCAGAGGGCAGGACGGGGCAAGCTTCATTCTGTTGTACGGACGGTCGCCATGACGCACCTCTTGACGGAACACAGCGTCCATCACAGCAACAGGAGACTTGGAGCAAGTCCCTTACAATTCCCTTAAGAGACGAAAGCTCAACATCTACTGTGTTTACGGAAAGGTGGGACAGTGGGTTACAACACAGTGGACCGCTAACTGCATGGTCAGCAGTTCAAAACCACCAGCCGCTCCTCCGGTGAAAGATGAGGCTTTCTACTCCCATGAAGAATGACAGTCTCGAAAACCCACAGGGGCAGTTGCACCCCGTCCTGGAGGGCCGTTCCGAGTTACTGATGGCAGCGAGCTTTGTATGGAGGATATGTAAAGGCTATTGAATTCTGCACGCTAACTATACCCTGCTGCCTGAATGTACACTCGGAAATTTGTATTTCTTGGTTCAATACTTTTAAACATGAAGAAAAAACATTTTTTAAAAGCTTTGTCAGGAAATTCAACCAAATGTCAAGAGCATTTGCCAGTGGGCGCATGGATTTATACAGCTTTCTTGGGAGGTCACCTCACCTCCTGAATCAAAACTCATCTTCAGACAACCCACGGGAACAGAAGCCCTTAGCCCAGCAGTCTGGCTCCCAGGAACTCCTCAGGAAGTAATCGGACAAGTGTGCAAAGACAGATGTTCAAGGTTATTGATGAAAGCATTGTTTATGATGGTGGGGGGAAAACCCAGGAATAAGCAAAATGTCAAAATAAGAAAAGAGCAGTGAAACAAATTGAGATACAGTGAAGCTCCCAGCGAGGACCTGGACGTTGGCGGGGAGGCCGTGGGCGTGCTGGCAGAGCTGCGGGCGGATCCGGCAGGCTGCAGACACCTGTGCGGCGGGGATTCATGCCAAGCTCTTTCAGTGCGTTAGGCTGTGTGGGCACCCGCAGGCGCACCCCCCGAGCACCGAGGAGAAAAAGAACCCCGCCCCCACGCATCTCGGGGCGGGTTTTAGCTAATTACACGTAGTTTTAAAAGTTCGTTCCTTTGGGTGTTGGTGATTATTCTTCATAGCAGTCACTCCGACATGTGCAAGTCATTGCTTCTCCGGAGGGATCCTGCTACGTGGGAAATTTTTATTTCCTATCGTCGCCTCTATATTCCACGTCAAAACAAAAAACAAACAAAAAATACAGGAAAATGTTTGAGAGACCAGAGTCATTTCTTTCTGTCGGAAGAATGAAGACCAGCACCACAGACGGGGGCTCAGGGGTCCTGGTTCAATTCCTGGCCAGGGCATTTCATGCACAGCCACCATCCGTCTGTCAGTGGAGGGTGGTGTGTTGCTGGTTTGCCGGACAGGCACAGTGGAGATGCCAGACCAGGAGAGAGTAGGGAGAAAGGCCTGGCGATGTGTGTCCCCAAATCAGTCAGTGAAGATACTATGTATCTCAATGGCCTCCTTGCAATGAACACATCTGATCGGTCCCCTGCCATCTTGTCTCTTTTTAAAGTCCAGGTATGCATATTTTGAGCCCGCTGTTCTGGCGTCTCAGAGGCTACTAGGAGGTGGAGCTGGCTGGGGGCAGCAGGCGGCGAGGCGGAGGCTGCCTCGTTTCACACATCTGTGTGGCCACGCCAAGCATCACTTAGCCCAGGTGGGATGAGGCCCATTGCTACCAGGACAGGCAGCTGTCCTTCAGAGCTCTCTGACCTAGACACCAACCTCGACTCAGCAGGATATCACGTGGGCATAGGGAAGCGTTCTCCTCCCTGCCCGGTGTCCCTGGCAGCACATCCGATAAACACTTAATGGTTGCTGATTGAAAGGTCAGTGGTTCAAATCCAGCAGCTCCTCCGAGGGAGAATGACGTAGCCTTCTAAGAGCCCCAGGCTCAGTGAGTGGACTTGTGCAGGGTGACGCTGTACAGGCGACATTCTAGGGAGGGAGAAGCTTCTGCGTGCTAGACGTCCCACCATGCTGGGCAGCAGCAACACGTGCCCCGAGTTCCTGTGAGCAAGACAGAGAGATCACAGGTGTCTCTGGTCTGTGCCCAAGGAGAAGCCAAATGGGGCAAAGGAGCCGGTTTCCAGCAAGGTTTCCCAGTTAATTTGGGTACATGGCCACTAGGTGGCGGCATCCGTCCTTCCAACGCCCATCAACACCTCACTGCCTGTCTGGGACAGGGTAGACCGCCCCGGTGAGTTTGTGAGGCTTTAACTCTTCACGGGGTAGAAAGCAGCCTCTTTTCTGGTGGTTTTGAATTGCTCACCTCGCAGTTAACAGCCCAACACGTAACCACTACGAATATCCACCCATCGCCCACCAGGGGCCGGGTGTTCTAGGCACCTAGTGGGTACTCCGGCGGGGCGGGTCCCTGGCATGGCAGCTCTCTGAGGCTATGGGGTGACAGGTGTGTGGCTCTTATACAGGCTCAGGGTTACTGTGAACATTGCAGGGACTTCTACTTGCCCGTTAAAGTCATGTCAATTGAACCAGCTACTGCTGGCAACGCATGCCTCATCACGATTACCTTCACCTGTGCTATGCTCAGCTTTTAAATCGGAGAAACGGTTTTAAGTCCCCCCCTTCCCGCCCCCTTCCTACTAACTCAAACCTGCAAGGAACCCTGGCTGGGGCTGCTGTCTAGTAAGCACTAGGCAGCCCCGGTGGCACAGCGGTTATGCGCTGGGCTGCGAGGTCCGCAGCTCGGAACCTCCAGCACCTCCTTAGACTTGCATAAACAGCTACAATCTCAGAAACTCACAGGGGCTCCGTATGAGTCAGCGCTGACATGCGGCAGTGGGTTTGGTTTGAGTAAGCATCAGACTGCCAACCACAAGGTCAGCAGTTCAAACCCACCTGCTGCTCCACCAGCTGCAAAGCTCCACAGCACACTAGCAGTCGGAATAGGCTCAATGGCAGAGGCATAGAGGATAACGCACCCCCCCGCCCCACACACACCCCCCAGACTAATGTGGTACACTTGGCTGTGACTTGTATTGACCTTAGAGGGCCGGAGAGGACTGCTCCGTAGAGTTCCTGAGACTAAATCTGTACAGTGGCAGACTCTCTTATTCCCACCCCCCACAGGAGCAGCTGGTGGGTTTGAACTGATGACTGTATGGTTCACAACCAAGCTCCTAAGCACCGAGCCACCAGGACTCCAGTTTGCATGAAACTCACGGCCATAGGGAAGGTTCTGATTTGCCATGATTAGAGGACGCAGTAGAATCAGCCCTCTGTCCTTATGGGACAGCTGGTCTCCTGTTTCTCCTGTGGAGCGACTGGTGGGTTAGACCTGCTGACTTTGTGTAACCCACTACACCACCAGGGTTCCCTTTTGCACGAACAGAAAACTAAACAGGAATTCTGGGCCTCTGTTCTGACCGACCTGCTTGCTCCGGGGATGAGAGTTCCCTTGGAAGAAGTGCTGTGTGCAGCTGCTCAGGTTCTGTCTGACTCACGGAGGTGCTCTGCGACGGAGCAGGACTGCCGGGGAGGGTTTCCTAGGCTGCCACTGGTGCAAGAGGGGGAGGCCTTTGGGTGCAGTGGCTCAACCCGGCAGTGGCCATGGGAGAAAGATGTGCCAGTCTGCTTCCCTCAGGATTCACAGCCTCAGAAGCCCTGGGGGGCTGTGACACTCTGACCTGCAGGGCTGCTCCCCAAACCAGGCTCCCTGTCATCAAGTCAGTGCTGACGTACATCGCGGGCTCAGTGGTTAGCGCTTGAGTGCTAGCCACAGGTCGGCCGTTGGTGGGAGCACAAGACGAGGCAGCGGCCTCGGCTGCTGACAAAGAGGTCGACCTGTGAATCCACCAGAAGCTGCGTGGAGACAAGGCTGTCTGTGCCCGGAACCCCGAGCCCCAGGGGCCATCGACTGGTCCCGCAGGTTGCTGTGGGTCAGAATGACTCCAGGGGGGTTGAGTCTTGGTTTGGGTTTGTTCAGGAGCCAGGGAATTGGGGTTCAGGCTTGGGTGTGGTTCCAGACCAGGTTTGGGTCTGAGTCTGGGTCTGGGTTCGGTTCAGGTCTGGGTCCAGGTTTGAGTTTGGGTCGGGGTCTGGGTCTGGATCCAGGTCCGGGTTCGGTTTGGGTCTGGGTCAGGATCCAGGTCCGGGTTCGCTTTGGGTCTGGGTCTGGATCCTGGTCTGGGTCAGGATCCGGGTCTGGGTTCGGTTCGGGTCTAGGTCCAGGTCTGGGTTTGGTTCTGTTCAGGTCTGGGTCTGGGTCCAGGTCAGGGTCTGGGTCTGGGTTCTGTTCGGCTCTGGATCTGGGTCCGGGTCTCCTGGGAAGCAGCAAGGCTGAAGGCTGAGGAAAGCCACGCGGTGCGGAGTGGCCTGCCTTCTCTACCAGGATTGGAGGGGTAGCATGAGCGCCTCACCTATCTATCGGAGCAGAGGCCAGATGACTGTCCTTTGTCATTATAAGACCAGGTCCCCACACGCGTGGCTCTTGAAACACCCCCTCTCCCTGCCAATGCCCCTTTAGGCATCTTGACCCTTGCTTTCCACGTGGCCTTGCCCAGCAAACACCGTTCATGCCTTGGCAGCACCCCGACCTGACTGGTGGTAGACTGGCGGGGAAGGG
>NW_022111314.1:2797849-2799780 GCF_000313985.2 Echinops telfairi | reverse complement strand
GCTGTGTTGTGCCACCACCTCAACCTCAAAGAGCAGGGACACAGGTTCCCCTGAAACTGTTCACCTCGGCCCGGGTGGCTCGGCAGTCAAGCTCCCGGCTGGTGCTTTGAGCCTGCCCAGAGGCTCCTCCGCGTGACTAAGACCCGGGCCAACTGGTCCTGCAAAGAGAGCAGGCTAGGACCCCCTGGAGTCCCCAGGAGTCAGAATCAACTCCATGGCATAGAACCCCATAACAACTCCCCCCAGGAGGGGGTGGGGCTGGAAAGGGGGCCTGGGAAGCACCCCTTCTATGGCCTTACCTAAATAACCCTGCGCAGAGGCCACCCAAGGCAGAGGACTGCAGGCAGTGGACACCTGGGGGTTTCAGGAAGGAAGGGGGGTTGTCTGTGTTGGATGCTGTTTTCTGACGCACAGCTGCCCCTGGGGAAGCTCAGGAAGGATGTGGAGAGGTGCTGTGGCACCCCAGCAGGAGGACTGATCACGTTGGTTAATTGTTCTCCAGTGAAACCCCACACGCTCCCTCTGACCAGTGCCATGAAGCGTGTTGCTTTGAAGAATTCCAAGGCTTAGTGCCAGTCCCCATTCCTCTGCCCCCCGGGCCCCCGCTGGCCCCCAGGGAAGCCCGTCTGGGCTCAGGGTTGCCCACTCCTTTCCCAGCTTGCGCCTCATCCCCCCTTTTACTCACCTGATCTGCAGCAGACAGGGAGTGGGGATAGCTGGACAGGCAGCGGGAAGAAGCTGCTACAAGACTCGCTCTGGGCTACTGCGGAGGGCTGCACTTCGGGAGCAAAAGTGATGAGCTCCACTCTCGGATCTTCCCACACCTGCATCCAGCCGCTCAAGCGTCTCTGATCTTGGATGCCCCACGGGCCTCACATTGCACACACCCACCATGGAAGGCTGGTCTCTCCCACTGAGGGCCGTCTCTGCCTTGTGCCCACCTGCTTGCCTCTCTCCGCAGTGGGCTTGTCCCCAGCTGCTGAGTGACAGGCGCCCTCTCCCTTGTCCTCCCAGGCTCACTGCCCCAGAGTCTTCTCTCGCCCACCTGATGCTCAGCGCCGATGTCGGTCCAGCTTGAGCCTCCCCCTGACTCAGGGCAGCTCCCTGCACCACGGAGGGAAGAGCTGTCACGTCCTACACTCCCCCATGAGGAACTGGAATTGTGGAGCCGGCCGTGATGACCCGTAGGGCTGTCAGGGACTGAGGTTTGGAAGTAGAGTGATAAGGCTCCCTTCCTAGTCTGTGGCAGTCTGGAAGCTCTGCGGAGACCTGGTCGGCATCACAGTAACACGCAGGAAGGTGGGTGGTGGCTACATGGGAGGTTCATTGGCATGGAAGCAGGGTCTTCCACGTGGGGGATGAGACTTCTACCACAGGGTCTCCCCTAGAGCCTTCCTCATGGGTCCTCTATGCCAGCCCAACGGCCAGTCTGCTGCGATCTGTGGGTGTTTCGTTCACATATCTCCATGAGCAGAAGGTCATGAGGGCAGGGGTCGCTGGAGTCAAGGAAGGCACCATCCACTGGAGAACAGGAGCGCGGGGGAGCCCCTCTCTGCTGCGCTGTGCTGCTGTGGAGCTAGGCGCCATCGCCCCATGGGCAGGTTTCAGAGGTCAGTCCCCGAGAAGCACACCGTGCCTGGGACAGTAGAGGGTCAGCGACAAGGAGGGAGACCTTCAATGAGATGGACTGACACCGTGGCTGCCACAATGGGTTCAAATGGAGGGATGACGGGGAGGGTGGCGGAGGACAGGATGGTGTTGCTGTTGTAGTTGCTGTCCAGCGGCCTCCCTGATCCGGAACCACCTCGATGGCACCTGACAAGGGCTCCAAAGAGCACATACTCGGTGACAAGAAGTCATTAGAGGGTGTCAGCCCAGCTTAGGCCATTTTCACATCCGTGCTCCCACCACTGGCATGAAGTTGGGCACCG
>NW_022111314.1:2795663-2797217 GCF_000313985.2 Echinops telfairi | reverse complement strand
CCACAGTAGGGGAGAACTCTCACCATCTTCCCTTCTCAGACCACCTGCGAGGGTGTCAGAAGGTATAGATCTGTTCATTCCTATGGAGTCCATGGCTCCTTCAATCTTCCTCACCAATACGATCACTCAGACGCAGCAATTCGCCCCTGTCTTTCGTGCTCAATATCCAGCTCAGGGTGCACATGCGTTGATGGAAAACGCCGCGGCTTGGCGCAGGCGTGAAGTGACATCGTTGCTATGGTTGGGTGCGGGAAACGGACACGTTTTAAGGGGATGTTTGGGGTGTCAGGCCAGCATAGCACACAGCCTCTGACGGTGGTCTTTCTAGGGGTCAGCTCCATGCTGAGCCGTGCTTGGTGCTGAAACCATGACCTGGGTCCCTCTGTGTTGTGCACCAGGCATTTTGTAAGTTGTTCATGTCTGTACAGCGGCTGGCTGGTGGTCTGACCCAGGGACAGACAGAAGATTGGGCTTCCCCACGGTTTACAACAACCACAGGGACGGCTCTGACCTCCACGTATTTCACTGTGGGATGCCTGGATCTACAGGGAAGGAGATACAGGGTAAAGATGGCCTTTTGTACTTGAGGAGAATTATGTGGTCCAGTGAGGGTTCCGACAGAGAGTGCTGACTGTACGCTGGGCTGGCCAGAGAATGAACAGCTCTGTCCTGGGGAAGTACAGCCAGAATGGCCACTACAAGTGGCGATGGCAAGACTTGGTTGTCCTGCTTTCTTTGGACATGCCATCAGGAGAGAATCAGGGGAACCCCCAAGAGATGGAGCGCTGGACCCCAAAGCTGCAGCAGTGGACGCAGACACACCAGAGGTCAGGCAGATGGCACCGGCCAGGGCAATGCTTCCTTCTGTCACCGGGGCGCCAGAATCAGGGCAGGTTTCTTTGGCGGCAGCCGGCAAGTACTGTTTGGCCGCAGAGACCTCAGCTTCCTCAGTCATTGGCAAAGGACCCGTGGACGCTCATGGGTGTGAGCTTCAGGCTGCCTTTACGTTTCCACTCACATGGTCAGTGTGCTGGGGACCTTCTCCTGGGCGGAAGGGGTGCTCCCCACCTGGCCCTAGAGAACACCGTGTCACCATGTTGGCCCATGCAGAGGTCACACAGGCTCTCCAAGTGTTTCAGTGTTCAGCCGCTGCATACCCCTCACCCCCAAGCGGACGGATGACACCTTTGTTGACAGTGAAGAGCCGCCTCTGCCAGGGCGCCTTTTCCCGGGTCTGCTACATGGAGTGCATCTGTGACGCACACCCGAGGGTGTCTGGGGCTTTCCCCCGTCCGGATCATAGATGCCAAGGCTCCATGAGCCAGGAGGATATATGGTTTGCCAACCACTTACTCTGACACCACCCGTGCTCTCTCTTTGTTCAAAAACCGAAAAGATACACAAGCCACATTCTCCTCTCTCCTGGGGCCAGAAAAGCTGACCACTGGTGGCCATTCATCATCCGTGGGTCCTGACCGAATGCAGAACTCTGCTTCTTAAAAAGTCCAGACTGGTTCGGTCTGGAGGACTCACTGAGACTGTCACCCTGAGATA
>NW_022111314.1:2780087-2781723 GCF_000313985.2 Echinops telfairi | reverse complement strand
TCATCAATTTTAGATCTCTTATTGTTCCCTTATCCCTGGGTTTGTTGGCTTCCTCCTCTCTTTCCCCCATCTCCTCTTCTCCCATGTTACCCCGGAACCATTGGTTCCACTATTTTCTCCTCAGGATTGTAAACAATCATGGCCACCTTATGTAGATAGACAATGGGGGAGGGGAGAGCCTCTACATAGTTCCAGGTCTGTCTGCGGACCCTTATGAATGTTTTCCAGTTGGGTCTGATGAGGGGTCAAGCCCTGCCCCTGAGTCAGACGTCTGTTTTCAGGATTCCTTTGCTCCCCTTGCTCTGTTGTGCTCCCTTGATGATTCACCCAAGTGTGGGCAGTGGGGGCTGTTTACTGGGTGTCATTCCCACACTGTGTCTCCAGTGCTGTCCCCTGCAGTGCTGTGGGTCAGTGAGGGGACATTGTTTCGTGGTGGGGCCAGCCCTATGGTCCTCTCTGTACACCGGCTGCTCTGAGCAGGAATGTCGTCCTCAAGACTTGTTGGGCCAGGATGTGGTCCTCTGTCTCCCTCTCTTTCCAGCCCCTGCAATTCATGTAAAATGGACAGAATTTATTCTGTTCCCATCCTTCTAAGGAAAAGGGTATTGACTTTAAGTTAACAAGCGTCTGTTCAGTGACTGAGTCACGGGAGCCCTGGTAGCATAATGGATTGTGCATTGGGCTTCTAACTTCAAGGTTAGCTGTTGGAAACCACTAGCCACTCCTTGGTAGAAAGATGAGGATGTCTATTTCTGTAAAGAGTTACAATCTAAGAAACCCACAGGGGCCATTCTATCACATCCTACAGGGTCACTATGTGTCAGAATCGACTGTACAGCAGTGAGTTTTTGAGTCGAAGTGCAAGTACGCTCAAACTACAACCAACGGGCCCAAACTGTTCTCTTTCTGTTTCTGTATGGTCTCTGAGCGAAGGATGGTGTTTACCTTCTTAAGTAGTAGAAACAATAAAAGATTTTATGACATGTGAAAGTCAGGAACGTGCCCCACTCCAAAACACCAAAAACCACAAGAACCCTGCCATCGAGCCGACCCCGTTGGACACAGTAGAACTGCCCCATAGGTTTCCCTTTACAGAAGCCGGCCCCATGCCTTCCTCTTGTGGTGCCCCTCGTGGGTTTGAAATGCTGTTTGTTTTCAGGCAGCATCTCAGAAGGAAACACCGCCTGTCCTGCGTCATCCTCACAGCTATTAGGTTTGAGCTCATTTTTGCAGCCGCTTGGTCAGTCCATCTCCTTGAAGGTCTTCTTTTTCTCTGGTCCTCTTCTTTACCAAACCCTCTCCAGGGATGGTCTCTCCTGAGAACCTATCCAAAGCACATGAGAAGGCCTGGCACGCTCGCCTCCAGGGATCATTCTGGCCGTACTTCTTCCAAGACCGATTCATTTGTCCTTTTGGCAGTCCCTCAAACTAATTGTTGACTCGGATCGGTCCTTTGTGAGTTTCTGCGGCTGTAACTGTTTGCGGGGGAAGAAAGCCCAGTCTTTCTCCTGCAGAGCAGCCAGTGGTTTCGAACAGCCAACCACGAGGATCACTCATAACCACTGTGCCAACAGGGCTCCCTGGTAGACCCTAGTACTTTCAATATTATTTGCTAGCACCATAATTCTTTTTTTTT
>NW_022111314.1:2776790-2778574 GCF_000313985.2 Echinops telfairi | reverse complement strand
CGCAGGCCTACCGAAAGGGTTCTGAATATTAATGAAACAATTTGCAGCCTCCTTTGCGGGCTTAAAATATTCAGCACCAGGCATACTGTTTAGTTCCTGTTTCAGCCAAGTTTAATTTCTCTTAACCAGCTTTGTTTCTGTAAAGGACAATTAATGTACAATTTCAGTGTTTAAATCTCAATTCTCAGAAATTCATGACAGATTGTTGGTGAATATGATTTGTTTGTTAACACCTAATGGGTGGAAATAATTTATTGCACCAACATTTCCAGGAAATCGATGCCACTTGAGCAAAAGCCGAACAGGAAATGTTACTTGTTTGTCTCATAAACTACCCTAGGGTGAGCGAGTACATTAGCATTGCACAAACTTTGTGACTTATTCATCATCACTATTTATTATTAAAACTTTATCTGTTTCAACTTAGTGAATGACTGCCTTGGGAGACACTGCTTGCAGCAACAACAAAATAAAGTTTATGCAGTTTGCATAATATTGTACAAAGAATATTAGCTTAGAACAATATGAATCCCTGGATCATTTGCACAGCCCTTTGGTGTTTAATGTTGGTAAATATTTAAGTAACAGCAAGCCTGTATAATTATGAAGATTTCTCTTTCTAATCTGCCTGGGATGTACAGCTGTTGTTCATCACCCCTGCCACGTGGTTTGGCTGGGAGAGCAGGGCGCAGTCATGAAGGGGCACTTGTTGCTGAGGTTGGCCAGGGGGAGGGGGCTGTCAAGGACACATTTAGGGGAGGTGTCCGAAACAAGAGGCAGAAGTCTATCTCTGGCTCCCTCATTGCTCTCTGTAATTGCTTAAAGGAGTCCTGCTGACGCAATGTTTAAGTACTTTGCTGTGAACCAAAAGGTCAGCATTTTCAACCACTGGCTGCTCCTCGGGAGGACGACCGGGCAGCTGGCTTCAGTCTCGGGGTCCCCAGGGGCTGTTCTACGTTGCTCCATGGAGCTGTTGTGATTGCAAGTCCTTTGGAGGGTGACAGCTACAACAGAATTCAACTGAGTCCCCCGTCTAATAGGCTGCTGAAAATAGACACCCCGGAGGTGAATCGCTGAATTCGGAATCCTCCTTCTTCATGATCAGCGTTGTGGTGGTACATAAGTCCATGTCAACTTGATAGATAAGTGCAGGGGTGGAGTCTAGCCTGTCAATCAGGTCACAGCCTGAGGAGGCCTCCCTGTGGGCGTGGCCTCCTCTCTCTCTCCCTGGTGCTGGACCGCTCTCTCTCTCCGCCTTGGTCTTCCTGTTGACTGACGAGCCACGGGGAGACTTGCTTCACCTTCCTGTTGAGGAGCCACACCCAGGGAGCTGGAGGAGTCATGTGGAGACCTGCCCCAGCATTTAGATCCTTCCACCACCACTGGATCCACAAGACTCTCCACCCAACGGGCCTGTGGTCATTGTGCACCCAGCATCATTGCATGTGCTGCATGAGTCTAAAGAGGAAGTTATGGAGTAGTATAGGACATGTGGGCAAATATCAGACTGAAGGACTTGATCTGGACTAGTCTGGGATGTTTTCTCAATATACAATTACTCTCTCTTACGTACATATGAGTGCCTCTGGATTTGTTTCTCTAGCAACGTGGACTAACACAAACGTATTTCTCTTTCATGATCCATCCTCCACATCCAACACCAGTCATCCTCCTTTATGATCAGTCTTCTTTCTTAATGGTCAGATCTTTTCCCCATTTGATGACTCCTCAATCATGATCAGAGGAGGAGATGGGTCACACGACAGAGCCTTTGCACATAGCAT
>NW_022111314.1:2773469-2775524 GCF_000313985.2 Echinops telfairi | reverse complement strand
CAAAATTCACTCAATGATCTGTGGTTTACATGTCTCTGGCTCAGTCACTATCATGTTATTGGAGAGCATTATAAATCATCCCTACGGAGCATATGGTAATTCTATTGACAGTATCATTAATTTGCTCCTTGGTATAGGAATTAGCAACACTATTGAGAGAAAGGAAAGTATATATGCATAGGACAACTTTTTAGACCAAGATACATCATGGATTGTTGATTTGTACAGATTAAAAGCTTAAGTGATTGGATATGGTTTACACAATGAGGGTTGGGGACAGGGCAAAACTTTCAACAACATTCATTCACAAAGGTAGAACCATATCTGCTAGGCTACCACATGTCATAAAAAAGCAAAGAGAGTGTGACAATAGTAAATATGTTACAGTCCCACACCATCCTTGGGCACCTCAAAGCAAGAGATCCTAACCAAAGTCAATGACCTGCAAATCCATAATCTTGGGATATCAGTCATCTGCTTCTTATCACCGTAGGGCGTTCAGCCTAAGTCCAAGGGAGTGTTTCAGTTCCTTCAATCTGTTACAAGTGAGTTTAAGCTAAAGCCCAGTTCGCTTAGTGGGATTTCCAGAGGGGCCCTTTCTGGTGTGGCCTATGAAGGATGTTGTGCACCTCGAAAGGACAGAGGCTAAGGTCTCGGTTGTCTATTGCACATGCCTGGGTCACAAGGGTCACAAGGCCTGCATAGAAACTAGGTCCAATTGGTCCAATTGGGGACATAATACTGGGCGTGGTCTCCCCTGGGGAAGGGGTCTATATAAGGACAAAGTAAAGGTTTGTGACAACCTTCCATCGAGCAAGTCTACTGGAACAATTGTTACAACAGGAAGTGCTCCCTCGCATCTCTGTCATATTCTGTTAATTCCCACAATATTTCAAAGAGTTTATTGCACACTTCCTAGATTAAACTCAACTTTCATAGGCACTGGGGAGCCAAATCATCCATGTGACTTGATTCATATCAATACTCTCTTTATTGCCATGGTCTGCAACTGAGCCTCTGTGGTCTACCTGTGCACATGTGTCAGGTGGGAGAGTGAGCATACACCGCGTGTGACCCATTCCAAAATCATCTGTGTCATCACCCGGCACATAGTATACTTACCTTTCAGCAGAGACAAATGAAAGTCAAATGATCATGTCGAGAGCTGGTGAGAGCTTGGGGATGTGAGAACTCTCAAATGCTTCATGAGGGAGAATTAACCGTTTGACACAAAAAGCCTTACAGTGGGGGTTTAGTTTTAATGGAAACAAAAATGGGCTCAGCAAATGCATCGAGAGGAAATTATTCTGAAGCAGTAATTTGGGAATGGATGAACAAGATGATCCCAAGGATCATTCATCACAGTGTTGTTTGAAGTTATGAAAAGCTGTACGCAACGCCTTGGCCAACAGCAGAGGATGAGGCAGCAAGAGTCGCGAAGCAGGTAAAATAATGGCTTGGGAACACCTGAGCTGATGCCGTAGGCTGAGGCTCACCAGGCATTCTGGAGAGAGGGGAGCAAATATGAAGTATGAGGTGACGGTGGGTCCATTTTCGTAACAGCATCTGGCTAGGTAAACATCTGCCGGAATGGTAGTGGGAGCTGTCGCCCGTGGTTTCGTGGGATATTTGCATCCAGGAGGCTCTTCCTCAAAACCTAAAGCAAAAGGACACAGGTAAACCTTGCACTGAGTGGCTGCCTTCACCAACACGGAGAGAAGTGAGTTGAAGTTACTATAAAGACAACAACAATAATAACAACAAACAATACTTTGGCTGTATGTCTGGTGGGATGTACATTAAAAGCAGAAACGGCTCAGATGCACCTCATTTTCTTCTCAATAATTGCACTGCTAATGGCAACATTGGTGGTGTTATTTAGAAGCTCTTTAAACAAATTGTGGGGAAATCCAATAAGGATGTTTGTTAATGTCACCAGAACATAAAGCAGCTTAAAAGAAAGACAGAAAGTTGCAAAACAAAACAATTTAAGAGGAAAACAAATCCGTCGTCAACCTTGAATGGTAAGTGCCAGCTTGGAGCCGTGATGTTTTT
>NW_022111314.1:2756073-2772737 GCF_000313985.2 Echinops telfairi | reverse complement strand
ACAGCTCGTGGTCACACATACTGGTGTGCTTCTTCCATGTGGGCTTTGTTGCTTCTGAGCTAGTTGGCCGCTTGGGATGTTGCTGAAATTCAAGTGGAATAGACTCAAGGGTGTATTTTCGCCCTTGTGGACTTGTTTAAATTTTCTTCAACTTCAACCTAAACTTTCAAAAGAACAACTGATGGTCTGTTCCACAGTCAGCCCCTGTGCAGGTTTTAGCTGCTAGTATTGAACTTCTCTATCATCTTGGCCCACAAATATAGTCTATTTAATTTCTGTGTGTCCTTTCTGGAGACGCTCATGTATGTAGTCAATATTTGTGCTGTTGACAAAGAGATATTTGCTATGAACAATTCATTGGTCTTGCAAAATTCTACCCTGCGATCTCCAGCTTGTTTACTAACGCCATATTTTCCAACTACTGTGCCTCCCTCTTTGTTTCAACGTTTTCCGTATAGTTATATTGATTTATAACATGAATTTACTAGCGGAAGATCACACTGGCAAACATCTGCACCACCATGAGTATTTATGTGTTTTCCCACATGCACACATCTGTGTAACTGTAATTTGCAGACAGAGCGAGACCAGCTCTGCGATATTTGATGATGTTTCTAAGCTATGCACGAGGCTTGCGGTGGCTACTTCCTCTGAGGTGGACAGCTGCTTCCTTCTTCATTGTCTGTCCTGAGTCTGGAAGCCCCACTGACACCTGCTTGCTCAGGGTGCCGCCGGTGGCATTTGAAGCACCAGTGCCACCACTTCCAGTGCCACAGAGGCTCACCAGCCACCACAGTCGGATGACCTGACAGAGAAGTGGTGGGCCCTGTGCACAGCCCACTTGGACTAGAGGCCGGCTCAGTAACACTTTGGATGCATGACCAACGAGGACAGAAGACCGGATCTGTAGTGAGGTGACGTGAAGAACATGATACACAAAACAAGCAAAGGGGGACGAAAACGACAGGCAAGAAAGGAGGGGCCCAAGTGGACCCCAAAGACTGCATATAGAGAAGCTTAAGTGAATAGGAGAAATCCTGGAGCAAAAGAACGAGACAGAACATGTCAAAGGGTAACGAGAAGACAAAGCAAGACGTGCAAACCCAAAGGAAGGTGCATGCCCAGTACGTCTCACGCTGAAATGACTGAAGAAAATAGTCAAGCCTCAAGTTGTAATATTGGAGGATTTTAAGGGCAAAATATTAAACTAGGGTGGGAAGTGTCAAGAGAAGATGGAAGAAGGAATATACAGAATCACTGTGCCCCAAAGAATTGCTCAACATCCAGCCATTTCAAGAGGTAGCATCTGGCCAAGAATTGATTGTATTGACAGAAGGAGTTCAAGCTGAAGTGAAGGCTTTGACCAAAAACAAGGCTCCAGGAATTGGTGGAATACCCATGAAAATGTTTCAACAAACTGATCCAGAGCTGGGAGCAGGGATGAGTTCGTGACAAAAAATTTGGAATATGGCTACCTACGCAACAACTAGAAGTGATCCATATTTGTATGTATCTCACACAGAAGTTCCTAATACAGTACAGACATTCTTGAACAATAATATTAATATCACACCCAAATAATTTCTTTCAAGATAATTTAAAAATAGTTGTACCAGCACACAGACAGGAAGGAAGCTGTAAGAGATCCGAGCTAGATTCTGGAAAGACAGTGGAACAAGGGATATCACTGCTGACATTAAATGGACCTTGGCTAAAGCAGCAAATACCAGAAAGATGTTTGCTTGTGTTTTATTGACTATGCAAAGGCATTTGACTCTGAGTGTCCTAACTTATTATGGATAACCTTATGAAGAATGGGGATTCTAGGACGCCTCATGGTGGTCATGTGCAACCTCTATATAGACAAGAGGTAGTTTTCTTTTGAACACGGCAAGGGGCTATGGAGTCATTTAAAATCAGAAAGGTTTGCATCAGAGTTATTCAATCTGTATGCTGAGCAAACAGAAAAACTGAACTAGATGAGGAATAGCTCATTATCAGAATTGGAGGAAGGTTCATTTAACAACCTGTGATGTGCAGATAGCATAACCTTGCTTGCTGAAAGTGTAGAGGACTACAAGCACTTACTGACGATGATCAAAGACAACTGCCAGCATGGATTACAACGCAATGTAAATAAATGAAAATCCTCACAAGTGGGCTCATATAGAGCACCACGATACATGGAGAAGAGATTGAAGCTGCCAAGGATTTTATTTGACTTGGATCCACAGTCAATGCTTAGGGAAGCAGCAGTCGGGAAATCAAAGGACACTTGCACCGGGCAAATATGCAACAAGTGACTTCACCTCTTTCAAGTGTTGAAAAGCCAAGATGTCACTTTGAGGGCTAAGGTGCACCGGACCCAAGCCAAGCTCTCTTCAATTGCCTCCTGTGCCCGTGAGCTCTGTGCCGTGATAAGAAAGCCTGGAGAACTTCATGCCTCTGCCCTCTGGTGTTGGCGCAGGATGCTGTGCAAACCATGGGCTGCCAGAGAACAAACGTCCCTTGGATGAAGTACAGCCAGAAAACTCCTTAGCAGTGAGGATGGGGAGACACCATCTCAGATACGCTGGGCATGCGGTCAGTCCCTGGAAAAGGACCTCGTGCTTGGTAAAGTCGAGGGGTCACCCAAAAGGAAGAACACCTCCATGAGGTGGATTGACCCAGTATCTGCAGCAAGAAGGTGCAGCATAACAGTTGTAAGGGTGGTGGTGTAGAGCAGGACCAGGTTCCCTTCTGTTGTACGTAGGAGCTCTATGGCACCTGACAACAAGAACATGCTAGTGACCCAGTGGTATGCATTGCCCATGCCCCGTGTGTACAACCACCACCTGTATGTCACTGGAGGTTTTCATGTTGCTCTGAGAGCAAGCAGGTCTCTGCGGAGCTTCCAGAGGCAGATAGAGTAGGAAGAAAGGTCTGGTGTCTATTCCCGAAAGTCAGCCAATGAACACTCTCTGGATTACAGGGATTAGATGGTGTGGGACAAGGAAGGACTTCACTCTGCTGGCCACGGGGCTGCCACGAGTCCAGGAAAGGCGCAGCAACATCCAGCAGCCACCGCCACCAGCTCAGAGCCACCAAACGCTTGACTTGGGAAATGCGATATCCCGTGTCGCAGAGCTCCAGGTCCTATATTCTCACTGGCAGGACGAGAATCGCATCATTTCCCATTGAGTGCGGAGTGATGGGGCTGATGGCTGGGGACACCACAAGGAGAGACCAAAGCCAAGCCCCTGTAGCTCCCCTGTAGCTCCGGACCAAAGTCCATGAAGCCACAGAGGGAAATTCCTGAGTCTGATCTCAGAACAGGGGAGAGAGAAACACACAGACCTCGGTGTGAATGAATTAGTTTCTGCTTTGAATGCTTTTGTTGACACCATGTGTTGCCTGCAATGGAAGCATTGCTGAAATCAAAGGAAACACTTTTTCTGAGGCAATGTAAATTGTGTTGGACACGTATGTCCCAAGTGGATTCTGGTGGCTGGCTCGGTGAGGTGAGGAGTTTTCCTTCAGTGTCACAGAGGCATGCAGACCTCTGCCAGGTCACAACACCGGCTACAACTGGGATTGCTTCCCAAAATACCTGAAACAAGCAAAAACCAAACCCCAAACTCACCGTCATTGGGTTGATTTCAACCAGAGACTGAATCTATACAGGAACAAATACCCTCATCTTCCTGCTACTGAGTGACTGATGGGTTTGAACTGCCAACTTTCGGATGATCAGCCCAGTGTCTCACCCATAGGCCACCAGGACTCCCTCAAGAAATCTCAAAGACTGAAGATGTTGGTGGTTGCTGTGTGTCTGTCTCATGAAAGAGTTAAATGAAAGCAAAGACATTGTGCCAGAAACATCCAGAATGTAGGAAACTCTGTGTGGCAGTTACATAATAAGGGGTGAAAGGCTGGAATCTAGCCTGTCAATCAGGTAGCAGCTTGGTGACCTCATTTGGAGATGCAACAGAGATAAATAGCTCACTGGAGGCCAGACACACTCTCTGCATGACATTCCTGTTGACAAGACACATGGAGCTATGCTGATGGAGCCAGAGTCCTGGGGCTGGAGGAGCCATGTGGAGACCCATGCCTTTGCTGAGATGCTTCCACCACCACTGGATCCACAAGACTTCCCACCCACTGGCCTGTGATCTTCATGTATTCTGCATCATTGTATGTAGAGGCTAATATCAGACTATGGGCTTGATGAGTGGGAGAAAGACGAAATGTCCTGGAATTGATTATAATGACAATTGTACAACGCTCATGAAGGTGATTGAACTATTGAAATATCTGTGACTTGTATGCTGATGAAATTGTTAAAAATCAACTAATTATTCAATTAATAAAAAGAAGGATGGAGAAGGTGAGATAGGAAACGGGATGAAGAGATTGAGGGGAAGGAGAAGAAGCGTTAAGCACACATCGGAAGTGTGGTGTTATTAAGGTGTCATCACGATTCCAACATTTCCTATGTGCACAGGTCAATTGCATCAGCCATGCTGCACAAACATTGCCTATATCCACTGTCAGATTTTCCATCATCCTAAACAGACACTCAGTGCTTCCTACGCAATGTTGAGTTGATAAATGTTGTGTTATACTCATTTTTGCAAACATGAAGACCCATGGTTGTCATCTGTTATTTGTGAGAATGCAATGCGGTTTTTCTGAAGCGTTCTTCCCTTTGAGAGACTCGTGCTGAAGCAGTGTCAGATAAAGGCATGTTCACCGCAGTGGATGGCGGTGTAGGCTTTTCGTCAATTTTCTTTCTTTCTTTTTCTTCTTCTCCAGGTTCTTGAGTTGCTTTAATCTTAAAGACTCCAAATGAGGCTCTTGTCTTTTCACTGCGGAGGAACTTATTTCCTGTATTTTATGGATTCTTGCTTCAGCTCCATTAACTCTGTTTCCTCCTGGTGTAATTCCCTTGGGGCATACAAGGTATCCTGGTGTGATTCTATCGCTCTCTTTTCCTTTCTCCTCCAAATTCATCATTCAAGAATAATCGAATTACTTTAAATGAAATGAAATGGATCCAAAGAAACTTATATGCAACATGGGATACATCAGCGCTGGATTTCTGCTAGATATTACTATCATGGACAGGTCTCATAAGCAAAAAATAACCCCCTCCCGCCGCCGCCCCCCCCCACCATTCTGTTTTGCTAGAAAGCACCATTACAGAGCCATCTGCAGTCATTGTTTATCTTAGGGAGAAGCCAAGTGAGCAAAGCGGCTCAGAGACATTGGAAATAATACTAAGTATTGGAATCAATTATGCGAAGGCAGCAAAGACTAATTCTATTTTCTTCGGCCAAGCCACTAATTGCACCATGATGTTCCCAACACTCTCATCTGTCATCGCTCAGAGACACCGGCAGAACTATTAGTTAATGAAGACACAAATCCCGAGGCGAGGCTGCTTGCATGCGTGCTACAGGATTGGGCTGGTTTTAGAGTCAGGCTGGTGAGTTCAGCCGGACAACTGGAAGAAGTCAGAGTCAATTCAGCTGGGTAAGATGGATGGCCCTGGAACAGCCCACTCCTGATCCGTGGTCTAATTAGCTGCTTTATGCAGCTTCATTCATCTATTTCCTCTAAAAGACACTTCTCTTGCTTCTCTAGAAGACACGCCTCTTCTTAAGTCTCCAGGAAACAAAACAAAAGACAACATAGATTGTGTAGCCAAGTTGATTCTGAGTCACAGTGACCCGCCACGTCAGTAGAACCGTGGCTTCCGAGACCCTATGGAAACAGACACAAACCCCAGGAATACCTCAATGTATGTTTGTAAGAGTCATTGAATTGGTCTGACTCCTAGCAGCCCTATGCCACAGAACATGATGCTGCCTGGTCCTCTTTTTGAGGTTATTGTTGAAGTTGACCCTCTGCCAAGCAACATGCCCTTCACCATGGACTGGTCCCTCCCGATAGCATGTTCAAAGTACTTGGGACCAAGTCTCCCAGGGCTCCCATCTGAGGAGCCTCCTGGCTCTACTTCCTCTCAGACAAACTAATTTGACAGTTCATCCCAATGGTACTGTTGTTAGAATGGGAAGAAGTAAGATTTCAAAATAATTTAGACAGTTCAACCACTGTGTTTTATGCCTTCTCTGTTTGGGGGTTAAAAGGTTGAGAGCAAACAAACGTTGCCCGCGGAGGGAGCTTGACTGCTGGGGTGTGTGAGAAGGAGGGGGAGGCGCTGCATTGAAGTGCTGAGCATCTAACCCTCGGCCTCCTCTGTCTTTCTGTCTGAGGATGCAAGGACATTGGTTGTGGGTATGCATCTGTTGGTGGGTATATTTTTTAAGTCCTAGGAGAATTCAGGAATGACACACAGAGTACATCTTTCCATCATCCTCTCGCAGGGAGACTCTGCTGTCCTTGGGCGGCTTGGATCAGAGGTCTGATGTACAGCGGGACTGAACACTGCTCCATTCCGTGCCATCCCCACAGCTGTTGCTATGTTGGAGCTCATGGTTTGGCCCACTGTGAAAATCCACCTTGCTGAGTCTTCTTTTTCACTCTGCGTCTGATCCACCAACCATCAGGTTCTTCGTCAACATCTTGGTCTCTCCTAATACCGCGATCAAAGCGCGTGAGACACCATCTAGCTGTCCTCTCTTCTAAGGACCATTTCTGACTGCACTGCCTCTAAAACAGCGTCTCAGCAAGTACATGACGGTCCACAGGGAGCATGCTGGTGGCTTGTTTAGACTTGCTTTAACATCGGCAGATTTTGCACACTAGACTGTTTGTATTAGTGAATGTGAAACATGATGTTTCTAGAACTTTCTGAATGATGGAGCAATGGGTACTTAGCATCATAACTACCTGGTCTGCCATCTGTAGAAAAGCTGTAATTTAAGTGATATTTGTAGAGAGAAGCTACAGTAACCAAATATGAGCAGGTGGATAATCTTACACGAGCTCATCAAATTATGCTCCATTTATATTGAGCACCTGCTGGATGCTAGGTGCTTTGACATGCATGGGGAATCCAATATATATGAGTGGCACCATCCCTGTCATCAAATCTGTTATGATCTATTTGTAACAGATCACACATCAGAATAATTCAAAGAAAATGGATGAGAAAACTTGCATGAAAAACCAGGAACTTTCCATTTACAATAAGTGTGTTTTTATGATGAGGCCTGTAATTTTATCTTGTTACATATAACTGTAGTTTTATTACAATATTATTAAGGACATATGGAAGTTGTCAAGAATTTAATTTTACTTGGCTCCACAACCAACACTCATGGAGGCAACAGTCGACAAATCAAATGACATACGGTGCATGATCAATCTGCAAGGTCTACAGTGGCCAGAGCCAATGGTATTTCCAGTGCAGTTGTATTCCTAAGAAAGCTGGGTAGCGAATAAGGATGACAGAAGAAGGATTGATACCATTGAGGTCTGGTGCTGGCCAAGAATAATGCAATTACTGTGGACGGCTAGAAAAATGAGCAACTGTCTAGGAATAAGTACAGCCAGATGCTCCCTAGAATCAAGGATGCCGATACTTCGTCTTATGAATTTTAGACATGTTATCTGGAGGGACCAGTGCCTAGAGAAGGACATCCTAGTGGACGAAAGCAAACCACACCCACTGCCATTTCGTCAATTCATGGGAGGGGTCCGCAGGATAAAGCAAGACCCTCACTGAGATGGGTTGACCCTGGCTGAAACAAGGGGCTAACAAAGCTAACAAACACAAAAGGTTGGCGCACGATTGGCCTGCGTTTGTTGCATGCCACTAACAAGGACCACATGAGGCCTGGGGGGATGGACAGAGTGCATAGGACAAGCCCAAAATATCAGTGTAAGATTTTGTCACTAAGCTCATGAGGCCGAGGCACGCATCTCTGAGATGGTTACGGGGTCAGAGTCAGCAGGAAAGTCTCTAATTGACGGTGGTTTCTTTCTGCTAGTTTGCCGATGTTTCTGCATATCGATGATGATTTCCATCGGTGTTTGGCTTGCTGAGGTGCAGACATACATCTTCAACTGGACCGAGAAAGCCCAGACTGGATGTCCAACACCCTGGGGATATGGCTTGTGCTTGTTAGGACTTGGCTTCCTTTGGCTCCTACACAGGGTTCTGTTGTGACACCAAGCCTACTCTCAACCATCAACAGAAAAATAAGCATAACAGTATTTACAGGGCTGTAAGGACACTTGCCTTAACATCTGCGGCTATTGCAGGGAAATTACTGATCAACAGGATTAGAGGAGCCGGGCCAATTTAAAATTCTCTATAAATGCCAGATTCTAATGAGCAAATCCAACCTCTGTGGGGGAGAGTAAGTGAATGGGAACAGGTCTTCCTTCTGCTTTCTGCTTCCTCCAATCTCTGTGGGAGATGTTCAGCATCGCCCCACCCCCACTTGGTGTCCCTCCAGTACACAGATTTCCACTCGTCTAGAGGGGGCTGCGGGTCTCATGCTGGGCCCCCTTCCAGCCCCTTGCCTCCCATTGCCAAAAGTGGCTTACCAACAGGCTGGGTTCCTGTGGGAGTTTCCAGGACACATGCGTCAACGGGAACTCTCAGAGACGCCGTCTGGTTGTTGAGGTCCATGACGTTCCCCCAAATTAAGACATCCAGAAACAAGCTTTTATAACTCGGGACAGATTTTAAATCTCCCTGGAGCAAATTCAGGCTTTTGGTCCAACTGAGAGCACTGACAAGATGTAGGCTATTAGTTGATGAGGCCCCCAGAAACTCTGTGTTAGTGAGACCCTTTGTGCATGAGACTCTGAGGCCTGGAAAACAAAGGGACTGAGAGAGGGAAATTGGTTTCTGGTCTATCCACCGAGTTTCTGCATCCCACTCCACTGGAGAATCAGGGGATTCTCTTATCCCCAAACCCAGCCCACTGCTATCTACTCCACTCTAGCTCAGAGCAACCCCGTAGGGGGCTTCCAAGATTTGAATCTTTATGGGAGCAGACTCCTCGTCTTTCTCCAGGAGCAGCTGGTGGGTTTGAACTGCTAATTTTTCAGACAGCAGCTTAATGCCTAGCCAACTGAAAGCCAATAAACCCAGTGCTGTTGAGTCGGTTTTGAGGCACAGGGACCCCAAGAGATATAGGGCTGTAATGCTTACAGGAGCTGGCATCCTTCTCCTACAGACGTGCTGCTGGGGGGTGAAGCCCTGACTTCAGTTGAGCAGCTGGATGCTTAGCCACTGCACCTCCAGAGCCTGGGTTGAGCCAGTAAAAAACAAAACAAAACAACCCATTGCCATCAAGTGGATTCTAAGTCACAGTGACCCTATCCACAGTTCCTGAGACTTTATGAGGGGGGTACCCCCCAAAAAACCCAGATTTTTTTTCAAAGCTATGTATTTAAATTTTTTTTACAAAACAACCTTATCACCTTCAAAGTACTTTCCATGACACTTAAGACATTTGTCAAATCTGTGATTCTATTCTTGGAAACATTTTTTTCTTTTCTTTAAAAATTTTTTATTTATTTAAATTTTTTGGAAACATTTTTTCAAACTCACCTGTGTGGATGCTGACAGCACCTCCCTTGTTTTTGGCTTCTTCTCTTCTATGTCGCCAAGTTCCTGTCCTTTCATGTCCCTCTTCGTTCTGGGAAACAAAAAGAAGCCACACGGAGTGAGGTCGGGTGAATAAGGTGCATGGGGCTAGAGAGCCATGCTGGGTTTTGCCAAAAGCTGGTGCACTGAGACGGCTGCTTGAGCAGGTGCATTGTCGTGCTGGCAAACCCAGTGCTCCGTCTGCCCCCGCCCTCTGTTTTGGTCGCATACTGTTAAACTATCTTTTCAGAATCTCTAAATAGCAAGCTTGATTAGCAGTCTGACCTGGTGGAAGGAACTCCAAATGCACTATGAGTCAACATTTTCATCCTTCCGGACGTTGATGGACATCCAGAATGAGGTTTGTCATCAATTGACATTTCATCTTTTTAGAACGAGAAAACCTTTCGTTCACTTAAGTTTTTCTCATAGAGCTGTCCTTGGAAGCTGTGTCCAACATCACAACAGTTTCGGCGGCACTTTTCCCTGCAGGAAACAACACTTTTCTGCCGCATGCTGTTCTCTTAAACCTTCCACCACAAAAAGCGAGGTTTGAGTGAAACTGCTTTTACCAAAAAATGGTCTGTGACCAGACAGAACCTTCTCAGGTGAGGCCACGGGGTACATCCGCGCGAGTTGCTGGATGCTTGCCTGGAGGGAAAGATATGTACTACAAAAGATCTGCCCTGCTCAGCACAATTCTGTTTGGAGTAGGTACCTCCTCATACATCTTTGCAGGAGCCGGGCCCTATTGCTCCTGAGAAGCAACTGGTGGGTTTGGTTTAAATGGCTGATCTGGTGGTTAGTCATCGCTCGGTGCCTAATCCAGCAGGGCTCTTCATTTAAACTCACTGCCATTGATTTTATCTCAGTGGTTCTCAACTTTCCTAATGCCAGGGCCCTTTAATACAGTGCCCCATGTTGTGGTGACCCCCAACCATAAAAGTATTTTCGTTGCTACTTCGTAACTATAATTTTGCTACTGTTGTGAATCAGGCGACTCCTGAGAAAGGGTCATTCGACCCCCAAAGGGGCTGCAACCTACAGGTTGAGAACCGCTGGTCTATCCCAATTATAGAAACCAAATAAGACAAGGAGAATTGCCTCTGGGGGTGGCTGAGGTGGTTTCTGTTTATGGGAGCAGACAGCCTCGTCTTTCTCCCTTGGGGTGGCTGGTGGTTTTCAACTGCTGACTTTGTGGTTAGCAAACCTGTAACCCCTAACCCACTACAGCACCGAGGCTTCTTAGAGTTGAGCCAATGGATGCTACTATTTCCCAAGTCAAAGTGAGTTGCTGGCTCCCTGCAGCTGGAATCAATCATTCTAGCTGATCAGCCCGGGCCCTGCCCACTGTCCCTTACCTGGATGCACCTTCAACATACATCCAAGGCTGAGGCTTCCTTTGCTCCACCGAAATCTTCCTTGTCCGAGGCCTCTGCTGTGGGCTGGGGTTATTTTGGTCTCTGTAATGGCAGAAGCTATGTGTGATAAGCCCTCTTGCCCAAGTGACTGAACGGAAGGATGATGGCACGTGCCAAGTCATTCTAGCTATCGCCTGTCACGCTCTTTATCCGGGAGCACGTCCTTGCTGTCTCTGTTTCTTGCACCAGTTTAGGCAGGTTGGAATGTTCTCCTGTCTGATTGCAAATCCATGCTTGGGGTTTAGAGGACAGGTGCTTTGGACTTTGTCAGAGGAGCACGCTGTGGCAGGAATGCGGGACACCTGGCTCAGCCTGAAAATCGAATCCAGGGTTTCTGACTTTGTGTGTGTTATTGTCTTCGCCCCACGGCAGTTGGGTAACCCAGGTAGTATCCCTACTGGAGGTAAATGGCCAGACGCAGTGACTCAGGACAAGGGAAACCACAAGGACTTTGATGGTGCCAGGGTTGCTGAAGCTCTTATCTTATCCTCTGGACCTTCTCCTTCTCCACGTTTGGCTTCCTTCTCTAGGGGACAGAAAGATGGACAGGATTCGGACATCACACCCAGACAAGGCAAAGTCAATAGGAAGATAGTTCTCTCCTGCCTTTTTTTGTTATTGTAATTGTCATTGGGTCAATGCCCTGTGTGTCTTTGGGTCAATTCCTGTGTGTCATTAGGTTAATTCCCGGTGTGTCATTAGGTCAGTTCTGCGTGTCATTGGGTCAGTTCTGCGTGTCATTGGATCAATTCCCGGTGTGTCATTGGGTCAGTTCTGCGTGTCATTGGGTCAATGCCCTGTGTGTCATTGGATCAATTCCCGGTGTGTCATTGGATCAATTCCCGGTGTGTCATTGGGTCAGTTCTGCGTGTCATTGGATCAATTCCCGGTGTGTCATTGGGTCAGTTCCCTGTGTGCTGGCGTGTCAATCCCAACTAATAGCGATACCATACAACAGAGGAGAGCTACTTTGTAGGGTCCCCTTGGCTCTACTTAGATCTTTACAGGTGCAGACTGCCTTATCTTTCTCGTGCGGAATAGGCTTGAAGGACTGAACTTCTTGATTGCAGCCAGGCACTTGCCCTTGCCCTACTAGCACTCCTTGTCTTCTCTCGACTATATCCCCCAGCCATTTGCATTTTATTGGGTGCTAGGTCCATGTCCACCCGTCTTCAACTCTTCACCGGATGGATAAGGGCTGTCACCAGTCACTTAGAATAACCAGCTAGTGAGAACCAGATGTGGGCAGCAGAGGGATAGTACCTACCATGGTATTGCTGTCAAATCTGTTGTGTAGCACTTCAATATATTTGACTTGGGGTGCTGTGGATTGTGGTTATCAGACTCCCCATTTGCTCACACCCTCTGTTTCCATACCGTAGGGTGGTCCTCCCCCACATTGACTAGGGCGTGGCTATGTGACCAGCTTGCTTTGATGGATGGGACAATAGCAAGCACCACACCAAAGGGCTGCCTTCCAGTTGCTCTGGGGATCACTATAGCCTGTGCTGAATAAGCCTGGGCTGTAGCCCCCTAACCATCTACAATGAGGTTGAGAGATTTCAGGCTAATCAAGGTCAGGCATGACTAAGAAAGGGCAATATTTCAAGGCAGGCTATTGGTTGGGGATGTTGCTATGATACCTGTTGCTGGATCCCCTTCCATGTTGCTAGGAGAATTCCTCTGGGGGAGATGGGAAGTAGAGAGGCCCTTACATGTCCAGGCCATGTCCCTGAGCCCCAAGATGGGGAGTTTCTGGGTCAGAGAGCTTATAACACACAGCAGCGAGAAGTCTTGTTAGCATCCACTTAACACACTAACAAGAATAATAATTTAGGATAATAATAACATAGCACAGGTTCAAAAATACTAGCAGTATCAAGTTTTAATCAAACCTGAAAAGTTTTAATTTGTGCATAAAGTGAATTTCTTTTTTATTTTATATTGCATGGGGCACATTTAACATTACTTTCTATATGTTAATAAACAAGGCATTAGGCACATTAAGAGGAGACAGAAATCAACATTTATGTATGTATGTATGTATGTTTGGAATGCTTCAGGAATTTGCGTATCATCCTTATGCAAGGGCCACGATAATCTCTGTATTGTTCCAATTTTAGCATATGTACAGTCAAAATGAGCACCAACATTTTTGTGTGTGCAAAATTTATTTCTGTTTTGCATTTATCTGAGGGCAAATTCTGAGGGCGTTTATAAGAACCTTATGTTTACATCTTATCAGACTATTTCCATGTAGAGATGGCACCGTTCCTTGAGGAAATAAATTAAGTGGATATTTACATAACAAAATTACATAAAAGGCTTTTTTTCCCATTTCCCTTCAGATTAATGTTCTTTTAAGAAATTGACAAACATGGTTATGACGCCCTAAACACACTTGGTCATGAAGAAATTATGCTATCCACAGTGTGGTGGAGACAACTGATGGCACCCATGTGTCATAAAGAGTAGCCTCTGGGGTCTTAAAGCCTTGTTTCCAAACAAGCGGTCACCTAAATGAGGACTAGCTAAGCCCACATGGAAGGAGCCCACCAGCCTATGTGACCCAAGGATTGTAAATAATAAAATCTACATTCAGAGGAGGGATGAGTAATAGAGCTTATATTCTGAATACCCGGTTTGCAGAGGGCTATGGATGGCAGTGAAAGACCCAAATTCATTTTCAGGGACCCCCATGTAAATTAAGGCTCTGGTGAATTGCGACACCCCCACCCCCGGACTATGGACTATGGACTATGGACTATGGACTATGGAATGGAAGGGCCTTGTTATCAGACAGCATGCTTTGCTGGATGGGTTCCTGCAGTTATAGTTAGGTTAAATGTAATGCCTTGTTATTTGAACTCCCTTTTGATCCAATGCATATTTATTGGAGCTTTCAGTATTTCCTGCTTTCTTTGGGATAGAGATCCTTTCCTCTGTTCTATTACGTCATTGCTGTTAGACTTTTTTTTTGAGCTTTATGCTCTTCTGAATATAAAGCAAAACGAACTCCCAAATCACTGCCATCTGGCGACCCTCTGGGAGAGAGGAGAACCGCTCTCGCATGTTTCTGAGCCTGTAACCCCTTACAGGAGTAGAGAGGCTTGGCTGGTGGTTAGCAGTTAGCAGCCCAAGCCAGGAAAGGTGAATTTATAGACAGAGATTGGCTTAGTCCTTTCAGAAGTCATGGCCAGGGAGGTTGGTGGGGGAGGAAGGCCAACCATAATGAGTACCGGGAAGAAGAGATGCCCTGGGAACCACTGTGCTGACAGTTGCACACCTCTCAGGAAATGATCGACCTATTGAAATGCATGACATGTGGATTATATGTCACTAAAACCGCTCAAAGGTGATGCTATTGTTACATCAAATATGTACGTATCTCTGGATACAGGAGCTAAATAACTCCACAAAAAAGTAAAGTATACATTTCATAAACCTTGCATATAATAATAATTCAGACCGATGGGATCTAGTCTCCCATTTAGTTCTCTCATGTTTATCAACGAGAATGTGCCACCAACACAATAATCATGTGACCTGTGACGGCTCTGGTCCTGTCATGCATGAAGTGCACCAAGATGCGTCTGCTGATTGAGCATCCCCTGGTGTTTGGGTCATGTGATTTGAGATCCCTCTCATCCCTCTTGGCTATCAGCAGCAGTCCAATAAAGTGTGAGGGTTCCATTAGAGGATAGGGAGTGAGTGTGCAAGTCTTAAAGTGTCCTTTCAAGACCCCAAACACTCAGCGCTCTGTGAAGGGCCTTTGGCTTTGGCAGGGTCGACTAGAGAAACAGAACCAGTGACACTCATGCGTGGATAAGAATGAGCTTTCTATCCACAAGTCATCTGATATCAAGAAGGCTCAGTGCAATAGTCTGATCCCAGCCCAGCCCAACAGGCCGATCAATGTTTGCCTGAGCCTTCTTCAGACTCAGGCAGCTGCGGGCTGATGACGCAGAAAGGGAAGTGGTATGCAGGGTGCAGAGTTCTATGAATCCGAGGTCGGTGTAAACATGGCGGGGAGCGGACAGCTCCCAGGCCAACTCCCAGGGTTGTTAGCCTACATAGGGCCACCTCTGGAGGCAGAAACAAGAGTTCCAGCAAGGAGGAAAGCGAGGGGCAAAAGAAAGAAGAAGTTCCTCATTGTCTCCCAAAGGAGACACCATTGGGCTATAACCTGATTGACAGGCTGGATCCCACCCCTATCCTTTCACTTAGGAGGCTGGTTAACATCAAATCTAATTGCCATAGCCACAAACAGTGTGTGACAAATGAATGACATTATTTTGGACTGCCTTTTAGGGACTATCACAGGCTTGAAGATCAAGTGACATGTCTGAAATCAATTATTTTACTTGCAAATTTTCAAATATAAGTTTTTGTGTCAGAATTTGTAAGTTTCATCTTGCAAATTTTACTTGTTTCAATACTTTTATTGACTTTCAGAACTCAATCAAACCCATTCGCTGCTTCTAGAGCTCTGCTGTCGAGTCAGTTCCGATCCACAGGGACCTTATAGGACATATTCGGGTCTCCAGACTGCACCTATTTGTGGGAATCGATGGCTTAATCTTCCTGCAGGGACAAGGCTGGTGGGTTTGAATCTCTGAGTGTGCAATCAGTGCCCAATGCTGAACTTACTCCATCACCATGGAAGAACTTAATTTAAGAAGTGACAACATTTAATATCCAGCTAAAATGACATGGCAACCAAATAATGGAGTGTAAAGATGAAAGCTCAGAGAAAATAAAAAGAAAAAAGATTTGTGAATCCTTAAAGACTAGTCCAAAACGAATTCCCTTTGTAAAATGAAACAATTCAGAACAGATTCTTCTTTGAACACTCAAATTTTAAAAACTTTTATTGGGGGCTCTTGCATCTCTTATAGCATTCCATACACCGGCTGTATCAATCACATTTGTGCATATGTTGCCATCATCATTTTCAAAGCATTTTCTTTCTATTTGAGCCCTTGGTATCAGCTCCTCTTCGGTTTACATGGATGCATGTTGTTTTAAAGGATACAACCAGAGCCAAAATGGCTAATCACAATGTGAATGTAAGTGAATTTGTTCCAGATTCTGAATCAGTTCTTTTAATGGTATGGAAGGTGAAATCATTTAAGGATTCGAAATGGTTACCTCTGTAGATCCTACAAATCACCGGAGCACAGATCCTGCTCTGTGGAAGAGCCTTTCTTCTAACGATGCAAATATTGGATGGGAAGAGCTAAATGAATGTCAACCTCACCGTGGGCCATTTGAAACTCACTGAAAATTTCTGAAGGAGAAGAAAGCAAGGTTCTAGAGCCAAAATATATCTCTAGGGGACAAAATTCATGGTGGAAATTATTACAGTCAGCTGTGTGTATTGTTTGGTTTGCAAACTATTCAGTGGAATTCTTGATTTGCTACAGATGGATTTAGCGATTGGTAAATTTTGCGACCACAAAATAATTTATTACAACTCTGCTCCGGACAGACCTGTGTACAAGCCCAAGCCCCTGACCACCCTGCCTAGGGGGTCTTCTTCCCCGGGCCCTTCGGACCTCCTCAATCAGGTCTCTCGGATACTGCATCTCCTGGGCCAGGGAGTCAGCCCTCTCCTTCAGCACCTCCTTCTTCTCCTCCAGCTCCCTGCACTCACCAGCAGGGCCTCCTGCTCGGCCCGCTTCTTCTGG
>NW_022111314.1:2749908-2754873 GCF_000313985.2 Echinops telfairi | reverse complement strand
GGGGAGCGGACGGCCCGGAGCGGAGTGGGACCCAGACACTTAACTCTAAAAAAATAGTGATTCTTATTATAACAAGGATGAATTGCAAAATGGCCTTCCAAACTGACATTCTTTGCCAATTTGTGCTTTCAGTTCATGAGTTAAGGCAAAACCATGTGTGCAGTTTAAACACGCCAACACACAATTTCTACCAAAGGAACTATTCTTGTGTTTATCAGTAGTATTTGCTTTGTACCAATTGGGAGCGGGGTCCCACTTCCCCAAATTTCCACTTTGAGGGGTTTGCTTGAAGTGTTTGCTCTGAATGACCCGTCTTTAGCACGCCACACCTCAAAGAGCAAGCCCAGCGTATATGTCTCACACAATGTGCGAAGAGCTAATCGACTTCACAAGTGATAGCTTAGTCCGCTGTTTTCAGCAGAGTAAGAAGAGTTCAGTGTTTCAGCTGGTCTGTTGATTTCCTCCTGATCTTTCTCCAGAGAGTCAGCTAAGCATCACATTAAGATACAGAGCTCACACAGGCGGAAGGCTCGTTGAGCAGAGCAATGTCTGACCAGCTTAAAAAGGTATGCTGGTGCAGAAATGGCAAATCAAGTACTGTGCTATTTATATGAAGTTTTCAAGAAAAATAAAGGAAAGCGGAGAGCATAATCCCACGACAATGGTGTCATTAGATCAGGTGATTATAAAGGCAAGCGACAGAAAATTTTATAATGTCATTAATTGGAGTGGGCTTCAAAAAGGTCATGGGAATGGAGTTTTCTCATAATTGTGATGCCCTTTTTCGATCTCATGCCACACATCCGCTTAGTCATGTAGAATTCAGTGCAGTCCACTGACTGTGCACGCGTGTTTTGCTGCCTGTGCTCACCGATGGATTTTGGCTTTTTTGGCTCCTCACTGATGGGAAACCTGCCGTATGAGACCTCTCTAGGGCGTGGGAGAAAGAAAAGAGGCTACTTCGAGGCTAAAGCGTGCCCCACCCAAGTCATAATATTTTCAGTTGCCTCATAGGCAAGTGACCGCTGGACATCGAATAAGGAAGATCAACGAAGACTCGATGCGTTTGAGCTGCGGTGCTGGAGAGGACCGTTGAACGTACCGTGGACTGTCAGAGCACGAGCCTGTCTGTCTTGGGAAAGCTCAGGGAGAATGTCTCATAGAGGAGGGGATGGCAGCCTTCGCCTCACATACTTTGGCCGTATTGTCGGGAGTGATCAGTCCCCGGAGAAGGACGTCACGCTGGGCAGGTGATGGGGAGTGAAAGAGTAACGGCCTCCGTGAGGTGGATTGACACAGCGGCTGCAGCAAGGAGCTCAAGCACAGGCATCATGGGAGGGGGCTGCGGGACCGACAGCGCTTTGTCCTGTTCGACACAAGGTTTCCCTGGGTTGGAAACGACTCTATGGCACCGACCAACAGCAGCAACGACACAACTGTGATGACCACAACACTCATGGGCATTTCTTCACACATATTTAGATAATCATTGAGTACGACCATGACTTTTTTTACTTAAAAAAAAATAACAGTTTTATTGGTATACAATTCACATACCATTTAATTCAATGGTTTCAATAGATTAAAAAGTTGTGCAATTATCACCTTTTCTTTATTCTTCTACCCATGATCATTAGCTTGCCATCACCCCACAACTTTCCCTGCCATAGTCCAAAACTGAGTCAATTCTGGCTCCTGGCTAGCCAGTAGCAGCATAGTTAGAACTGCCCTTGTGGGTTTCTGGGAATGTGGCTCTTTACGGGAGTCGAAAGTCCCACCTTTTTCCGGTGGAACGGCTGGTGGTTTTGAACTGCTGGCCTTGACATTAGCAGCCCAACTTGTAACCACTACACAGAAATATTAATCTAGTTACTGTCATTATAGATTACTGATAATCACACACATGCATACACAACCAACAATGACAACAACATAAAATTCAGAAAAATCTCAATTCAAAAGAAATCAGAAGATAATAGAAACTAGAACAAATTACAATTAAGTCAAAAGGGGAAACAAATGCTAATGTGCTTAATTTTAACCTAACCATACTATAGCAATCCACACTTCAATATACTCTCTCGGAGGGGAAGAATATTCACACCCCTGGTCAAGGGTCTGTCCAAGGGAGTTCAATGGAGGTATAATCCAAGGTCAAACTCTGCAAATTAATTTTGGGCTTTTACTGTCATCCATACCCTTCTACAAATCAGGTGCTCCGAATTTAAACTCTAATAAAATGCCCTCCTCTGATCTTGGATTTTATAATTTACAATCAATCCTTTGACCACACTGGCTGGTGTGTTCCTTCCATATGGACTTTACTGACACCTCACTTAGATGGTTGCTTGTTTTAAAACAAGCCTTCAGGCACTATCCCTTCAGATAGCTGGGTACCATCTACCTTCTTTGCAACAGTTTGCTTCAGCACCCATATATACCATGATCACTTCATGAGGCCAAGTGTGAAGCAGAGTAAAATGATGTTCTCATACGCACTGGGAAGTGTACGTAACAAGTGCAATCCAGGAACCGTGAGCTCAGAGGTGAGCTACCTCAGGAAATACAGCTGAGAACCAGGCACAACAAGGAGATACTGAAAGGAAACGAAGATATCACCAAGAAAATGCAAACACGTGAGTATGTCTTTGTGTTGGTTGTGCGGAATACGTACTGCATTTTTCCATTGGGGGAGTCCAACTCTCCGAGATGCAAAAGTAAATTTAAAGAGATGCACAGACTGACTCCCAGTCATTAATGGAGATTTTACATATATTTTTTATCACTTTATTAGGGGCTCCTAAAATTCTTATCACAATCCATACATCCATCCATTGTGTCAAGCACTTTTGTACATTTGTTGCCATCATCATTCTCAAAACATTTGTTTTCTACATGAGCCCTTGGTAGCAGCTCCTCACTTTCCCCCTTCCTCCCTGCTCCCCCCGTCATGAATCCTTGATAATTTGTAAATTATTATTTTGTCATATCTTACACTGTCTGACATCTCCCTTCACCTACTTTTCTGTTGTCCATCCCCCAGGGAGGAGGTTATATGTAGATCCTTGTAATTGGTTCCCTCTTTCTACCCCACCTTCCCTCCATCCTCCAGGCATCGCCTCTCTCACCACTGGTCCTGAAGGGATCATGTGTCCTGGATTCCCTGTGTTTCCAGTTCCTATCTGTACCAGTGTACATCCTCTGGTCTAGCCAGATTTGTAAGGTAGAATTGGGGTCATGATAGTGGGGAGAGGAAGCATTAAAGGACTAGAGGAAAGTTGTATGTTTCATCGTTGCTACCCTGCACCCTGACTGACACATCTCCTCCTCACGACGCTTCTGTAAGGGGGTGTCCAGTTGCCTACAGATGGGCTTTGGGTCTCCACTCTGCACTCACACTCGTTTATAATGATTTGATTTTTTTTGTTCTTTGATGCCTGATACCTGATCCCTTCAACACCTCGTGATCACATAGGCTGGTCTGCTTCTTCCATGTGGGGTTTGTTGCTTCTGAGATAGATGGCCGCTTGTTTATCTTCAAGCCTTTAAGACCCCAGATGCTGTATCTTTTGAAGAGAAGACTCTGAAAATACAACAACCAAACATTGACAAAGACTGATTATAAACCGTCTGTCCAGTGTTGGAGGAGAACTAGAAATAAGCAAAGGTTGGAAATGCTCAGCGTATCAGTGATTTCCAGAGACCAGCTTCACTTCTACACACTTAAAACTTGTGGGTAACGAAGGATGGGAATGTATGCGTTCTTTGAAATATGTTTTCCATTCATCCTGATGAAGCATGAATGAAGTTATCCAAGAAATTAGTGCAGGCTTATCCTAATGACTTCAATACAAAAAGTTTATGGAGAAGTGTGACAATCTCAACCTTACCTGAGAACTGAGTGTATAGATAGAGGAAAAAACACGTTTTGCTCATGAAGGCATGTGTAATTCCATAAAGAGAAGATCAAGCAATGTTGAAATTGGTTTATGCACATTCCTAAGCTGTACGCTGGTAGGCGCTGGTGAGGTGGCCACAGTTGTTCTCATGTTTGAGCTCGTTGCTGCACCCACGGTGTCAGTCCATCTTGGAGAGTGCCTTCCTCCTCTTCGCCGCCCCTCCCCTTTACCAAGCATGTCCTCTCCGAGATGGTCTCTCCTGATAGCATGGTCAACATATATGCGACTAAGTCTCACCATCCTTGCTTTTAAGGAACCTTCTGGTGGTACTTCATCTAAGACAGATTTGTTTGTTCTTTTGGCAGTCTGTGGTCCTGCATAGATGTATATATATGAAGGTATATGAAGGACTATATGTATACTGCCGGCGCTATAATTCAAAGGCTTGTTTCTTCATTGGTCTTCCTTATCCAATTCAGTGTTGAACTCTCACCTGCATACAAGGTGAGTGAAAATATTGTCCGCGTGAGCCAGGCACACCCTGATCCTCAAAGCGACACTCTTGCTCGTCAACACTTTAACGAGCTCTCATGCAGCGAATGTACCCAATGTGATTCGTCATCTGATCTACTGACTGCTGCTTCCATGCGATTTGATTGTGGATCTGAGCAAGAGATGTTCTTGACAACTTCAATCTTTTCTCCATTTATCATGGTCCCTACCCGTCCAGTAGTGAGGATTTTGGTTTTATTGACATTGAGTTGCAATCCATAGTGAAGGCAGTAACTAGTCTTTGATTTTCATTATCAAGTGCTTAAAGTCCTCACTTTTGACAAAGTTGTGTCATTTGAACATTGCAAGTTGCTAATCAGCCTCCATCCAATCCTGATGCCACGTTCCTCTTTGTGTCACCCAGCTCCCCTGAGGAGGTGCTCAGAACACAGACGGAATAATTGCGGTGAGAGAGTGCAACCCTGGCGCACTCCTTTCCTGACTTTAAACCATGCGGTGTCTCCTTGCTCTGTTGGCCCAACTGCCTAATGACTCACGTACAGATTATGCACAA
>NW_022111314.1:2746553-2748308 GCF_000313985.2 Echinops telfairi | reverse complement strand
TGAGCTTGATCTCTTATCTATACCTGTGTGCCTGCTCCTGTCCAGTCCAGAGTGGGTATTTTTTAATGATTGTTTGCTCTCTTCATATAATCTGTCTTGATGTCATCCCACAGCTCATCAGGTCCTTTGTTATTAGTATTTAACGAGTCTAGTAAATTCTGGAGAAGTTCTTAAACTTCAGGTGAATGTACTCAAGGTTGTATTTTGGCTCTCATGGACTTGTTCCAATTGTTTTCAACTTCAACGTTGACTTATGTATGAGCAATTGATGGTCTGTTCCATAGTCAGCCCCTGGATTCACTGGGGATGATCCTATCCAGCTTCTCATCATCTCTCCCCACAGGTGTAATCAAACTGATTTCTGTGGATTTCATTTGGAGAAGTCCACATGCTTTTGTGTTTCTGAAAAAGGAATTTGTGAAGAAGGCGTCATTGGTCTTGTGAAACTATAGCATGTGATCTGCTCCGTTTCTATTACTAATGCTTTGTTTTCCAACTACTGCTACTTGCTCATTGTTGCCAGCTGCCATTAATTATCAAAGCACCTTGACTGTATGTTTGATCAATGTCAGACAGAAAACACTAGTAAAAGTCTTCAATTTCTTAATCACTAGCTTTAGTGGTTGGTACCCAAGTTTGAATGATCACTGGGTTGGTTTGATTTCCCTATGTGCACATACATTATACCTCATCACAAATAGCATTAATCTTCATGCTAGGTCTTGAAATGCCCGTTTTGACCATGAACGTGATGCACTCCTCTGGAATTTGTCATTCCTGGTGTCGTCAGCCAGATGATTTTCTGATTCAATAAGGCCAATTCTGGTCCATTGTAGCTCACTAATGCCTTGGATTTCAACCCGCATGCTGTCCATGTCATTTCTGTTGACTTCCAATTTTCCTAGACTTATATGTTGTGTATTCCAAGCTCCAATGATTAACAGATGTCTACGACTGTCCCTTCCCATTTTATGTCATGCCCCATCAGCAAGCGAAGGTCTCAAAAGCTTTACTCCATCCACATCCTTATGGCCAACTCTTCTTTGAGAAGGCAGCGCTTATATATTTGAATGCCTTTCAACTGGAGTGATGCATCATGGTCCCTGACAATGTTCTGTTGCAGTTCATGAGGCTTAGAGCGTCTGGAAATGTTTCTGTGCGCCCCCACAGTCTTCCAGTTGCTATGAGCTGGCCAGCCCACTCCATCTCCATAGTCTGTTCTTAGTCTGGAAACGCTGCTGAGTTCTGTTCATGTGGGGTGACCCTGCTGGTATTTGAAACCTCAGCCACATGTCTTCCAACATCCTAGCAACATGCAAGCCAGCACAGCATGACCAACTGACAGACAAGCGGTGGATATTCCTAACTGATTATCACAATCCTCACTACCAGGGTTAACAAATAACCCCAAGTTAGAAATCAGTGAACCACACTGGTGTCCAAAACCTATCTGTTTTGACTGACTTCAAAACTGTCCATTTTAGGTTTGCACATTACAGGCGGAACTGGAAGACTGCAGCAAAGTGGGTGTAGACTCCACAGCACAGAGAAGAAATGTGAATCTATAGAAACATCACAATCTTGGCACATTTGTTCCTGCCTGTTCCTCCGCAAATTAGATAAGACAAAATAATAAAATGCAATTAAGTGGGTAAACCCAGTACAAAACGTTCTTCAAATTCAGCAAACAAATATACGAGGGCTTATTCTGCATTTTGAATTGACTTTGTTGTTCAGACCATGAGCTTCTTGAAA
>NW_022111314.1:2743709-2744829 GCF_000313985.2 Echinops telfairi | reverse complement strand
TGCTGGGGAGCGCTGGGGAGAAGAAGGCGGTGTTTTCCTTTCAGGGCTCCTGCTGGCGTTGCTGCCCGCCATCTGCGTTGTCCTCAGCGGGGGTTTCTCTGGAGCTCCTGAGCGCCCCTCGGTGCTGCAGAAGGATGGCTGTTGGAGCAGCGACATGCGGACTCCTCTCAGAGCGCGATTGCATCGTGGTGACCACGGTTCACTGTCCTGTCCCAGAGGTTGGTGGGCTTCTCATCCTCCGAGGTACAGCCAAGGCCAGCTCCCAGCCCCGGCCCTCCCAGTGCCCTCCCGGTGAAAACGCTGTCCTCACCCAGGCTTCTCCTGCCCAGGGGGTGTGCGTAGGCCACAGGTGGGGCCTTTCTCCTGGCTCCTCTGCACCCAGGGGCTGGAACCAGGGCTCTGTTTTCCCCCCTATTTGACCCAGAAGGGCCGAAGTTGCCAACCCAACTTCGTTATCAGCTTCATGAACGGATCCCATTTCTCATACAATAGGTATCAATATTGCAACATGGATATGACGGGCTTTTCTTTCAAACTAGAGACTGGTGGGGGCGGGGGGAAGGCTAACCATGGTGGGGGGAGACATGCATTAAAATGAAATGGAAAACAAAACAACTTCAATGTGGCCCCACGGTTCTTCAGATAGCCTCACCCCCACCCAGGATGCTCTTCTGGACCCATCAGCACTTCTTGCTCCGACTTGAAGGTTGCGCTGTGACCTCTACTCTCTCTTCCCTTGTTCATGGGCAGAGACCCCACCCTCAGTCTATCAGGACCAAACCCAACGAGAAACCCGACTCACCCCCACCACCCGGAGGCGCTTCCCTCTCAGAGTGACCCTGTAGGACAGAGCAGACTGTCCCATGCAGCTTCTGGGGCTGTAAATCTTCACACCTTTATGGGAGGACAGAGCCTCATCTTCACGGGAGCTCGTGGATTTGAACTGACCACCTTGTGGTCAGTGTCCCAAAGCTTAACCCACTGTGCTACCAGGGCTCCTGGAAGCTTAATGTGTGAAATAAAATGCTATTGCTCTTGAATAAATGTTTATAAATTCAGTAAATACTTTGATTGGCTATATAAATTACCCTAATGGCCAATTTAAAAAAAATCACCCCCC
>NW_022111314.1:2741815-2742869 GCF_000313985.2 Echinops telfairi | reverse complement strand
CTCTTTCTCCTTCCTGTTGTATTTTCTTACTTCTCTCTCTCCCTTTCTCCCCCCTCCCTCCTTCTCATCCTTCCTGCCTGTTGTGGAGGGTGAGGGGTAGACCAGATGAACTCATTGGTTTGGATATGGTTGATGTCCTTAAATCAAGTACATTATCCTTCTGAGGCTCGGGCCACCCTGTCTTTGATCTGTACATCCTCTTCAAGTGGGGTCCCGTGACATGACCCCAGTAGTCGCTGTCCACTTACGGAAGGCTGTCCAGGTTCCCCTTCCGCAGTCCCTGTCCCGCTCCGGGGCTGCGCCATTTCCCAAGGAGGTAGCTGTGCAGAACATGACGTGTAAGCGATGGCTTGGGTCAGGAACATCCTTTGGTTTTGAGAGGCAGGAGTCCCAACCCACGCTGTACAAGTGTGCGGGGATTCATGGGCTCACAGACGATGGGTAAGGTGAGGCCTGGATTCAGGGCAGCCTGTTGGCTCCTCATGGAAAAGGTGTCTCTCTTGCCATTTCTTCCCTGTGGCTCCATGGGAAGTATGCAGACTCTCAGCCATGCCCCCTTCAAATCCAGAGGAACACAGGCCGATGAACTAGGGGCTCTGGAGCCCCCTGCTAAGCCAGCATTAACTCTCCAATTTGGTACAGCATGTCCAGGGAAGAGGCTAGGGTGACCAGATCGTGGGAGCAACTAGAAAGGGCCTCGGGACAGCAGCCTTGTGCCAAACAATAGTTCCCCCACGTTAGCAGTGTCACCTGCTCCGAGGCCCATCCTAACAAGTGCCCGGCTTCAGTGCGGCCAGATGGCTGTGGCTGCACCGCTCCTCATAGCCTCCAGGCCAGACTACGTTCCCATCCCGACCTAGCACTCTCGCTGGTGGAGATTGGTCAGGTGCTCAGGAAGATGATCTGATTGGCTCCGCTAAGCGCCATCCCAGTGGTGAAGGGTGGGCTGGAGTGGGCAGGAGGGTAGTGGAGAAGGCAGAATAGCGGCACACTCCATCATACACACGGCAGGAGACGTCTGCATCGGAGGACAGGCCCACGACCCACTTCGGTT
>NW_022111314.1:2740498-2741715 GCF_000313985.2 Echinops telfairi | reverse complement strand
CCTGCACAGAGCACGAGTGCCTCGGTGCCTCCTTCACGTTGTGCGCGGTCTTGCTCACCTTCCTCTTCAGACTCATCCCTTTACCATGAAAACAGACTCACTGCCTGCGCAGCTTCTCGTCTAATCTTTCCAGTTGCTGTTGTCGGTGGGCTGGAGTGGGCAGGAGGGTAGTGGAGAAGGCAGAATAGCGGCACACTCCATCATACACACGGCAGGAGACGTCTGCATCGGAGGACAGGCCCACGACCCACTTCGGTTAGGTGGTTTGCTTTTGTTGCAGAGTAATAATGAACGTTCTACCCGCACCTGTTTGACGGGTGCCCATGAGGAGTGCTTCCAATAGCTTCCATCAGGCAATCAGTGACGTTCAAGGAGAAGCGGCAGCCATGTTTGTTTTCAAAGGCGTGATCGTCGTTGCGAGGTGCTGTCGTCAGTTCCAGCTCACAGCCACCCAACACCAAACAGAACAGACCACAACCAGGTTCTGCGTCATCCTCACTGTTGTCCCCATGTCTGAGCCCATCGTTGCAAACACAGTGCCCACCCATGCGGCCGAGGGCCTCCTCTTTCTCACTGCACTTGTACTTTACCAAGTATGGCATCCTTCTGCAGGGACTGGTCTCCTTTGACAAGTCCGAAGTACATGAGATGAGGTCTCTCCATCCCTGCCTCCAAGGAGCGTGCTGGCTGCACGTCTCCGAGGAAGGTTTGTTTGTTCTTTTGCAGTCCGTGGTACTTGCAATGTTCTCGGCTGGCTCCCACCATAATTCAAAGGCATAGATTCTTCTTTGGTCTTCCTTATTCAGTGTCCACCTTTCAGATGCATGAGGCCATTGGAAAGACCATGGCTCAGATAAGGTGCACCTTTGTTCTGAAAGTATCGTAGTGAGGTTGTAGAGTTTGTCACGTTGGCTGGGCCAACATTCTCAATATTTTGGCTGTAAGACCTCCTCATAAAGTCACCTTATATAATGTAAACAACTCCAGGGTGGGTTCTGCTCCATGTAGCAAGCTGTGTGGGAAGATTCGTGTGGAGTGCAAACCCTTATTCAGGTCACAGCCCGATGGTGTGTCTTTGAGAATGTGGCCTACATCATATCCTTAAATTGATGCTGTGAACACGCCCACCCGCTATGGCTCCTGCGTCTGTCGAATCTATCGTTGGTTCTTTGGAGTTGAGCGCTGTGACCTCTACTCTCTCTTCCCTTGTTCATGGG
>NW_022111314.1:2738449-2740145 GCF_000313985.2 Echinops telfairi | reverse complement strand
CAAATATCTTTATGTATAGATGCATGATATCACTGGCTTTGTTTCTCTAGAGAACTCAGCCTAACACAAAAGGTAGATCACCAACAATTAGGATAGGTTATAGTCTAATATGAAAATATGGAACCCCCTGCTCAAAAATTACTCAAGATTTTAAATCATGACATCAGAGCATTCAACCAAGAACAAACCCTGCTGAATATGAGGCCCGTGTGACTTGCCAGGACCACACACCAGTGAAACGGCCCTGCTAGCCATTCAGCCAGATGGTGGAGAGGCTGCAGGCTCAATAATGGGAACATGGCAAAAAACTCGAGTCTCGCACATGGTCTGAAGCGTGTACTGCTGTGATCCATGGTGTGTGCAATGGCGTGATGAAAACGTGTGGTAGCAACCTAGCTGCAACCCAGAGACACATAGTGCACACCAGCTGTCAGACAAGCGCTGGCACCATTGCCTTTCATGCGGCAGGGCTGGGGCACAACTTCAATTTGTAAAAGAGGCACCATCTGCAAGACACAATTCAACAAAGTGCCTGCAACCAGCCACGACTCCCATTCCTCACCCCAAAGATGCAAGCCCGACAAGAATTGTGCCTACATGACCAGTGATCACACGTCCACATTGTGGTTTACCCTCACCCATTGCGGCACTCACAGATGGCATCACTGCTGGTCTTGTGTGTCGGGGAGTTGATTCTGAGCAACGGAAACTTTATAGGACAGAGTATAAGGACCCCACAAGATTTCCAAGGTGTTCTTAATGGGAGTAGACTGCCAGACTTTTCTGCTAAGGAACAGCTGATGAGTCTCCACCAACAACATTGTGACTTTGTGGTTTACAGCTGATGCTAAAGTACTTCCCTGCCAGCACTCCCAATCACGCGTGGATTCTTAAAACATATATCTTACGCTGATGCCCACGGCTGCTCTTGTTGGCTGCTGTGGATCAATTCTGAAGCCCAGGGATGCCAGGTGTCACAGAGTAAAACTGCCCGCAGGGCATTCTGGGCTCAGATCTTTATGGAAACAGACTGCCAGCTCCCTTCCTGGTGACTGCTGGTGGGGTTGGAAGCACCAGCCTTTCCATCGGCAGTTGAGTGCCTCCAAGGTATCACAGAGCAACAGCAAGGAGCCCGGATTCTGGCTTTCATGCCTCTGTTTCCCAGGGAGAGCCCAGCCTCTCCCTCTGGTCTACCTCTGGGGCTTGTCTGCAGGGTCTCCATGTGATGGGCACTCACGCTGGGTTGAGGCTCCAACCTCAGCCACCATTCTGTCACAGTGGGTGTGGACCTGCGTCGCACACATCTGCTCACGGATGTGACCCAGAAGTGCCTGGTCGTGTCGGGCCTGTGACTGGGAGCCTCACACATGTGCACATCTGCTCGTGTGCACATTGGTGTGATGTTGCGTGAGTGGGCTGAATGGTACTATCTAAGATGCACAAAGGTTGGGCTGGGGAGCGCCGTCTGAAGCAGGCCACAAGCAAAGCTTAACCTTGTGTTGAGATTGGGTCCAGGTGGCAGGGAAGCCTGCAGCCTGCTTCCGAAACGGAATCATGTATCTCGCTTGCTGCTGCTGTGGAGGAGGAGAGACATGGCCGGCCGACGCACAGCAATCCAGCAGCTCCTCCCTGCACAGAGCACGAGTGCCTCGGTGCCTCCTTCACGTTGTGCGCGGTCTTGCTCACCTTCCTCTTC
>NW_022111314.1:2734583-2736718 GCF_000313985.2 Echinops telfairi | reverse complement strand
TCTCAACGTCTACAGAAGGACTCCTGAGTGCTGGGGGAGGTGCTGCCCCCACAGGCCAGCCCTGGGCTCTGGTCTCAATTCATAGGGGCATACCCTTGCTAAAAGAGGAGTTGGCCCTGAACTGGCCAGAAGCTGAGTGGACTTCCCTGGCCTATATTGCCTTCCTTCAGAGAGATGTGCAGAGTCAGTTATTATCCCAGCCCCAGGAAGTGTGGTTAAGCCACCTGACATCACTACAGCCGGGGAGGGCCAGGAACTCCCTAAGAACCTGAAGTTAACGACCACCTATTCCAATGTTGCTACCACCAGGGGACATAGGCACAGGTTTTATTGTGAACTTCCTCATTAATGCTCCAGATCAACCACACATTTTCTAAACACCGATGTATCTCATTAAGAGGGAGGTAGAAACGGGCTGCATTTACCCCTCCCAAATAAGAATGTGGTCTTCTCCTAAAGCAGGCATGGAAAGGCATCACCTGGCATGCACAGGAGTTCTGGGCACAGGTGCAGCTGCACTGGCAAGAGCTGGGAGCAGGTTTTAATTAGAGGAGAGGTTTCCTCTGCTGAGACCGTCCTCCTTGGCAGCGTGTGACTGTCTGGAGGGAACACTATCCACTCCAGGAATTTACCAGAAGGTGTCTGAGGGCCTGTGGAGAGGCTGGACCAGCTGAGTCTGCTGGTCCTGGGGAACCCTTAGTAGGGGGGCGATGAGTGGTTGGAGATGATTGGCTGAGAGGACCCTGCTGAGCTCTCCATGGCCAATGGGAGAAGATACTTTGTGCTCAGTGGCTAACTATGAAGTCGAACAGTATGAAGGGAGAAAGATGGGGCTTCCTACTCCCAGGGAGAGTGACAGTCTCATAAAGCCACTGGGCAGTTCCACCTGTCCTATGGGGTCACTGTGAGCTGGAACCAACCCGATGGAAGTGCGTTTCGGTTGTTGATGAAGTGATAGAGCTTCGGTTGGGTCTTGGATTATGAGTTGGGCTGTTAACCTCAAAGTCCATGGTTCAACCCCCTTCGCTGTTCCTGGTGAGAAAGATGAGGTGTCCCTTTGGTAAAGGCTATAGGCTCGGGAACTCTCTATAGGGCTGCTCCGAGCAGCGGGGATGGAACGGGCTTGACGGCAGTGGGTTTGGCTTTGTGTGTGGATGTCACTACGGCCCCTGGCGGCACAGCGGGCTCAGTGCTGGGTTGCTAACTGCCCATCTGCTGCTCTGGGTGAAGGATGAGGCTGTCCGCTCTCATAAAGACTCAGGTCCTAGAAGGCCTGATGGAGCAGTTCTATCCTCTCTCCCATAGGGTCACTGTGACTCGGGGACCATTCGGGGCACACAGCAATTACAACACACGGGGTTGCCCCGTGGGAGGTTGTGGAGGTGTGATGGGGAACCCTGCCAAGACTCTCAGGGGTTCTGGACCCTGGGGAGGCAGAACGAACACTGACTGGTTCTGTACTTCCTTCAGTTTACTGGGATTCCCGGATGTGCAGCCAAGGCCACTGAACTTGCCTCCCAGCCTGGGGGACTCGCCTGCCAGGCTTTGTGTCAGATGCTGTTCCTTCTGACCCACAGGGTTTTCATTGGCTGCGGAGGACCAGATGCGATTGGATGAGGGGCCCCACTGAGCTCTCTATTGGCCAACGGGAGACGGTGCCTAGATCTTAGTAACAAGCACTTTGGATTCTCTGAATTGACAGAGCTTGAATGATCATGCTTCTCAGGTGTTGTCGTTTTTTGCAAATGGAAATTGATGGCAACCCTGCGTCCAGCAGGACCCTGGACATTGTCTTTCCAACAACCTGGGGGCCCCTTATGCCTCTGAGGCACCTTTAGGTCATTGACATGGGGGTGGCTTGCTTTGAAATAGTGTCTTACCTGGACCAGGAGTGCCTATGAGGAAGTACCACAGACTTCCAAAAGAACAAGTGGATCTTGAAGTACAGCCAGAGTCTCCTTTAGGACAAGGATGGCGAGACCTTGTCCCATGTACTTTGGACATGTTGTCAGTAGAGACCAGTCCCTGGAGAAGGTCGTCATGTGTGGTAAAGGGAGGGTCAGGCAAACAGGAGGACGGCCTGGGCAAGCTGGATTGGCACAATGGCTGAAACAATGGGTTCAAATGTGAGAACA
>NW_022111314.1:2732375-2733727 GCF_000313985.2 Echinops telfairi | reverse complement strand
CCTAACCCTAACCTTTATTATGACCCTGACCCTAACCCTAACTTTTATTCTGACCCTGATGTTGACCTTAACCCCTAACCCTAGGAGCAACAGACGCAAACAAACACTGCCTGGTCCTGGATCACCCTCATATTTGATCTTTTTGAGCCCATTGCTGCAGCTGCTGTGTCAACCCAACTGCTTGAGGGTCTTCCTCTCTTCCACTGACCTCTGCTTTGCCAAACATGAGCTCCTTCTCCCTCTTGCTGACATGTCCAAAGTATGTGAGAGAAAGCGTTGTTTTCCATGTTTCCAAGGAACATTCAGACAGTTCTTCCAAGACAGACTTGAATCCAATCTACTCCACTGGCGCCAACACTGGAATTCAAAGGCACCTGTTCTTGTCCCTCCTCCATAGTCACCGGAGGCCCTTGGGAACATTATGGATTGAATCAGGCACTCTTTAGTCTTCAAAGGGACGTCTTCGCTTTTGGATGTGCCGATGAGGTCCTTGCCACAGCTCGGCCTGGTGCAGGCCATCCCATAATGGGAGCTGGTGTCAGGCCCTTATTCAGAAAAACAGGCTGTAGTTAACAAGAACTGAGCTCATCCACAGCCGCAGCTTCGGGACATAAGAGCTCGGAGTGCTGCTGGCTGCTTGAGCAGTTTTGGGAGCTTGAACAGAGGCTCCTCTCATCTCCCAGAAGATGCAGGAAGCCTGAAGCATGCTGCTTTGGGGAGTTAGTTCAGCCTCCACTGCCAGGCAGGCAGGGGCAGGGGCAGAGGCAGAGGCGGGCAGCCAAGGGGCTCCAAGGGGCCAGGTGGAGGTCAGTAGCATGTCTAAGGTGAGGCTGGGTCCCTCAAAGGCAGGCTGTGTCAGGGAAGTGGGTGAGCAGGATGCCCATGGGCAACCTGGGGAGGTTCTGGACCCCCTGAGGTGGTGGAAAGAGAGGTCCTATAGCACTTCTGGATCCAGGGACAAAGCAGACACACCTCTTCTTGTCACCCAAAGGTATTCAATATTCAGCACCCGTACACCCTCTCGCCAAACTGCTTGCTGGTGACTTCTGAGGCCCCACGTCCATCTCTCTGTCTTCAGGGAGATGTCTCAGGAGGCACTGGGACATAAGCAGTGTGTTTTGTGAAGACCCTGTTCTTCTCTAAAATCAAGCACGGCATTCGGAGCCCTGGGGTTGTTGTGGCTACCCATTGGGCTGTTAGCCTCAAGGTCAGCAGTTCAAAACCACCAGTCCACAGGAGAAAGAGGGCACTTTCTACTCCAATTAAGAGATAACAGTCTCAAAAACCTATAGGGGTAGTTGTACCCTATCCTGTAGGGTCACTATGAGTTAGATACGACTCAATGATGGTGA
>NW_022111314.1:2715510-2717609 GCF_000313985.2 Echinops telfairi | reverse complement strand
TTATGCTTACCAATCAGGGTACCTAGCTAGAGGGTAGGGTGAGGAAATGAGAGAGCGAGAGAGAGAATCAGGGACCGTCCCAGTTTGGGCTCTAGACACCTTCCACTTCAGCAATGATGGGGCAGGGAGGTGAGCACCCTGGTTGACAGCAACCCAAGACTGCCCAAGATGAGGGTGTTCAATTTCCCATGAGAGTGTTTAATTTCCCAAAGGAAAAGATTCCAGTATTCAAAAGTAGGGGCATATGGCCCCGCTGAACCAACCAAGTGCCCCGAAGAAGCGTGCCGTTCCCAGATGCTGGACCAGAGAGGCGGAGGCCGGGGCCCAGCGTTCGGCTGCGTTGTTTGAGGAAAGTTCTTTGTCCTTTGCCCAGCAGCTAACTCCATTGTGACTGAGTCCCGGCAGCCTCGGTTTCCTGATAGGACGTCCTCTAGGAGCCTCTTACCAAACTCAGGTTAAATACATGTATTTTGGGATGTCTTAAAAAGGAGGGGAAGGCCCAGAATGACACCTTTCCCCTTCTGATTACTTTAAAGCCCCATGTCATCACTCAATTCCAAACCAAGCCCAACCCATGAAGAAGAGCGGTCTTCAGAGAGAGAGCCTGTCAGGCGGAGTCCCTGCTCACAGAAAGAGCGGGAATAATTGCCCAAGACGGTGCCCTCAGAAGCAGGATGCGGCTGAAAGTCGAGGAAGGCTCCCGTCTGTCGAAAAGAAAGGCAGAGGAGATGAAAGGAGTTCAAAGACACTTTAAAAGGAAGGAGCTTCAAATGAGGAGATCCAGAAGGCTTCCTTTGAGCCCCGAGGAAAGGGTATTTGTGTCACCTGAGGAGTCGGCTGGAGGCCCCTGTCCCCTGGCCCATCGGGGTGAGGGCTGATGGGTGCTCATGGAGAGGTTATGACCGTGTGCATATTTATATCCAAAGACGGGGAGCAGCTTCTTTTCCTCTTTGAAAGGCTTTGAAACCACCAACAATGGGGTGCCTTTGCTTACCTGGAAGCCCCAAAGCTTGTGGGGGAGGTGCTTTCAAAGTCCCCCCAGAACATAAAGTGTGCCCACCCATTCTCTCTTAGTCCCCACCCCCGAATGAATGCCCACAGGTCATGGTCGTGGGATTGGGGCACAGGCATCAGCATGGAGGGGACAAGGACACGACTTTAAAAATCTGCTAGTCCCTCAATTCCCAAGATCTAACAGCTGCTGTGTAATACTCTGCACTGGATCCCCTCCACCACATCGGGTCACTCTGTGTTCAGATTGACTCAATAGGGGTGAGTTTTTGTCTTTTCCCCCAGTGGGAGATACTGCCTCTGCCGTGGGGCTCGCTGGGAGGATCCAGGGGGCTGCAAAAGCAGATACTTACACTTTATCTTACACTTGATGGAAGATTGTACCAAAGTTTTCCATTGCCAGGTTCAGGGGGTGCGGGTGGGGGTAGTGGCACTGGTGCTGAGTAATTTCTTCTTTTCTGAAAAAGGGATGGTACTTAGTCGGGGTGAACCAGAGAAACAAATTAATAGAAACTCATAGTTGTCTAAGAGAGAACTTTCTATCAAAGAGTAATTGTATAATAAGAACACATCCCAGCCCATTCCAGATCAAGTCCATAAGTCTGATATTAGCCCCTATGTCTGATACCAGTTTATAAATTCCTCTTCAGACTCAAGCAACACATGCAATGATGCTGAGTGCAGGAAGCTCATGGGCTAGTGGGTGGAAAGTCTTGTGGACCCTGTGGCAGTGGAACCATTTTAGCACTGATGTGGGTCTCCACATAGCTCCTCCAGCTTCAAGGCTCTGGCTGCATCAGCATAGCTCCATGTGGCTTGTCAACAGGAAGACAAAGCAGAGAGTGTGTCTCTCACCTCCAGGGAGGAAGATCAGAGTTCCCAGAATGCTCAGGAGAAGGCCATGCCCACACAGAGGCCTCATTGGCTGTGGCCTGATTGACAGACTAGACTCTACCCCTTGGCAAGTTGACAGATGATGTCACTGCCACAGTAGGCCCAGTAAGCTTGGGAAGCTGTGGTTTATCACCAAGGTGGCACAGTAGGTTAAGCATTGGGTTGATAACCCAAAGTCTAACCCATCGACCAAC
>NW_022111314.1:2711775-2715249 GCF_000313985.2 Echinops telfairi | reverse complement strand
CCCGAATCAGCTGTCCAACATCAAAGACATGCTTCAGGCTGCGTCTCCATTACCGCTCTCCTCCAAGCAAGGTCCCCCAGCCAAAATTGCCTCCTCTGCCTTCCCTCCCTCCTTCCTTGGTCGCCTGAACCCCCCTGGGTTTCGGGCTGGGGTTTTCTGGTGGCAGCTTCTGGAGGTATCCAGACTCCATCTCGCTCTCCAGCTGCACTTGACGCCAGATCCCTCTGGGCGGCCGGACCACGTGCTGCTTGTCCCCGGGGCTGCTGCTGTTGCTGTCCATTCCACCTCTTGGCTGTTGCAGAAATTGCTGCCCTGAGGTGTGCAGCTTTCCCCCTGCGTAGACGCTTAATCTCTTTCTTACTCATGAGCACAGGTGGTCCCCGACCGACGATGGAGTCTTTCCTCGGGCTGTGTTGCTCTGGTTAGGTCAGCTCTTCTTCGGATTTCTCGATAGGACTTCCTTTGGGAGGGGCTGCCGTCACCAACCCAGGCTTTCTCTGCCTCTGGGGGTGGCATCAGTGGGCTGGCATCAGCACATTGCACAGCGTGACATGGGATGTGGCCCCCTTCACCGGAGATCAGATAGGAAGCAAGCCGAATGGACCATCACAGGTGTGGTTCTTAGGTCCCTTGTAACCCAAGCACATCACACTGGGGGGTGGGGTGGGGCGCGACCATGTTAGGAAGGCCCCAGAGAAACCCTGCACAGAGCGAACAGTCAAATTCGCGAAACTTATTGGGCCACAAATCCCTTGTTCTAAGGAATGCATTTTTAAGAACATTCCTTTCTTAGGTTTTGAGCTATTAATTGACCCTCTCCCTCATCTCTGTCCCCCGGGGAGCCCTGGGGTGGAACATCCAGTAAGCATGGCAACCACAAGCTTATTTGAGCAACACACTAATCTACAGTAACAAGGTCATGGGTGGGGCCTCAGCCTACAAGTTGGTGAGGAAGGTAGGGCACGCTTCCCAAGGCCCCATCCCTGTCGGGTTATGCATGTGACGAGAGGCGTGGACTGGGTGGTTGGGAGAGAGTCAGGGGCCGGCCGGCCAGCATGTGTGAGACTGTCCACTGTAGAGGCTGCCCATGCTGCTCTCGCGGACTGTGTGCTCTGACCATGGGCCAGCCAATCTCAAGCAAAGGGCTGATGCTGGCTAGGAAACAGAGCTGCTCACAGCGGACTGCCTGCCTCCTTGGTGCACCGGAGTCTGAGGGATGGGAAGCGGAGGGCCTGCGGCACTGGGCAGGAAGTAAGCCTTCCTCCAGTCTGCCCTGGGAGCGAGTGAAGGGGGGCAGGCAGCTCCATGTCACAAAAGCTCACTGAGTAGAACCAGACTCCACGGGGCCCAGCCAACAAGAACTAGGTGGTTGGAGAAGCCATGACCCTATAGATTTCCTCACTTGGCCCATGCCTCAGGGCTCCCCCGAGCTGGGGCGCCATCAATAGCTGTAAAGTAAGTCAATGAAGGAGCAATCGGAGAGTGTGCTAATGACACTCCGGGGTCTAATGGCGAGGCTGCAGACTGCTGGAGTGGAGGCAGAATTGACTGCTTGCACCGCATGGCCTGGAAAACGGACGGCTTGACACTTGAGGTCGTTGGAGAGACTTGGTGCCCCTGAATCTGGGCAGAATTAGATAAATTGCCCGTAGAACCTGCCGCTGACCAAGCCTGAAAACCCAGACCATCCATCGTAGCATGTCCACTGTCCCTGGGCAGACAAAGTACCCTGTGCTGGCGACAGAGGAGGGAGGCATGGCCGCCTTGCAGAGGGATCTTATGCGTGGGATCACAGTTGCTCTGGGCAGATAACCCCCAAGCTGACAAGCCTTCCCAGCCAGGGCCTTGGCGACAGGCAGGACACAGCTGGCTACAGACAATCTGATGGCATTTTCCCGATGTGCTTTGTAGAGAAGCAGGTCCTTAGGGCCTTCTGTGCTGCTTCTACTGCTGCCTGCTCTTCCCTTCCCATCCCGGTGCTGGTTCCACTGAAGTAATTCTGGAGATGTGAGACCCCAGTGGACCTGAAGCGCTTCCCAGCCTCCATCCTGCGGCCCCGTCCGTCCCCCCCACCTGACATCGCAGGCAGAGGTCCTGGGTTTGCAGGTCCTCTTCCAGGGCAGCCATTGCCTGACACATCAGCACATGACAGACATGCCACCCAGGGTGGGGGGAGGGTGGCTCTCCTATCCCTCAGACCAGGGTCCAAATGTTGCCCTATTCCATACCTGTTGGGTGTCCTTGGGAGAGAGACTTAACCTTTTTAAGGAGCGCTCTCTCTCTCTCTCTCTCTCTCAGATGAAGGGTCACAGAGCAGATCATCAGCCGTCCATGCACATGTTGTTTGAACTCCTCAGTTGAGTGTCCTGTCCATGTCCCATCGCCATCACGTATTCCACATCCTCTCCGTGTTGTCTGTTTCTATCCTCCCTTCCTAACCTCTGCACGGAGTCTGTGGGGAAACGCTACACTTAGATCATAACTGGTTGACTGTTCTAATGAGGGAAGGGTGGGGGTGCAGGGTGAGTTCATCTCTAGACCTCAAGGGTGACTGTGGCCATTGTCTTGAGGGTCTCACCAACCTCTATCTGACCGGCAAGTCAGGCCGATTTTATGATTTTGAGTTCGGTCCCACATGTTCCTCCCAGTCTATCCAGAACCTTCCACTGGGATCCTTTCCAGAGCAGTCCGCTGTGGTAGCCAGGCCCCATCTACTTCTTCTGGTCTCAGGGTTGAAGGCACTGATGTTTGTGTGGTCCATTGGTCCATATGACTAATTTCCATGTCTTGATTTTCTTCAGGATGGGGAGAAACCAATAGAGGAGTCTTAGATGGCTGCTCACGAGAGTTTTAAGACCACAGGGACTTCTCACCCAATGTCGTCTTTGTGCACGATGTTATGCCAGTCAAGCTTGGTGTCCCCTGAGAATTTGACCCTGAGCACCAGGCCCAGGATGACTCCGTCTTTAAATGTGCTTGGTTCTAAGAGGTGTTCATAACTTTGCCTCCTGTGTTCTCCATTCACAGCAAAGTTAAATAAACGTACACAAATATCCCCAGTCAAACCTATATACAGTATATATATGCTTGCTTCCCTCTCCCTCTCCACCTGTTCAGCTTGTGTATCCCTCCAATCATGCACTCAGACATGATGGTTATTTCGGGGTTGTGTCTACAACAGTATTTGTTTCTCTTGCCTTTAACTCTTACAAACCACCCAGGGTCTTTCTCTGTCACCACGATTTTATTATTATTATTTTGGCCAACCTTCCTCTTATTTGTCTACCATCTACCCCTTCACCCTAGTTAATGCTCGCCTACCTTCTAGCTGGAGTTTCTAAATAACATTTTTATTTCAGGATAGTTTTGGCTTTGCAGAAAGCTTTTGAACATAGTCTGGAGTGTCCCTTACATCCGCACCCACGTTTTCCTTCCCGTTGATGATGGGAGTTGTCATTAGCGGGTGGACCCCGG
>NW_022111314.1:2708243-2710176 GCF_000313985.2 Echinops telfairi | reverse complement strand
TCAGACATGCACACACTTAGAGAACATTAGGCTCAGCAAAGTTAGTCAATCTCATAAAGTAAATATTTAATGACCATTATTATAAAGGAAAAAAGCAAAATGGCTTTCTCACCAAAGGGTAAGACTTTAAAGGCAAGGGTGAGGCCAGGGTTGGGGAGTGGGAAGCGGGAGATGGCTTGAGCCATCAGAGTGAGTAGTTGGCCGTTTTAAGGGGAGAGCTTATACTTTGATGTCAAGAATGCACCAGGCCTGCAGCTTGGAGCCGAGAAGAACTGTTGGGTCCAGCTCGAGGAGGAACACAGTCTGTGGAAGGCCTGGTTGGCAGAGGAAATCTTATTAAGAAGTTAGACATTTAAGTGTGAGTGGCTGAGTGGTGGGGGCAAGCAGTGGGGGGTGAGGAGTCATGGGAGGTGGGATGGGGGAATTTCCATCCTAGACCAGTGTGAGCCTAAACCAAATGCAACCAGTCTTCACCCCAAGCCCACTTTCCAGGGCCCCTTCCTGGTGCTGGGGACTCTCCCGTCTAGCTGTCTTTCTTGGAGTCCTCCTGGAGGACGAGGAGTGGGCGTCCACCACGCTGAGGACCAAGGGGTGGGTGCCTTCCTATTTGCTCATCATTTCTGCCACTCCACCTTTCAGCTGTGGCCAGTGGTTGGGACTAGCCAGCCTCATGGGCTCCTGCAGCCTCTGAGTTCCAGCGACAGGGGCTGATGCCAGTCCTCCTCGGAGCTCTGAGCCCCAGCTCCTGAGGCCCCTCCTCCAGCTTTGAGTCCAATTGCAAGGGAGGAGTATTTGCTTACTGTGTCGTTGGGTGCCGACCAGTGGATTCTGACGCCCAGCGTCCCCCTATGAACAACAGCCCCATCGGGTTTCTGCTGCTTGTCTTCAAGGGAGCCAATCTCCGGGCTTTGGTGCCCCTCTACCCGAGCAACTGGCTGGGTGTGAACTGTGGCTTTTTGGTAGCAGCTGAGCTGCTTTACCCACTTACAGACATTTTATCCCAGACCCTTGACTTCTAATGAATCGGTGATTATTAAAATGGCCATTTTTCATGTAAACTGTTTGGAAAGGAAGGTTTCGTGTCAGTGGAAAATCAGTATCACCTATGACCAACTGCATGATAGTAATACAATTAAGCACGGCTTGGCCCTCGTGCCGCTTAACGGTCCCCCCTGCCACCACCCATGGAGGGGTGACAGACTTCTGGGACAACTGTGACATCCAGTCTAGCCACACTGATTAAGTTCCCCTGGGCGCAATTGCTCTTGTAATTGCTTTGCAAGGTTTTACAAAGGTGACCTGGACCCCGGGCAGTGAAGTTGGGGCATTCATGCCTTCCCCCTGGCCTCCATCTGAGCCACACACACTTGGGTCCTTGGGAGCACCCCTGCGTTTCCCCTCGTGAACCAGCTAGTTAGCATGAGGAGTGGGGACTCCCAGGGAGGAGAAAGGCCTCCCCTGGAATTACTCACGTCAAGCAGGAGTGGAGCACCCCCGCCCATGCAGTTTAAAAATACATTATTTATTGTAATTTATGGAAATAGATTAGCATAATTTCCCCATGTAACTGAAAAGGTCCAAATTATATTCAAAGGAAAATACTTAATGGAATGTTCGGCGGCGCTGTGTTCAGGAGCTATTTGTTAAAGTGTTCCCCGTTTGGACAAACATTTGTAGAAGTGATTTTACTTTATTCCGGTTCCTCTGGAGGGACCAGGAGTAATATATGGGTGAGAACTTGGGGGTAATACGCCAAATGACACGAGAGAAATGAGCTTTCAGCCTCCGATGCCTGCTCCCTCGTTCGCATACCAAATCAGGCGTCGCTGGCGCGTGCTCACAACGAACAGCGCTCATTATTGCAAAACTCATGAAGAATGTTAAATGGGGAGTTGTGTTTGGGTTTGGGGTTCAGTAGATGGTGGAAGACCCC
>NW_022111314.1:2705839-2707388 GCF_000313985.2 Echinops telfairi | reverse complement strand
TTAGTTACATTTGCACCTCCAGGACTCCTGATAGGACAGCTCCCATGGTGGTTGCTGTTGGGTGCTCTGAGGGAAATCTAGCACACAGAGACCCCACATGACAGAGTCAGGCTGCGGCGTTGGGTGTCTGGGCTGCCAGCCTCATGGGGCAGATCAGCAGGTCTGTTCTTCCAGGGGGCTGCTGCGGGGCTGGAACCACCAACTCTGTGGTTAGCAGTCGATTGCTTCACCGTCATCACAGCCTCAGTATGCTTGGTTCGTGCATATGGCCTTTGATCCATTCCTGGAGAGGTGAAGTGAAAAGGTAATCCATTCTGGCTGCCACCTGCCTTAAGTCCTGGTGGTGCAGTGGTTATGCGTTGGACTTGGATCCACATGGAAGGCAGTTCAAAACCGGTAGCTACTCCTCAGGAGAAACCCGGAGCTTTCTACTCCCGTGAAGAGTGACAGTCTTGGCGACCCACGGGGGCAATTGTCGCTGTCCTGCAGGGTCAGCGTGAGTCAGAAGCGACTCATTGGCAGCGAGTTTGGTCAGCTTCTTGTCCAATGGTCTGAGCATAAGTCAAAAAGTACTGTGACGAGGGCCCTAGTGCCTACTTCTATTCCTGCTGCGGTGGGTCTGAGCATGTCTCTGCTCAGTGGGTGGCTGCAGACAAATTCTCTCTGGCATGTGCTGTCTCAGTCCCATTCCAAAAGCAACCATACTTTCTGTGTCATGGGAGCAATGATTCTGGGGTCTCATGTCTAAGAAAGCTCAATTGGACGTCTTCCCCAATCATGGAAGCCTAATCGCACATTTAAAGGAATGCTGCCCCACATGAGACAGCACTTTTCAAATGTATCCAATATTTTAAGGAAGGTCGGCAAGACCTCGAAGATGAGCCAAGTGAGAGAAGACCATTGAGCTCAATCAATGGAGAGACTGCGGCTGAAGTCCGGAATCGGGAGGGAGAAGCCCGTAGAATGACCGTTGCTCTCACTTTACGTTGGGTTCCCACATGGCTTGACACCTTCCATTTTAATCCCATGACCAGGTGGCAACCTGTTTTGGGTTCAATGTGTGCCACAGTCACTTGGGACCATTAGGTCTCCCCGAGAGCCGGTCTTTTCTCCAGGGTTTTGAGCCAGATGGAAGCAAATGAAGATTGATCGGTGGGTTGAGTCATAACTAGGACAGGAATTGGATTTACGGATCTGATTGAAAGAACAAGTCTGATCAAAACAATAGCTTCCAAGGTAATCTGCAGGGTCATTTTTTATTCAGGACAGAGAGGTCAGCTCAAGGTCATGGCTATCATTATTTTGGATTCCAAAGGGGTCATTAGGAGAGATTCTTTCCATGGTCACTGGATGGCCAGAAGGGCTTATTGTGAAGGCATCTAAAAAACTTTGAAAACTGTATTAGTGAGAAAAATACCGGGAAAGTTGTGTGATAAATGCACACACACATTTATATATGTATTATATACATGTGATATAGATGCATACATGTACACACATATTTATATGTGTATTATACATGTGTTATATATGTACACACATACATTTA
>NW_022111314.1:2702193-2705467 GCF_000313985.2 Echinops telfairi | reverse complement strand
AAACAAATAGAAGTCGCATGGAGTGAGCTCAGTTGAGTAAGGTGCATGGGAGCAAGAGAGGCATGCTGTTTTTAGCTCCAAACTGTTCTTAACCACACTGAAATAGCTGCGGTAAGCAGGTGCATTGTGGTGGTGCAAGCAGTCCACCATCTGCCACGAATCAGTCCCTTTTTGTTGCACACTATTACACAACCTTTTCAGAACCTCTGAGTAGAAAGCTTGATTAACACTTTGACCTGGAGCAATGAATTCCAAATGCACTATCCCCTCACATAAAACAAAAACAAATGAGCATCATCTTGATTTTTGATTTTACTTCACAAGCTTTTTTGGGGCGAGGTAATGATGGTGTCTTTCACTGGCTTGATTGATGTTTGCTTTCAGGGGTGTAAGAATAGCCCCATGTCTCGTCACCAGTAATGACCTTGGGGAAAAAGTCTAGGTCGTTTCAGAGCTGTTCTTTCAAAGCACGGCACATTTCCACTGATGATCCTTCTCCTGGTCAGTCAGAACACGAGGTCAGATTTCACAGCGACCCTCTTTGTTCCCAAATCTTCTCTTAAAATTCATCCAGATAACTTCCTCATCTCTTCAACGGCCTGTCTCTGGTCTTGGAGCACATGTGCACAGATTTTGCCAACATTTTCATCTGCTCGGGATGTTGACAAACATCCAGAATGAGGTTTGTCATCAATCGATATTTCACCTTTTACAAATGAGGAAACCACCCATACACTTGAGATTTTTCATAGCTCTGTCCTTGTAAGCTGTGTTCAACATCACAAAAGCTTCTGCAGCATTTTTCCCTAGCAGAAAACAAAATTTCACAGCCACACACTGTTCTCTTAAATCGGCCATCACAAAAAACAAGGTTCCCTGCTTTTACCACAAAAATTCACTGTAGCCAGAGAGAACCTTCCCAGGTGTTGCCACTGGATGCACTAACTCAGAGCAAGCTTGATACTCGCCTAGTGGGTATCCCCTCATCTATGTGATATATATGTACACACACATACATATTTATATATGTGATATATATGTATATGCACGTGTGTGTGTGTGTGTTTCAACTCAAGACAATGCACTGTTCATTCTCAGAGGGTAGCAAGTGCTGTCCTGGGACAACTTCATTGGGGAATCTTCCTCTACAGGCCTGACCTTGCCCCTTTGTAGTCCTTTGTGTTCCCCAAATCTGAGAAGGAGCATGAATGGACTTGCTCGAGGATGCTGGTGCCCCTGCTCCAGTGTGCTGCAACCGAAGCCCACAGGGAGGGCTGAGTGAGAGATGGAAGCCACCTTCAGTGTGTACAGACCTGGGGGAGGAGATGTGGGGCAACTGCAGCCTCATAGGCTGATTCTGTGGTTAAGAAAGGTGTCTCTGGTTTGGTGGCCATGCCTCCCCACGTGCCTTTCCATGTATATGCAGGTAAACCCCAGAGGCATTTTGGTTTTGATCCCGGGGACTCATAAGATAGCAAACATTGCAATAAAGGGGTCACAGGGACTTATTTATGCATTATTTACCATAAGCTCTCACAGTGCATACATGGAGCCCTGGTGGCTGGAGTAGTGGGCTGCTAACCACAAGGTCAGAGGTTCAAAACCACCAGCTGCCCTGTAGGAGGAAGGTGGGGCTTTCTACTCCCAGAAAGGTTTGCAGTCTCAGAAGCCCCCAGGGGCAGTTCTATCCTGTCCTCTGGGGTCACTGTGAGTTAGAATCAATTTGATGGCAGGGAATTGGGGGAGACATATCTAAGTTACATTTGTGCCCGACAACTGTCTATAAAGTGTGCAACAGCATCAGGAGAATGTGAATATGTTTAAATGTTCTGGGAATGACCCAAACAAAAGGGATGTGGGGCCAGAACACGGTGTTGGAGAAATGGCTCAGGGGAGCAGCATTGCCCCAAGCCTGCGATGTATAAATATCAGACAACGTTGGTCACGTGTGATCAAATGACCTCTATCTGCATGGCGGGCCTGTGTAAGTACGAGTGAGCTGTGGTTGTTAAGTGTGGCAAAGTGGAGGCTCAACTGCCAGTGATGCCTTGGGATGGTGCAAACCTGCCCCAGGGCTTTTCTTGGCTGCAATCTTCACACAAGCAGGTCACCAGCTATCTTTCCCTCTGAGATGCTGGGGTGGGGGTGGGAGCTCCCCACCTTTCAGTTTCTCTTCGAGCTCTTGGTGTGCATTTGCTCCATCTGGGGACACCTGCTGGGGCAACAAGCCTGGAGTGAGTGCTGAGCCACCTCACCCTGCACATCTCAGACTGGCCTGTGGTGCATGGGAGGGTGGGGGCATGTGAGGCATATCTGGGAGCAGGGCTGTGGGAAGGGAGGGAGAGGGGGGAAGAGCTAGAGGAGGCAGGGCTGGTGTGGAGGGGGAGCAGAGCCCATCCGGACAGGCTGGTAGCCAATGAGATCTTTGGAGCTCCTTTTGAGAGGGATTGATGTCCTGGTGGACGGGTGGGGGCGGTGTTTAGCTGGGGAGTCATTGGCCTGCTTGTGTTTGGAAGCGACTCTTGCCTGGGAGAAGGAGAAGAGGAGCCCCCAGTGGAAGTGGGGAGACTGGTCTGTGACCTAGTGCTCAGGCCCCTCCCCTGGGCTCAGAGAGTGAGGGCAGGGCCAGAGTCCTGGTGACACCCTCATAACTCAGCATTGAGAGAGCTCAGTCCTTCAGGGGGACAGCGTGGACCACAGGGCATCGGTTCTCAGCAGCTTGTGCCCATGCCTGCACAGCCTCTCCCGGTGACGCTGCAGGAGGAGCAAGGGAAGCATCCACGCATCCTCCAGCAACAGGTGATGTCTGAGCCGCCCACGCCAGTAAGCTCTGACAGGAAGCAGGTCAGGCTGCTCCTTCTAGAGGGACCTGGTGAAAACGTCCTGTAAATTAGCTCCCGGTCCTTGTCTTCCTGGGGTGTCTCTCACACGGGGAGAAGGGAAGCGATTCTGTGGGAAACCTGAGGTCTCCTTGGGCAGAACTCGGAGGAATGCTGACACACGCAGCACCCAGCTCGGGGTGATGTTGCTCTGGGACTGACCAGTCCTTCCGACCCATGGCAGTTCTCTCAGCGGAGCCCCTGTCCTGTGCCCCCTCCCTCACCCCTGCCTTATGCAGTTCCCAGGCAGAAATAGTTACATAAGCAAGCTGCATCCCTTTCTCCTGCAGAGTGACTGCTGGGTTAGAACTAGCCACCTTGTGGTTAGCTCTGGAATGCTTACCCGCTGCACCACGGGGCCTCCTCCTCTTGGGTGGTGGGAGCAGCAACAGCAC
>NW_022111314.1:2698391-2701288 GCF_000313985.2 Echinops telfairi | reverse complement strand
TGGGTTCTGAGCTAAGGGCCTGGGTTCTGAGCTAAGGGTCTGGGTTCTGAGCTAAGGGCCTGGGTTCTGAGCTAAGGATCTGGGTTCTGGAAAGGGCCTTGTCTGGGGAATTGACTGAGGATATTAATTAAGGTTTAAAGTCTTGGGCTAAGTACAAGTAGCATTTGTCATGCATGACAAGCTAGTCCACTGTATGTATTCCATCTGTGTTCTGAGCACAGGCTCTGAGAAGAAGACTGGGGCATCCGGGCTGGAGGAAGACTATAACAGACGGTTGACATGCCATCCACTGTTTGCTGAAAGCAAAGAGGACTTGAAGCATTTACTGGTGCCTTTGAATTATGGTGTTGCTGAAGAAGTTTGGAAATACCACGGCTTGCAGAAGAATGACCAACTCAATCGTCTAAGAACTACCAGCAAAGCGCTGCTTAGAAGGGAGACCTCATCTCATGTATCCGGACGTGTTCAGAGAGGCCATTCCCGGAGAAGAACATCGTGCTTAGTAAAAGGGAGGTTCCTGGAGATCAAGAAGTCTCTAAATAAGATGGACCGCCACAGCGACTGTCACTGCAGGATGAGGATGGCCCAAGGCTGAGTGCGGGGTCATCTGTGATAAGTACAAGTGCTCAGAGTCAGAGCCAACCCCGCGGCACCTAACCACCAGCGTGCTGTGTACGTGTGAGCTCACCTGTACAGAGATTGAAGTCCAGGAAATCAGGCAGCATTCAGCTACCAGAGAAAGACAAAAGCAAACTACATGCTTCTTAAAGGGACGGGGGGACCAGTGTCCACCCCAATCTGCAGCCTGAGCTGGTCCCAAGACTTTGTTCTGTCAGTAGGCTCACGTGCATCTGCCAGTCTGAGAGATGGACAGTGACAAACAGAGCTCCAGGGGGAAATGAGACGTCTGAGCCGCGGAGCTGGGAAAGCGTGTTGAATCGGCAGCGGATTCACCAAAGAATGAACAGCTCGGTCTCAAAAGAAGTCCATCCGGATGCTCCTTAGAACGGGGAATGGCGAGACCTCGGCTGGTTTCCTTCAGTGTCTCGTCAGGAGGGACCACTCGCTAGTAACCACTCCATGGTCCCTAAAACAGAGCACGCCAGGGAGATCCTCCCAGGGCTGGCTGGACACATGGCCAAGGCCATGAACTCCAACTCACCAATGAGCTCAAACAGCTGAAAGTGCTTTCTGCTGGCGCCCATGAGCAGTCCATGGGGAAGCAGGCGGGGGAGCACCTGGCAGCTACTGGAAAATTGAGGGGTGTCCTGGCCGGGGCTAGTTTTACCCACAGGGAGGAAGTTTCATGTGCCAGGAAGGATCCTCGCTTCCAGGGTAAAAATTTCAGCAACCAAAGCCACAATGTTGCCAAACATTATGTGGAACATCCGGTTGGTGTAAATCGATGGGTTCAGAGAAGAAGTGACATTTTCAAAGGAACCATTGGCAGATGGCGCTGCACTAGCTGGCACGAATGTTCCACGCAGCGACATTCCACTGCTCTTTCTTCCATGCACAGTGCTGCGTGGTCTGGATCTCGCTGCCCCCGCGGCTGGCGTTGGGTGTTGGGACATTTTGCTGGAGGACATATTCCCGCAGGCCTCAAAGGATAGCTCCGGGGACAAATGTCTGAAAATGGCTTCATTCGCCCCTCTCTTGAGTGCTGTTGGGCTGACGCCACGTTTCTACATGCAAATCAGTTTCCCATTAGCACGGGGAAGCTGTTCTTCATTTTGTTTTACCCTCACATCCTGGCATGGAGAAGTCGGGTGCAGTCTGGGCTTAGCTCATTAGCAAGGACCCACATTTGTAGTCCTGCAGGCTTTTAGCTAGTCTGGTCACACGTGGTGTTCTGAGGCATCCACAGATGGTGTCCAGCGGGTGGGCGCGCCCCCGCCCCTCTGCAGTTTCCCAGAGTCCTTTCAATAGCACAACTTGGGTCCTTTCAATAGCACAACTCACGTCTTGCTGCAACTCTGAGAACTTCTCACTAATTTCATTTCATTAATTTCCCTCTTGGCATGCTCTTTCTTCTTTTCCAGCATCCTTTAACTAAATCTCACCCTTCTGGGATCATTTTCCACATTTCTCAGCTTGTCCCTCGTCCCACTTATCCTTTGGCTGCCTTCAGGAAGATTTCTTTAAACTCTGTCTCAGCCCAGCTTGCTGTTCGCCCCTTGTGTTGAGTTTGCCATGTCAGGAAGTCTACTCTTTGCTGCTTTGCTCTTGGGTGTTTGTGTTTACACCTCAGATCCGGTACCTACTGGCACCTCTCTGAGCTACTCAGCCAGGCTGCCCATGGGGTCTGCTCTATTGCTCCTATGGTACTAGACGTGTGTATCTGTGTGTGTGTGCTTATTGGGAGACATTCTTTTGGGGTATTAATCATTCTCAAGTGCACACCAATGTTTGATGGTGTCTTGGTCTTTACATCGGAAACTCCTCAGGTCCCTGCCTGTCCTGTTCTTGGTGAGGATTTGATGTGAATAGGAGAGACGGTAGGGGGGCAGGCCCAGCTGATCACTCCACTCATGGTTTGAGGATGTGGGGATGTGGGACCCCTCCTGGGGTCCATAGTTTTCTGGCTCAAATAGCTGCTTTGTTGATGATTTTAGGTGCTGTGTTAGTCCAGGTAGACTAGAGAAACAAATTCAGAAACACACATATGTGTATAAGAGAGAGTTTTATATAAAGGGTAATTGTACATTAAGAAAGCATCCCAGTCCAGTCCAGTCCAAGCCCATAAGTCTGATATTTGCCTATGTCTGATACCAATCTATAAAGTCCTCTTCAGACTCACGAAACACATGCAATGATGCCAAATGCAGAACGATCACAGGCCAGTGGATAGAAAGTCTTTGGATCCAGTAGTGTTGTAAGCATCTCAGCATTGGCAG
>NW_022111314.1:2695040-2696337 GCF_000313985.2 Echinops telfairi | reverse complement strand
CCTTAGTTTATGTCAGAATTGGCTGACATTTGTCAAAAGGAAAATGTACTAAAATTGGGCCAATTTATATTTTCCCACTTTACCTCGCCTCCTCCTCCCCCACGGATGGATACATGTTAGTGAGAATCTAGCCCCTGAGTTCTCAGCCCTCCTCCATGAGCAACGTGTTCAAAGCCCACGCGTGCTGTTGCTGCTCCCACCACCCAAGAGGAGGAGCCCCCGTGGTGCAGCGGGTAAGCATTCAAGACATAAGCACAAGGTAGCTAGTTCTAACCCAGTAGCCACTCTGCGGCTAAGTGGGAGTCTGTGTACAGGGGAAATAATTTTTCTTTGCAGTATGGCATTTGAGTTTTTGACTGTTGCGTCCTTGGCCATTGACTGTAGGATCCAAGTAAAGTGAGATTGTTGACCATTTCACTGTTCTCTGCGTTGATCACACTGGTGCTTCTGGGTCTAGGTGTGAGGGTTTTTGGACGGTGTTATTTTATGCTGTAATGCCACACCTTCTGAAGCTGTGCTCCTGCGGCTCTCCGGGCCCTGCTTTGCCTCAGGCCCTGGCTCCTGCTCCCCTGATATCACAGCCATCTCCTGGTCAAGGAAGCCCGATGCACAAGGGTCTCCGGGTCCAAGGGAGGGTCTCGTGCTTGACTCCCACACTTTCTGGTGCTAAGAGCAATTTATCCCAACTACTCTGGAGATGGTTTGTTGTAGCCCCAGCAGGATGTCCATCCAAATTCACTTTTTTAGCACTCACTCATAACTGACTCATAGGATCTGGTCAGTATTTCCCTCCACCCTCTTACCCAAACCCATCAGGAAAATGAAAAGTCATTGCTGGGACTTACAAAGGCTCAGGATAGACGAACAAACCTCACAGACGGCACTATGATTGTCGTCATGCGTGTTCCCTTGTTCTGTGCTAGAAATGATTTCTTGGTCTATGTACAGGTTCCACCAGTGACAGTCCTGGCCTTCCATTGTTCAAAGTGTCATCCATGCTGTGTTATGAATCACAGAGCTGAATGACTAGGTCTACTCAACAAAGCACAAACTAACAACTTTCTGATATTCTCTGCCCCGACATTAGCAGTGATATCCCTTGTGCAATAGCCTCTTTATTATCCATCTTGATTTTCTGGTAGTTCCCTGTGAATGTTCTGCTGAAATTGTTTTTGAATTTTCTTCAGCAAACTCTTACTTGTGTGCGACACTGTTTGATCATTCCTGTTAATTCTCTTTTCTTTGGAAGGAACACAGATCTGTATCTCTTTCAGTTGGTTGGCCAAGTAGCTGCCTG
>NW_022111314.1:2689754-2694720 GCF_000313985.2 Echinops telfairi | reverse complement strand
AAGAAAGTGTGCATCATGAAAACATCCCAACCCAATGCTGCCCAAGCCCACAAGTCCAACATTAACCCATTAACCCAACAACAGTCCACAAAGGCCTCCACCTCACAAAACAGAGGCAATGATGCTGACTGCAGGAGGAAAGCTGAGTCAGTGAGCAAACAAACATCTCAGCACTAGCAGGGGTCTCCACATGGCTGCTCCAGCACCCAGGGCTGCATCGGGATAGGTCCATGTGGCTTCTCCTTGGGCATGTCTTGGAGGAAGTCAATCTTGCAAGCTGAAGCAGGGAGCTGCTAAGGCAGCTACACCCTGGTGTGACCATCACAAAGCAAGAGACCTGAGAACTACAAAGGCAAGGCTCACCACCCATTTATCCCTCTGCCTTTCAATTAGCCCCACATGTGATTATTGGCCAGGTTGGCACAATTAACTAGCTCACAGTTCTTGGTCATGCTACTTCCTGAAATGGTTCAAAGCTTACCAATGACTTTTTGTCTTATTGTTGTTGTTGCCAGGTGCCACTGAACCAGTTCCAACCCTAACACACAACAGAACGAAACACTACCTTGTCCTGTGCCATCCTCACAACGGTGCACAGGCTTCCGTCTGTGTGGCAGCTGCTGTGCATTTTGCCGCAGTTAGGGTGGGGTTTTATAGAGCACATTGGTTTCCCCTCCAACAGGGTAAATGCGCTTGGTTTCATGACCAGCCTCACTCCTCCCCCTTCCTCCCCTGGGTCATGTTGTGCCAATTTCCCCCTTATTGTCTGTGGCCTTTCCCTCCAGGCAATTCTGCCTGGCACCGTGACTGGGCTTTCCTCCCGCCTTGTTCGGTGCGCCGCTCATGTCCTGATTGTTCAGTGCTATCCATGCCTTCCTCCCATGGCAGCCTCCCTCCCGTCGGGCAGAGCGAGCGGTGACCACTTCTGCAATACCCCACAGCTATTCCCGTGCTTGAGTCCCTTGTGTGAGTCACCGTGTCCACCCATCGACCGGGGCCTCCCTCTTTCCCTGCCCTCTACTCTACCAAGCCCGGCGTCTTCCCCGGGGACTAGTCTCTCCTGACAACGTACCCCAAAGTCTCGCCATCCTTGCCTCTGAGGAGCACTCTGGCGCGGACATATCAGCTTGCCCCTTCAGCAGGCCGTGGTCTTTTCGAAGGTCTTCCCCAGCACCACGATTCACATGCGCTGTTTGTTTTGTTGGTTTGTTTTTTTTTAACAGGTAGCTCACCAGGCTTTTCTTCCCAGTTTGTCTCCGCCTGGAAGGGCGAGTGAATCCCACCCCCTACGTGTGACCCCGCTTGTCTTTGAAGTAAGGTGGCGCAGCGTCACCCACCACAGTAAGACACACCCGTTATGCAGAGCAAGCCCTGGGACTGGAATGGTTGCTAGATCGCAGGCAATGGGCAGTTAGGAATCGGATAATCTCACTGGTTCTCCCTACAAGCTAGCAGTATCCATGTACGCTTCAGAAGGCCCGGGCCTGCGCGGAGCTCTCCAGGGAAGCTCTGAGCATGGCAGGGTGGGCTGGGGCTGGGTGGAGAAGGGCACAGCTACGTCCTCCAAAGCCTACTGCGAGGCTGTGCTGCGCGTGTGCCCAACAGATGGCACTGCTGCCTCGCTTTGCAGTGGCAGGGGCAGGGAGGAGGTAGAAAGAGGCCTTGCACACAGCGCCCAGCGGCAGGGCTGGGCTGCACCCTGGCAAGCCCTTCTGTGCCCCCTTAGCTTCCAGACCCCCTGTTCCTCAGAAGGAGGGGAGAGAAAGGAAGCAAGGGTCCTGTCTGACAGTCCTGTGTGAAATCTCTAAAATCCCACCCTCTGAAAACACAAGCCTTTGAGAACTCCACACAAAGGGGCTCCTGACCGTGGATTTCAGGAAGGCAAAACGTTTAGGTTCCAACGAGGCGTAGTCTGCCCCCCTTCCCCAACTCCCCATGCATTATTCCTCCCTCCTTCTTCAAGAAGATGGAAAACAACGGGACCATCTTGACCCGAAGGGAACAGGTGGGGTACTGGGACAGTCTTGGGACATCCAGAGCCCCCCATGGCCCTGCGCAAGCCCATGCTCTCGTGGTAAGGAGTGGGGAGGTCCTGTGGGGAATGCCTCCCTGCCCCCAGGAGCACAGCGTGGCCTTCAAGAGAGAAGACTCTGGGACCAGGGTGGGTGACTCTCCACCCAGGAAACAGGGAGTCCTCTGAGAGCTGCCGGCTGTCAGTCCTCACAGAAGGCACAAGAGGGTGCTGGGAAAGGCCTGGTGCAGGGCCAGGGAGACCCTCGGCATCACGTATAGCCTGCACCCCTGATTATCCTCGCTTCTCACCTGGAACAGGCACCAACCCTATTTGGGCCATGGTCCTGGCTGCTACTGAATCAGTCCTTGATGTAGAGTAGTACTCTCCCCCTGGAAACAGACTGCCAGGTTTTTCTTCCATGGCATAGCTTGGTGGGTTTGAACTACTAGCCTTGTGGTTTCAGCCACACCGATCCAGACTCGCTTCCCCTGAGTCCATGTTGACTCGTGAGGACCCTACAGGACAGGGAAGAACTAGCCCTGTGAGTTTCCGAGGCTGTCCCTCTTCACAGGAGTAGAAATCCCCATCTTTATTCGTTTTGAGGAGTGGCTGGTGGGTTTGAACTGATGACCTTGAGGCGAGCAGCCCCCTGGGGAACCCACTATGCCAGTATCTGCTGTGGCCGAGTGCCATCCCATCACATCAGCTTCACCTCACAGTGACCTGATGCTCAGCAGAGCGAGACACTGCAGGGACCTGAGCTGTCTTTACGTCTGAGCCACGGCTGCAGCCACTGTGTCCGCCCGTCCTCTTTGCCGCTGCCCCTCCGCCCGCTTTACCACGCACGCCGTCCTTCTCCGGGGTGAGCTCCCTGACCACATGTCCCAAGCACGTAAGACGCAGTCTCCCATCCCTGTTTCTAAGAAGCATGCTGGCTGCACGTCTTCCGAAATGTCTGTTAAAAAAACAACACCCCAAACAACAAAAAAGACCCCACCAAACCTACTGCCATTGAGTGAATTCCGACTCATAGCGACCCCACAGAGCAGGGTAGAGTGGCGCTGTGGGGGTCTGGCCCTAAGGGAGGGGAGCCTCCTCTTTCCCCAAGACCTCTGTTAGGGCTGTTTGGTTCAGTGCCTTGGACTCATGCCCGTATCAGAGTCATGCCACACCACTGTGGTTGTGGGGGTGTGTTAGACGCTCATGAGTCAATCCCAGCTCATAGCAACCCCACAGGAGAGCCTGGAGCTGCCCGCAGGGCTTCCTACAAGGTGGTCTTTGCAGGTGCAGAGCAGCAGGGATTTAGTCAGCTGAGGATGAGGGGGACGTGTGGTGTGGTGTGTGTCAGCCAGGCTCCTTTGCCCTTAGAGACCCACGTCTCCTTCTTCCTTGGGGGCTGGGGGTGAGGGGCACCCTCCCAGTCCTCGCCTTACAGGAGCTCAGGGTCATGGTGACCTTGAGGAGTCCAGTGTCTGACTCACTAGGCATCATCAAACCCAGCTGGAGAAGACACAGCTGGACAGGCTGCCATCAGCCAGACAACTCTCTTGGTTTGTTTCATAAACGTTTTTCTAGCGTTTGGGGGGAAGCACACAGAACCAGCTGGTTTTCCGTCAGACAGTTCCCGGGCATCCTACCCTGGACGTCCCTTTCCACCATCCTCTGCCCTCCCTCCCTGCGTCCCTGCCTCCTCCGTGGGCAAAGGCTGGCCTTTGATCACTTAGGCTTGCTGGTTCTAAGGCGTGGACACCTCTTTGGTGTTAGGGCTCAACTGATACCCACCCCAAACCCACGATTCCCCCTCAAAATAGCCCTGTAGGGTGGAGTCGACTGGCCCTTTGGGTTTCGGAGGCTGTACATCCTCAAAGGAGCAGACAGCCTGGTTTCTTCCGAGGACGACTGGTTTAGAACTGCTGCTCTCGTGGGGAGTAACCCAGCATGCCTCTAGGCCCTTACAGCCCCGTCTGCTGCTTGGCTGAAAGTCAAGCCTGGGAATGAGTTCGGTCCCAGGCCTTCGGGGTGTTGAGGCCCACGGTCTTGGGGGTTCCAGCAGTCTCCATGAGACAGGTAAGCCTAGTTTCTTTTATAATTCCCAGGGTTTTTCCCCACTCCTTTCTCCCACTCTGTGCAGGCCTTGTAGCACGGCCCCTCTCTGAGCCGTCAGCAGGGTTAGCTGGGCACATCTAGTTCTTCTGGCCTCAGGATGGTAGAGGCTAAGGTCCCTGAGGTGGCCCATCGTCCTTTGCATTAATTGCTCCATGGGCTTTCATGTTCATTTCTCTTCTTGGCCCTGGGTCTTTGGGGTCCCAGCCCCTGGGTGTCAGCGACTGGCATGTGGGCTAGCAGGAGCAGTGGGCACTAAAGGAATGCATCTGCAGGGCCTGGCATCCTCTCATTCGTAAGGGCGAACACGTTGCCCTGTGTGAGGCATGCACTTGTGCCACCTCTGTGACAGTTTGTGTGGTTCGTGCTGCTTCCGTGCATGCAAAGGCCCAGCTAGCAGGAGTGGCGGTACTCCCGCACCCTTCCACAGAACTCTTAGACAGCAGGGCCTGCCTCAGAGGGTGGAGGAGGGGAGCTGATTTGTGTGGACACGTTTGCAGTGAGGTGGGGGTGCTGAGTCGTGGGCAGTGGTGGCGGTGGTCCCTCACTGGATCTAGGCCGTGGCAGCCATGGTTGGAGGGTCCTGGGTGGGAGAACCCAGGGACTGAAGCTCCTGAGGTCAGCACTGCCAGAAGTCAAATGCAAATGAGCCAAGGGCTGAAGGTCAAGGCCAGTCTGCCCGTATTCACTTGCATCCAGAAGCAACCCCCGTTCTGGGCACAGAGAGCCAGCAAGGCAGGAAGAGAGGGCCAGCAAACGGAGGAGGCCATTAGGCTGGAAGAGGGGACCACGGACACATCTGTGGGGACGTTGGCCGTTGTGGCCTGGGCATTTTCCTGAGCTGCACGC
>NW_022111314.1:2687955-2689128 GCF_000313985.2 Echinops telfairi | reverse complement strand
CCAGAGCTCTTGGCCACCATGGATTAGCAGTGTCTGTCAGGGCAAAGGAGGCATGAGTGGGCATGCCGACCTGCTGCCCTGCCTCTCGGGCTACTGTGGTGGGTGCACCCGGCAGTTCTGAGCTCTGCAAAAGTCACCTGCATGCCACGGGCTGCATCCCCCGTAGGGTCATGTCCACTGTGTGTCCCCACCGAGGGAGTTGTGACTCATGATGGCTCAGTCCAGACGAATGGGATGTTGCCCATCTGGGAGCCACCCCCCTGGCCCTGATGGGTCTACTCCACCTCACTCTGCCAATTGCTATGCCCTTGGATTGCCTCCACCTGGCGAGCTCATTTCCCAGCCTGCCTCTGGGCAATGTGCTGCTGTCACCCACAGGGTTTCCACTGGCTGACTTTCCGAGCTATGCCACCAGACCTTTCTTCCTAGCCTTAGTCCAGAGGCTTGGCTGACCCCTGTCCCCCATGGGTGACTGCTGGCACTGGAAACAGCAGTGGCACAGCCTCCAGCCTCTTAGCAGCATGCTGGCCACCACAGTGCGACAGACTGGCAGGTGGATGTTCCATGGTGCAAACCCAAGATCGCTGAGCGGTCACCCTTGAGGCTCCCTGACCTCACGGAGGAGGTGTGGGGGGGCGGTTACCTTCACATCCCCTTCCCCTCAGTCCCCAGCCCCCTGCACTCTCCCCTTGCTCAGAGCACCTGACTTCAGGGGGGCAGAGGGAGCGGCGGCATCCTGTGGAGCGGCTCATCCCTGGGGCCAGGCGCAGAATCAATGCCCCCAGAGGAGTGTTGAACTCTAGAGATCCAGATCCTCTCTGTCTGGAGCACAATTAAATGGGTAGCACGCATCTCTCTGCATCCTACCCGTGCGCTCTCCGACCTGGCCCCACTTTCCTGAGCGAGCAAGGGAGAGGGGTAACATGCAAACAGCAGGGATTCTCCTTAAACACTAAGCTTCTAGAATGGGGGTCCTGAGGTGAGGCTTACTCTGTTCAGGGGTGCTCAGTAAGCTCCTACTAAGGGCCACATGCTAGGCTGGGTCTCTGGTAGGTCACACCCATGTCTTGTGTGCTGGCCGAGCCTGCTTCCCTCCTCCTGGTCTCAGGGGTCAGGAAAGAAGGGATGGGCTGAGGTTGTATGGTGCTGGGGCAAAAGCAGGCATGGATTGAA
>NW_022111314.1:2686363-2687553 GCF_000313985.2 Echinops telfairi | reverse complement strand
CAGACACAGGTGCCCTGGAAGAAATGCAGCCCGACTGCTCCTTCGGAGCGAGACGGCGAGACTTGGGCTCAGGTACTTTGCACTTGTGATCAGGAGAGACCGTGCCTGAAAGGGACGCCGTGTTTGGTGAAGTAGGTCAGGGAACAAGGGGAGGCCGGCGAGGAGATGGGCTGACACAGAGGCAGCAGCAGTGGGCTGGGATATACCGATGCTGGTGAGGATGGCATTGGATTCCCTGGACGGACGGACGGACGACGGAAGAGCCACACCTGGAGATCATCTCTGTGTGTGCTTTCACATGGGGGTCTCTAGGGACACAGGGCCACGGGTCAGCTGGTTTTGACCACCATTCGATGGTCATGCCCAATAGGTTGCTGTGAGGTGCCATCGGGTTGGTTCTGAGCCATTGTGTACCACACTGTGTACCACACTGTGTACCACATGGCGTACAACCCGGTGTACCACACTGTGTACCACATGGCGTACAACCCGGTGTACCACACAGTGTACTACACGGTATAAAATACTTTACAACACGGTGTACAACATGGTGTACAGCACTGTGTACTACACGGTGTACAACACTGTGTATAACACTGTACAACATGGTATACAACACTGTGTATTACATGTGTACCACACTGTATACAGCACTGTACAACATGGTGTACATCACCATGTAATACACATGTAATACAACACTGTGTATTACATGGTGTACAACACCGTGTACAGCACTGTACAACATGGTGTACAGCACTGTGTACTACACAGTGTCCAACACTGTGTAAATCACTGTGTACATCACTGTATACTACACAGTGTACAACACTAAACAACACGGTATACAACACGGCATATATCATGGTGTACTGCATGGTGTACAACACCGTGTATAACACTGTACAACATGGTGTACAACACCGTGTACTACCTGGTGTACAGCACTGTACAACACAGTGTACTATACGGTGTACAGCCGAACGAAACACCGCCCAGTCCTGCGCCATCCTCACAATTGTTTCCTATGCCAAAGCCCACTGCTGCAGCCACTGGACCCACCCATCTGTGTCGCTGCCCCTCCGCTGTACTGAGCACCGTGGCCCTCCCCAGGGACTGGTCTCTCCTGACAACGTGAGATGAGGTCTCGCCGTCTGTGCCTCCAAGGAGCACTCTGGCGCATTTGGGCT
>NW_022111314.1:2674536-2683641 GCF_000313985.2 Echinops telfairi | reverse complement strand
CAAATGTGCAAATGTGCTTGACACAATGGATAGATGTGTGGATTGTGATAAGAGTTGTATGAGCCCCCAATAAAATAATTAAACAAGAAAAAGGAGGACCCAGATCCTCACACCTGGGCCAACGTAACATCATGATAGATGTCGAAAGGCTTGAAGTTCTCAAGAATTTTGTCTTACTTGCATCCACAATCAATGCTTAAGGAAGCAGCAGTCAAGCCATCCCAGGATGTGTTGCTTTGGGTCCATCTGCTGCACAGACCTCTTTAGAGCGTTGAAGGCAAGGGTGTTACTTTGAGGACTAAGGTGACCCACACCATGGTATTTTCAATCACCTCATATGCATGTGAAAGTTGGACATTGAACAAGGAAGACCGAAGAAGCATGTGAGTTACAGTGCTGATGAAGACTATTGAAAGTACTCTGGACTGCCGAAAGGACGAGCAAGTCCGTGGTGGCAGAAGTACAGCCAGTGTGCTCCTGGGAGGCACGGATGGCGAGACTGGAAGGCGGTTCACAGCCACGAGGGGCTCCACAGAAGAAAAGACCCTGTGATTACACCCTGGTTCTGCTGGGTCCTCTGGTGTGTGGGCGTGGACATGGTGGGGCCTTTGAGAGCCCCAGTAGCATCCCCAGGGCAATCTGGTGTGTGGGCGTGGACATGGTGGGGCCTTTGAGAGCCCCAGTAGCATCCCCGGGCCAGGAGTAGGTTCAATGAAAGGGAACCAACAAGCCTAAGAGATGAGTCAAAGAGATGAGTCAAAGAGATGAGTCAAAGAGATGAGTCAAAGAGATGAGTCAAAGATGGAGGCCCGTCACAGAGGACACGCCCTGGCAGGTCAACACGCCTCCTTCCTGGTCCAGGCAGTAACTGGCAGGACCTGTCCGTGCGACAGCACTCAGTGCCCCCGGCCCTCCCAACCTCTCCCTGTGCCCCCACCCAGGCAACCCCAGAGAAACCATTTCCCAAATAAGGCGAAATGTGAACTGGACAGAGGGTGAGGCAAGGTGACCCGAAGTACACCTACATGTGGTACAAGATGTGGTTTTCCCAGGGGAGGACCGAGGGGATGAGAGAAAGGTCAGAGGAAAGTCCATATCCCAGCTCCGGGCCTTACATCCCCATCCCCCATCCTAGCCCCACACCCTCCCAAAGCTATAGAAGCTCCCTCCCTCCCTGCAGCCTCTCCTTTACAAAAATCAAGGTGGTGCTGGGGGCTATGGTCAGGGAGGTGGAGAAGATCATATTCAAATTCAAATTGCTGCCCTCAAGTTAATGCGGACTCCAAATGACCCTATAGGACAAGGCAGAACTGTCCCTGTGGATTTTTGAAGACTGTACCTCTTGACATGGGCAGACAGCCTCCTTTCTCCCATGGAGCAGCTGGTGGTTGGAACTGCTGACCTTGTGGCTAGCAGCCCAGTGCACCACTGGGGCTTGGTGGGGAGCACAGGGCATTTGCTCACCTCATGGAGGGTCGAGTCTACAGGGAAGGACTGTGGTGAAGCCAGCGGGCAGTTGGTGGTCTCAGTGGTGTTAGGGAGAGTCGGTCCCCGAGCTTGAAGGCTCGCAGCGGTGTGGCTGCACTGTATCCCTGGCATTCGCTGCAACGGCACACCCATTTCTGGGTTTCTTCTCACAGAACAAATCCATTAAAAGAATAATGAAACGAAATGAAATAAAGCGATTGAGTCAGTGCAGAGAATCGTGCCAGGTTTTGTTCAAGGTCACAGGCGGACTACCGAGAGTGACCTGATTGAGGGTGACCGAGGTCAAGGTGGTTTTGAGACGGTTGCTATGGAGACTGCTGCTCTGTGGAGACGATGAGAGGATGAGCATAAGGCCATTGCCCATGGCAAACCAAGATGGCGCGGACTGGGCGTGTGCGCCACCCAGATGGAGCAGCCTGTGCAAGGTCCCTGAGGTGGGGCAGGGCGGGGCAGGGCAGGGCTGGATGGTTTTGAGGGAGAAAATAAGATGTGGTGGTTGGAGTCCAATGGGCAGGGCGGGAGTCATCCCTTTGAGATGTTCTCCTTGGTGGGAACAGGAACAACTGAGCCCTCTTCAACCATGAGGTGAGCCGTCTCTAACGTCTGGTGCAACACTGGGGCTCCTCCTCCCTCTGGACACACAGAGGTAGATCTGTGTGCACAGGTGTGGTGTGGAGGCGGACAACCAAGAGACCAGTCTGTTTCTGGTCTTGACACTTGGGCATCTCTGGCCACACCACATGGCGCCTGCGGGCAAGGCTGCAGACCCAACCAGTTGTGGTTGCCTGGTTGTTGAATCTGACCCCTGGGGGGGCCGTGGGTGCAGAGGGAGCTGCTCCATCAGGTGTTGGCGGCTGTGACCTTCCAGAAGCAACTTGCCAGGCCTGTCCCTCAAGGAGCCTCCAGTGGGTTAGAACCACCAGCCCTGTGGGCAGAGCCAGAGGGATGCGCTGCTCACCCAGCTGCGCCACTCTTTGGGAGTGGTCTCATCAGTCCCCAGTCTCCTCATCGACAAGATGGGCGGGCGTTGTACGGGCAAAGGCCTCAGGACCAAGTCTGTTGATGTGGCTGTGGTTGGTAGGTACCCTGGGGCTGGTTCTGACTCATAGGGACCCGGTGCCAGTCTACACTGTCCTCACAATTGTTCCCGTGCTTGAACCCCTGTGGTAGCTGCTGGGTCAATCCGTCTCTTCCTCTTTGTCACTGCCCTTCTCCTGCACCATGTGTGATGCCCTTCTCCAGGGGCTGGTCTCGTGTCTGCGTGAGATGAAGTCTTAGCATCCTTGGTTCTAAGGAGCATCCGGGCTGTGCTTCTTCCCAGACAGCTGTGCTTGCTCTTCCGTAGCACCCCATGCTGTTCGCCGTCCCAAATCGCCAGCCCTGGGCTTGATGCTGACTCGGACCAGCCCTGCAGGACAGGGTAGAACTGCCCCCTTTGAGTTTTGGAGATGGTAACTCTTTCTGGGTGGAGAAATTCCCATCCCTATAATTCAAATGCCCCCATTCTTCTAGGACCTTCCTTATTCGGTGTCTAGCTTTCACCTGCAGACGCGGTGGTTGAGCATCCTATGGCTTGAGTTGGGTGATGAGCTTTCGCGCTCAACCTGACATCCTGGCTTTTCCACACTGGAGCAGAGGTCTCGTGACACAGGCTTTGCCATGCCAAGTGTCACTTGCTTGATTTCCTGACTGCTGCTTCCGTGAACATTGGCTATGGATCCAAGCAAAACAAACTCCTTGATAATGCCAATCTCTCTCCGTGTCTCATGACGCTGTCAGTTGGTCCAGCGGTGAGGATTCTCATTCGTTCTGTTGAGCGGCAATCCACATGGAAGACTCTCAGGCTCGTCAGCCTGGGCTTCGAGGCCTCTCGACTTCCAGCTCGTCGGGTGGAGCTGCTGTGCTTCACAGGTTGCTGACAAGCCTCCGACAGTCCCGGTGCTGCGTCTGTTCTTGCCCCGCTAGCCCAGTTCCTGCTTCCTATTTGCTCAGCACCCAGGCTGAGTAACTGTGGTGAAAGGATACAACTCGGACGCACACCTTCCCTGAATCGAAAGCACAAAGCAATCCCTCAATCCATTTGAATCTTTGCCTCTTGCTCCGTGTACAGGTTCTGCCTGAAGTGTTCTGAAATTCCCATTGTTCACGATGTTAGCCATGGCTTCCCATGATCCGGACAAGCGAAGGCATTTCTGGTGTTCTCTGCTGCCAGTCAAGATCCACCTGTCATCAGTAATGATCTCCCTCGTGCCCCATCCTCTTCTGAGTCCAGCTTGAATGCCAGGCAGCTTTCTGTCGGTGTCGGCTGCACGTGTGCATTGAAGTTGGGCTTGAGTTGGTGTGGGTGAAATACTCAATGCCAGGTCTGGCATCAGAGGAGACATATTTTATATATATATATATATATATAAGTATATATATAATACATATACATACATTACATATATTTGTACATATACATATAACCCACCAATTCACTGCTGTCAAGTTGATTCTGACACAGAGTGACCTGCTAAGACAGGGTAGAACTGCCCCTGGGAGTTTTTGAAGCTGTAACTCTCTACAGGCGTAGAAAGCACCATCTCTCTCCCAAGGAGCGGCTGGTGGTGTTGAACTGCTAACCTTTTGGATGGAAGGCTAACTTATAACTGCACCACTAGGGAACCTACGGTGTATGTTCTGGCCCGATTCAACCTGATGGTGGGTTTGAGGTGTGTGAAATGATTATATATGCCATACTAGAGCTGCCCTGTGAATGTCCACGACCACACCTCGTTATAGGAGTAGAAGGCAGCCCCTTCCCCCTTTGGACAGCTCCTGGTTTCCAACAGTTGATCTTGCAGTGAGCAGCCTAGCGTGTAGCCCACTGGGACACCAGGCTCCCCTAGGTGCACAGAAGCATTTATGGAGCAGCGATGTGGAAATGTACACCACCTGTAACTTTCATGTCCTCCTTCTAGGGCTACACACTTCTGAAGGCGGGGTTCCTGTCATGTTAAGCCTTCCTAGAATCCTCCCAGATAATTCCAGAATCTTCCTTGAAGACTGTGTTAAAATGGCAGCTTGGACCACCTCAAGGGATGCGTGGTACTCTTTTTAAATGATATTCAAGCTTTGAGAGCAACAAGACATCTGCAAAGGCAAGATCGGGCAGGAGAGCTAGGTTGCCCAATGAAACCCTTGCTCTCCTCTCAGAATAATCAAGTGCATTGTCTTGATGGGAAAATGAAGTCCTCGGCCCAACTTGGCTAGCCTTTCCCTCAGCAATGCAGTTTTAACTTTTCTTAAAACTTCTTCCTAATAATCCACTTGGTTCATCCAGAAAAATCTATCCAGATGGTCCTTGTAGAGCCAACCAAGTAGTCACCATAACCTTCGGAGCTGACCTGTGCCTTGAATTCCGTTGGCCCAGGCGATCCCCGCGGAAGCCACTCTCTTGTCTGGGCCTGTTTTTGAAGGCTCCCTATGGAGACTAAGAGGCCTGCATGGCTGAGATCTTGTCTGCAGCTGTCCACGGTGGCAGAGATGTTTAAACTTGCTCTGTGTGGAGCAGACCCCTGGGTGCGCAAACCGGACCCTAGCAGTGGTGCTGTTTGAATCATCTGAATAGATCTGCTAACAGCAGAGGACCTAGCTGAAATGTGGGCTTCAAAACCGTGTCACATGTTTTAAATTCTATATCATTGGATAGATTAATGAAACTCGGGAGGATTGCCCTATGCCCCAGGGGGATGGTTTACATGTTCCCTGTCATAAAATGAAGAGCCCTGGTAGTATAGTGGTTATGAATGGGACTTCTAACTGCAAGGTCATCGGTTCAAAAACAAGCACCTCTCCACAGGAGAAAGTCTACTCCCGTAAAGAGTTACAGTCTCAGAGACTCTCAGGGACCATTCCATCCTGTTCTATAGGGCCACGAGGAATCGGCACGACTTGGTGGTTGTGGTTTGGTTTTGGTAATCATGAACTGATCACAATTTCTCTAAGAGACATATGTAAACCATAGACATGAATGGATTTGGGGCTCACGATACTTGTCGCTCCAGTCTAAGAACAATTAGTTCTTATGGGATACTGTTTGATACTTGATACTGTCCTTGATACTGTCCTCCTGAAGACATCATGGGAGACATGGTACCCTGGCTCAGAGATGAGAAGTTGGTGGCTCAAACTCCACCAACCCCTCGGTGGGAGAAAGAGGAGGACTTGGGGGGTAGGGGGGTGGTCACGGCTTGAAAAGCCGAGGGGACAGTTCTCATCTGTCCGACAGGGTGGCTATGAGTTAGAATTCAACTCCACGGTCAGGGGTTGGGCTTTTGATTTCATCACTCATGAGGGAGTCCTGGTGGTGCTTGGCTGCTAACCAGCAGGCAAGCAATTCAAACCCACCCAGCAGCTCTGCGGGAGGAAGCCCTGGCAGCCCAATAGCCCTTGGGGGCACTTCTACCCCGTCACTGCAGACAACAACAGTACAACCCACGGCCTTAGCACATGCCTCCACTGTCCAGTCCCATGTCCTCTATGGTTTCCCATGGATTCGAGCATGCACTCCTTATTAACTTCTTAGGCTCCTTACTAAGCTCTTTGGTGGCCCTGCCATGCAGTGAGGGTTGGGCGCTTGCCAAGGGTTGGTGGCCAGACCGACCAGCTGCTCCATGGGCAAACGATGAGACTCTGTTCCCATGTAGATCTCTAGTCTCAGGAGCTGGAATGGACTTGACCACAGTGAGTCCTGATGTGGGTAAATATAATATGGATGCATGGAAGCAGCAGTCATGGGATCAAATGGTGCCTGGCATTGGTCAATCTGCTGCACAGACCTCTTTAGAGTGTTGAAGAGCGAGGGTGGTTCTTTGAGGACTAGGGTGCGCCTGACCCATGCCAGGGTGTTCCCATCGCTTCATCTGCATGTGACGGGTGGACATTGAATAAGGAAGACCATAGAAGAATGGATGCATTTGAACTGCAGTGCTGGAGAAGAAGATTGAAATAAGTATGGTCAGAGTGCTCCTTAGAGGCAAGGATGGCAAGACTTCGTCTTACACAATTTGGATATACCGTCAGGAGAGACCAGTCCCCGGAGGAAGACATGGTTGCTAAAGTGGAAGGGCAATGGGAAAGGGGAAGGTCCTTAAGGAGATGGATTAACACAGGAAGTTTATCACCGGGCGCAGGCACGGGAGCAATTGTGAGGATGCCGCAGGACCGTGCAGTGTCTCCTTCTGTTGTGCATGAAGTCGCCAAGGGTTCGAGCCGGCTCGATGGCACCACAGCAACAGGTGTGGATCTGAGTTCTTTACCGGCTCTGCCTTGTTGCAAAGACCTGGCTTTGAGCGTGGCACTCACTGTTTCAGTTGGTTCGGGGTGTTCTTTGTCAACAAAAGAGCGTCACGTCTCTTATGTCTGTGTGTTGTTGAATGTCCAGTTTAAGAGGCCCAGGCAGACCTCGCTGGCTCCTGTGTGTTTTATCCAATGGGCGAGTCCACAGAGTCCACCTCCCCAAGAGCAGTCTCTGCTCACTCGGCGTCTCCCAGTCACATTCCGGTCCTTCTGGCGGAATTGCAGTCCTGAGCAGCCCGCAGTATGGCCTGCCTATTCCGTAGAAGGCAGTGTAGTGTCAATATACGTTTGCACTGAGAAGCAAACAAACACAAGGTGTGACCCACTCCATTTGCTGTATTTGCTTTTCTGTGTCTGCGGGAGCTGAGCCCACAATATCGCCGAGGTATGTTTGCTGCTGCTGCCGTGGGAGGGTCTCCAGCATTGAAGCACGGAGCAGACAGGCGAGGCATGGAATAGCTCTGAGATGTGGACAAGAGGCTTCCCTGGACCCAGTCTCCTCAGTCTGAAACAGGATCCAAGGAGCACCTACTGCACCGACTCGCTTTTCAGACGAATGGCACAGGCCTGGCCTTGGCATTCACAGAGGATAGGTCAGAGATCTTGCTGGATCTCAACCCGTCTGGAAAAGCATCCTTTCTGAGCAGCTGGCTGGTCACGTTCATACTGGCCCTGGAAGGACAGGGAAGAACTGGCCCTGTGGGCTTCCAAGACGGTAACTCTTCACGGGAGCAGACGGCCTCATCTTTCTCCAGCAGAGCGGCGGGTGGTTTCAAACTGCTAATCTAACAGGTCAATGCTGAACTCACTACGCCAGCGGGGCTGGCTACGAGTCAGCATCCACTCGGTGGCAGTGAGAGAGTTTTGCTTTGCCAGCCTGAGCTACTGAATGCCCGGCCTCCTCACCACTCTCCTGTGTGCTATTACCAGATCACAGCAACTCCCCCCCATTCTTTTCCAGGCTGCCTTATGCCCAAGATCCTACCGTATTTATCTATTCCCAGGCTGTGGCAGTTACATAATCTGTTGTCAATTTAAGACTTTTGAGTGAAAGGGTGGACTTTAGCCTGTCAGCCAGGTCTCAGCTTGATGACCTCATTTAGAGGCATGAAGGAGATAATAGCTTGCTAGGGCAGGGCTGGAGGCAGGACCCATGTGAATTCCCTGTGAGACATTTCCATTGACAAGACACATGGAGCTCCGCTAGAGTTCTGGAACCAGAGGAACCATATGGAAATCCACACCAGCACTGAGATGCTTACACCGCCACTGGATCCACAAGACCTTCCACCCACTGGCCTGTGATCTACCTGCATTTGGCATCATTGCCTGTGTTTCATGAGTCTGAAGAGGACTTTATAGATTGGTAACAGACACATGGGATAATATCAGGCTTATGGACATGATCTGCACTGGGCTGGGATATTTTCTCAATATTTAACTGCTCTTCTATAGAAAGCTCTTTCTTATACACTTATCAGTGTCTCCATGAATTTGTTTCTCTAATCTACCCAGACTAATGCACAGGCTGACACATATACAGGAGGCCTTAAAAAGCTCTTGGGGAATGGAATTAAAAGGCAATGGGGTTTCTCAAGAGCCTTAGCGGTCCCTCAGGTTTAGATGTGTTGCTGAGGTCCCCTGACTGGTGGTGACCTCGCACCATGGCAGGAGCTGCAGCTAGGTCCTGCTTGTTCTCCACGACTGCTGTGGCCAACGGGGTCTCATTGGGTGGGTTTTGGAAGTAGATCACCCGGCCTTCCTTCCTAGTCTGTCTTTGTCTGGAAACTGGCTCATGGTGGCCTTCTATAATTTTCATCGGGGCTGGTCCCTCATCTTTCTCCTGCAGAGCAGCTGGTGGGTTTGAACCTTGCCCTTGTGGAAAGAGGTGTCCCTCTGCCTTTACCTTCTTGGGTCCCCCTCTCCCTGGCCCCTTCCCACCTCCCCTTGCACCTGTCTCCTCCTTCCTTCTCTCCATCCCTTCCTCCTCCCTCTAGTGCCTCTCCCTCTTCCACCAACACTCTCTTCTTCCTTTCTGTTTTCCTCCTCCTCCCTCCCTCCCCTCCTTCCTCCCTTCTGCCTCCTTCCTCAATGCTCTTTCCCTCTTGCCCTACTTCCCTCCTCTTTCCCTCTTCTCTGCCTTCCCATGCTTTCTCCCTCTCTCCTCTCCCCCACTTCCTCTCTGCTCTCCCCACTTCCTCTCTTCTCTCCCCCACTTCCTCTCTCCTCTCCCTCACTTCCTCTCTCCTCTCCCCCACTTCCTCTCTCCTCTCCCCC
>NW_022111314.1:2661751-2673950 GCF_000313985.2 Echinops telfairi | reverse complement strand
CCTTCTTTCTAACTTCCTTCCAGGACCATTTTCTCAACCTCCAGAGAACCTTCTCTCAGGGTTCCCATCGGAAACCGGCACATTTACAGTTCCATTCGGAAACATCTGACGTGCGTCACGTCCCTGGGAGTCAGAATGACTCGCCAACCACGCTGGCATCTGTAGCACGTTCCACAGCCCCCAGCGCCCTGCTCGCCGAGACAGTCCCGAGGGGCTCGGTGTCGGCCCCCCTGGCCCTCCTGAGAACGCATGGGGAGGGTCTCCCTGCCCTCGAGGGTCCCGATGCACCAGCATCGAGTCCATGGCAGTGATTTGTTTAAATCTTATTTTCGCTTGACTCTTTCCTTTATTCTATTTTCCTCACCCGTTCTGGTGGGTGTCAAGAACCCATGGATTGATTTGCTCGCAGGCCATTTGGTTAACTTGCTTGATGCCCTCAATGGCTTTTAACAGAGTCCCTTGCCGTCCAGGTAGATGGATTTTTCAGTCTGGAAATAATAATATTGGCATCTATTATTATTATTTTCCCCTAGCAGGTTCTTTTAGAATGTCTGGGTTACTTTGAATAGACCGAGGGCTCGTGCCAAGATGGCAGGAGTTGCGGTGCGTGGTGGTGGGCATGGAGGAAACTGGGCTCTCTGTACCGAGGGCACCTGGGTGGGGAGGGCTGTTCTCCCCCAGGCAGCATGTGCCTTATGATTTGCTCTCTCCAAGAAAGGGGCGAGAAACGACTGCCGGCTCCCACCCAACGCCTGTCCGCCGTGGCTGGGCGAGTCAGCCTTCCAGTCCACACGTAGCCTGTCGGAAGATGCGCTCCTGTTCTGACGACAGCCGGGTGGAGTCTTGTTTAAGAACTCCGACCTTCACCTCCCTCTCTTCTCCACTCCTGTCGCAGCATTTGTGTGGAGTTAGATGTGCATGTGCTGACCTGGGAGATTTTTATCATTTAATAGAGAAAAGGGGGCCCATCTCTTTCACCAGAAGGAAAGTGTTCCACCCTCTTTGCTTCCCCCTCTCCTGGTCCATGTTTGATCCTGAGGTGCCCTGGTTTCTGCTCATCTTGAAGCCCCCGTCCTGCTGCAGGTGACCTTCACGGACACCTTTAAAAATCACCCAAAGGCCGATCGTTATCAATCAATTAATCAATCTGTCACAAATGTGAATCAGGCTATAAATACAAACAAACATAAATGTAAGTGTATAAATGTACACACACACATACACACATACACATTGTAGCCCCTTCCCATAATATGAGAAATATATGAGCAAGAGGTGTGCTTGCTTGGGAGAACTCAAGAACCTACTTACTCATGGTGGCTTAGGTCAGTCAGGGCGAGAAGTAGGCAGTTGTGGGCCCTAGTCTAATGGCCCCGCATACCAGAGCCTGCATCTTTCTACTTTCCTTCTCATCACCACAAGAAGCCTGCCTCTGCTCTGGGCTTCGCGTGGCTCTCCCAGACCGTAAGAACTGAGGGAAGAGCTAGGTGTCTGTTCTGTCTGCTTTTATAAAGGCCTTGTTCTCGGAGGGGTCCCAGCACCTGGGAGACTGATTAGCATCACCTTGTCCAGGAACGCTGGCCCTGCCCCGCCCCCCCCCCCCAACACAAAGGTCACTTAGAGAGTGGCCTCTTTTCCTGCTGGCCTGTGAAGCAGAAGCAGCAGGGAGTGGGGATGTCAGCCCCCACAGAGCTCCTCCCACTCCAGCACCCCCTCAACATTTCTCCCAAACTCCCCCATGGCAGCTGCAGCGTCGGTGCACGGGAAGAACGCTGGGGATTTTCTGAGCGCTCAGCCATGGAAAGAAAGGCCTTCCTCCCACCCGCCCTCAGCCCATTCCCAGCCTTTGAAGTGCCCAGTCACCTGCCTTGTTAGCCTCTTTTCGCTCCCAACGTTACCGTCTTTTATTTTATTCCAAGTACTTACACGCGACACTTTCTCTCAAGTACTTTGTATGGCGGGTCTGGGAGAAAAAAGGAGGCTCTTCGATCAATAGCACACCTAAGAGAGACTGCCAGCGTGCCGGGAGGGAACGCAGCTCCTTGTTTGAGGGGGCTGATGCTGATGCAAGCGAAAGTGTGCTGTGCTCGCCGGGAGAGCTCAGGGGAGGTGGGATTGTGGGGGGGCACCCATCTACGGGCCTCAGACCGCAGGCATCAAGATGACTTGCATTTGGGAACGGGTTTTGCTGCAGGCTGCAGGGCTTCCATGTGTGTGCTGGGCACCGTGCATGAGTGACGGGCAGAATTGTACAAGAGCAGATGCCGCCCATGGAAGGTTCCTTTATGTGGTGGCCAGCAAGCTGGCACCATGCTCTGGGGCGAGCTCAGGTGTCAGGCCATCGGGCTCCAGTCTGTAGATGGTTCCAGTCTGCGGCTTGTTCTCCATCAGGTTCTCCTGCGCCGCTGTCCCTGCGTTGATAAAGCCAGGTTGGCTCATCCAGGGTTACGACGAGCAGCTGGACACTATAAGGCCAACCTTCTCACACTCTGGGTGGAGACCCCATGGAGGGCGGGGGGTCCTGTAACTGCATGTGGGGGTGGGGAAATGTTGGCAACAGTACAGGGTTTCTGAACACCAACGACCAAAAAGCCATTCAAAATCAAACATGTGAAGGAAGGATCTGAGGCATTTCCGGCCATGCTTGCTGGTGTGGCAGGTTTCTAGGGTGGAGAGGGGTCACCTGGCGGCCTGTCGAGCAGCCAGATTCAGGGGTGCTTTGGAAGGATCGCTGGAGAAAGAGGAGACTGTCTATGCCTGTAAAGGTTTACAGTCCTGGAAACCGCAGAGGCAGCTCTGCCCTGTCCTGTTAGGGTCGCTATGAGTCTGCACGAGCTCGATGAGAGTGGTTGGCTGTGGTTTTTGAACGATGGCAAGTAGAATTTGAAGCCACCGTCCGTGGACAGCAGGAAGCAGCTGGGGGAGTTTAGGGGCCATCACCAACCACGTCTGTCCACTAAGGGCCCGGTGCATTCCGGTTCCTCAAGTCCTGCAGGGCCTCACTGGCTTCCGGGCCCTCTCCCCAGCTCGGCTCCCTGCCCCACGGCCCCCCTCTGCCGCCTCTCACCTCTCACTTCTACTTTTCTGCTCACCCCGCCCCAGAATCTCACCTACTCAAGCGCTTATTAAGGAATGTTTCTAAGCACAGGCCTACCTGTCCGTTAAGAAGAGATCATGGCCACCTGTTATAATTACATCCTCCCCACTCCGGCTCCCAGAGCATGTGAAAATGGGATTGTGTCAGTCAGCCTGGCACAGGGCTGGAGGGCACTGCCGGCCTTCATTTGGCTGACTTAATGACAGTGTCTCAGGAAGGTGTGGGGCAAGTGCCATTCGAATCGGTGCTGACTGCCCTCGTCGGGCCCTGGTCTCCTCTGTGCTGTGCCTGCTCCAGCTCCAGCCTCTGTCTGCCTTCCTCACAGTCCACTTGGCCACTCTGAGCCCTTGGGGGGATTCTGATGCATGGCAACCCCACGGGGCAGAGTTCACCTGACCCAACGAGGTTGAACGCTGTAAGCTTTATACTTGCTGATGAAGATCAAGGTCTGAAGCAGTCAACATGGACTCCCACTCATTGAAAAGAAAACCAGGATCCTCGCAGCGGGACCAAGAGCGGCGTCAGGAAACGATGGAAGTTGTCCAGGGTTTCCCCCTGGTTGGATCCACCACCCATGCTCACAGCAGCAGCAGTCGAGAGATTAAACGAAGCACTGCATTGGGCAAATCCATGGCACAGGACTCTTTGAAGTGTTGAACAAGGATGAATTGTAAGGTACATCTGACCTAAGTGTGTGAGGTCGGGTTGACTAGAGAAACAACTTCCGTGACCCTCATTGATACATAAAAGAGAGCTTCATATCAAGAGGTAATTGTACAGCAAGCAAACATCCCAGCGCAGTCCAGAGCAAGTCCATAAGTCTGATACTAGTCCATAAATCCCTCCTCAGACCCTCGCAGTCACATGCAATGATGCAGCCTGCAGGGAGGTCACAGGCCGGTGGGTGCAGAGCTGTGTGGATCCAGCAGTGGCTCTGGCAGCTCTCCAAGACTCAACAGCAGGAAGGTGAAGCAGAGAGAGGGGGGAGGTTCCCAGAACCCTCCTTATGAGGAGGTCCCGCCCACAAGGAGGCACCATCAGGCTGTGACCTGATTGACAGGCTGGACTCCACCCCTCCACTCCAAGTGGACACAAAATTGAGTAACGACCACGCCAAGTCATGGGATCTTCGATGGCCTCATGTATGTGTACACGTTGGCCGTAGAATAGAGGAGTCTGAAGAAGAGCTGGTGCATGTGCATTGTGGTGTTGGAACATAACACTGACAGCACCACGGACTATCAGAAGGACAAACAGAGCTCTCTCGGAGAAGTGCAGCCAGAATGCTCCCTAGAGGCAAGGGTGGTGAGATTCCGTCTCAGGTGCTCAGGAACCTGGTGTTGGAAGAGGCCAGCACTGGAGGAGTGCCTCATGTCTTGTTTGGTGCAGGATGACCCAGGGGAAAAGGAAGGTGCTCCTGGAGGTGGGCGGACCCAGTGGCTGCAATGACGGACTCAACTTAAGACAAACTCTGAGGATGATGGGTGACGCCGGGCTTCCTTCTGGTGCACATCGGGTCACTGTGGGTCACCACTGGCTCGATCCCTTAACAGCAGCAGCAAGCTCTGCAGAAGCCGAAGCCAGGGGTCTCGTCTGCAGACTGCTGGAAGACTGGAGCCAGCAAGGCTGCTGTGTAGATGGAGGAAGCGCTTGGCTTGCTCAGTGTCCAACACTGCCCAGCAGCAGGGAGCTGCCTGGCTCCAGGCTGTGCTCAGCGGCTGAGGGATGGAGCCTGAGGCGTCCCGGCCTTCCCTTGCAAAATTCTCCGTGGGGTTGTCTGTGAAACCTGGCTTTGCCCCCCACCCCTCCGTGCATCTCAGGCTCCCTTCAAGATGCAAAAAGCAGAGCGCATAGCTAACCCCTGGCAGGCAGAGTTCAAGCTCACCTAAGCCAGGATCAGAGGACCCAGTAAGCATGGGCTTATGTGTGCTTCCTTGCCACTCTAGTGAACAACATGGTGAAAAATATACCAAATTGTCTCTACAGATCGGTAAGGAAGCACAGGCCAGCCCACGGTTACCTTGCTTAATGAGCCCTCTGTCCCTGTACCAAACTCCGACCACTCCCACTGTTGTCATAGCGATGCCCACTCAGTGCCACCCTACAGGACAGGGCAGAACTGCCCCTGTGGGCTGCTGAGACTTGACCTTTTCACAGGAGTAGAAAGCTGTGCCTTCTCCTGGGGAGCAGCTGGTGGTTTCAAACTACTGACTTTGTGGTGAGTAGCCCAACGCTTAGCCAGGACACCACCAGTGATCCTGACCAGTTTTTGAGGGGCAGAGTAGAACTGTTCCTCAGGGTTTCTGAGACTCCACGTTTCTGGGAGCAGGAAGTCTCATCTTTCTGCCAATGAGCCGCTGATGGGCTTGAACTGCCCACCTTTTGATTTGCAGTCCACCGCCTAGCCCAGGGACCATAAACGTGGAGAGAGCCTGTGAGCCTGGGAGAAGGGGGGAGAGGGTGGCAGAGTGATGCCAGCCAGTCCCAGAAGCAGCATCTTCAATGTGGTGCAAGCAGGGGAAGCTGCTGGCTGTAGAAGGGTAAGTAAGCACAAGCTAGCCCATGTTTCCCTTGCTGCTGCCCTGCAAGCCTGCAGAGGGCTATCTCCCAAGCACGATGCAGGCACCCCTGGCACCTGAAACTGTGAGTGGGGATGTGGCAGGAGTGACACGGGGCTCCTGGTGGGCCTGCCTTTCCGCAGTGTCAGGGAGGGTCCAGGAAACCACGGTGCCTTAGGAGATGAGCAGCAGTTGGCTTGGTGTGAGGCCAGGGGACCCTCCAGAGGAGACCCTGGCTTCTGACACCAGCACACCACACGGGGGCCTCCTAGAGGGCTGCTTCGGCTCGGTGTCATCGGAGCAGAGGGCGGAAGCCTCCTGGCCGCCTGCACACATCCCTCCACGGGCACCCGGCTGCTTCTCAGAGCGAGCGGGAAAGCAAAGGCATTCTCTGCTGCCAGCTCGGCTGGGTCTGCCGTGCACCGTGCCTGGGTCTCTGCAGACCACACGCTGGCGAGCCTGGCCAGCTCCTCTGTCACCGGTCACATCGCTGTCACCAGCCGGGTCCCTCCGAGGTGACGGCCAGTCACGGCCCAGCAACTTCCTCCCACATCCGCGGGACAGCTTCACGGGGGCATGAGACAGCTTCCGTTGTGCTTTGGGGTTTTGCTTTCTTTCCAGCTAGGACCATGTGCAGTTATGAATGCCATATTCAGTGTGTGCGTGTGTGTGTGTGTGTGTGTGTGTGTGTGTGTGTGTGTGTCTGCATTTCACCCAAGCAGCAAAGAGGAAACCGCACAGACGCCCCTCTTCCCGCACAACTCTGGGCGCTGGCCATCTGCAAGGTCGCCATGAGGGGTTTGGAGGCTGGGGGCTTGCTGAGAAGTGTCCCCTCTGGAGAAGGGGCCTGGGAAGCTGCTGCAGATGCATCCCGGCCAGGCCTTTGCGAGACCTCCTTTATTGATTCGTGAGGTTCGATTTGGGGTGCCTGCTTGTGGGAGCATGAAAGAGCTGCTTTGGAAGCTCTGAGGCTTGGTGACAGGTGACTCAGCAGGGACTCTGGGGGTGTGCTGGCTGCAGGGAGAAGTGGGTATTGGGGGCATCGAGTGGGGGTAGGAAGGCGGTCATGCCAAGCATGATTGGCAAAGAGGTCCAAGGAGATGGAGGGAGCCACAGAGCCCTCTACTGGGTTTGTTGTCTCCGCCCCACGGGACTCCTGGAGGGGGTCTGTCTGTCTGTCTGTAGCGATTCCTGGCAGAGGACGGTGTCTTTAGAGCCAGAGAAGGTTGGGCTTGGGTCCTGTCTCCACCCTTTCTTCGTGGGTGAGCTTGGGCAAGCCTCAGTTTCCCCAGTTGACAAAGAGGACGTTGTTACCAGGGCCGTGCAGTGGATTAGGTCTAGTAACACAAGCTAAGGTGGGCACCCAGAGGCTGGTGACAGGTTGCACTCAGCAGAGACCTTCACATTCTCACAGCTGGGGGTGGGGGTGGGGGGGTGTATATCCCTCTCACCCCACAGGCTCCAGTCCTTTTCTGAAGGCAGTGGGGAGCTCCTGCTGCCCCTCCCTCCATCTGGGCTTGTGATTCTCCTCCAGGACCCTCCAGCCTCCTTAATCCCATCATGCTCCGAGCAGCACTATTTCCAACAGCCCCAGGGTGGAAACAGCCCGGAGGGTAGCCATGGCCTGGGGAGTGGACTCAACAGCATGAAGGATTGAGTTTTCCACACGCTAGGGTCTGGTCGGGACCCAAACCTCACAGGACGAGGCACCCATCCAACTTCACACAGTGTGCGGTTCTCTTTAGATAGAGTGACCAGGATAAGCAATCTCAGAGAGACACAGAGCACAGCAATGGCTGGCTAGGTGGGGCTTGGCATGAGCAGGGGAGGGGGAAGCGCTACTGGTGGTGTTAGTGGTCACTACGGTGTTTCTGGTGAAGAACATTGAAAGTACCACAGACTACCAAAAGGAGAAACAAATCTATCTTGGGAGAAGTAAGTCCAACTTGCTCCTTAAGAAGCAAGGATTGCTCGGTTTTGTCTTACATACTTTGGACATGTTGTCAGGGGAGCCTCTTCCTCTTTCTCCCTGGTGATCAGACCAGCATGCTGATGCTTGAGTTTAGCAGCTCTATCTCAACTGTGTGCTGCACTACCTGTGGGCTGAGCCAACCCGAGGGTAGTGTCACCATACTCTACATTGTTTCATCTTGAGGCTCCATCTCAACCTGCTACGTCTTGACATCTCATCTCCCTGCTGTTGCCACCCCACCTGCCGTGTCTGCTGCCTGTGGGCAGACTCCATACCTCCTGCCAGTCACAGTGCTGTCTGTTCCCTTGACTTTGCACAAGCAGCTGGCATGAGAGGGAAGGACCTTCAGTAGATTAACTGTTCCACGAAAGTGAGTCAGACTGAGCCCTCTGAACTGCTGTGTGGACTGATTGCCAGTTGTATCCCTTCTCACTACATAAACCTTTCCTTTTATGTATAGTATCATAAGTTCCTGGTCTTGTTTCTCTAGAGAACCCTGCCTAACACAGAATGTAAGAAAGAAATGCTAAATGTTCTTTAGCCAAATGCTACAGTCTGCTTAGCCTAGCTAAGTGCTCCTTAGAAGAGAGGATGCAAGATTTGGTCTCACGTGCTTTGGACATGTGATCAGGAGGAGCCAATCCCTCAAGCTTGGGAAAGTGGAGGGTCAGCAAAAGCAGGGACAAGACAGGATGGTTTGACACAGTGGCTGCAACAGTGCTCCCAAACTTGACATTGATCGGGAACGCGGCTCAGGACTCGGCATGCTTCATTCTGTTGCCCACGGGGGTGCTGTGAGTCAGCACCAACGCAACGACACCTGGAAACAGCAAGAGCAGCAACAGATTGTGTCTTGATACAGCTGCTAAACCGCGACCCATGTAAAGGCGGTGGAAGCGCTCTGGATGATAGTGTATGCAGTTCCCGGGTGTAACAACGGGCTGAAAGCATCACACCTTTGTCAAATCCCTAGAACTGCCCAACACAAAGGGTGAACCCGACTGTAGAGTCTGAGCTTTGGTTCATCCCCGCGGGTCGGCTCCCCATCTGTACCAGTGCCCCACAACAACTTGGATATTAACGGGAGGGGGATAGGCTGTGTGCAGGCAGCTGGTGCCAGATGGGAGCCCTCTCTAATGGCTGTGACATTTTTCGGTAAACATAAAGCTGCTCTAAATGTAGTATGTTTACAAATGTGTCGCTGGAGAACCCCTGTCCTTCAGCAGCATCAGCCGTCAGGGCGGCGCTGACCTCTGTCTCCCCATGGCATGACCGGCGAGTGCTCAGAGCTCCTCCCTGGGGAGTGTTGGTGGCACAAGTGGCTAAATGCTCCACGGGAGACACACTGCACCCTTGGCTCCTGTAAAGAAGAAGTACAGCCAGAATGCTCCTCAGAGGCAAGGAGGGTGGGACTCTGTCTCCTGTACTGTGGACATGTGGTCAGGAGAGACCAGTCCCTGGAAAAGGACATCATACGTGGTAAAGGGCAGGGGCAGCGAAAGACAGGAAGGCCCTCCAGGAGATGGGTTGACACAGGGGCAGCAACAATGGGCTCTAACATAAGAACGAGGGTGAGGATGGCAGGACCGGGCGGTGCTTCATCTGCTCACCTAGAATTGCTATGATGAGAAGGAGCTGGATGAGCCTCACAGTGGAGGAAACTCCCCGAGGCAGCTCACGCTGTGCCCGGGGCTCGCAGGGAGTATTAATGCCCAGGGAGGGGGCGGTCTGACTGTGCCATTTGCCCAGACAGCAGGGGTGTGACTTAAGACTTGTGCTGTGGTGTGCTCACCCAGGAGGCTCCCAGCCACACGCCCCTGGGCAGGGCCACCTACTGTGTTTTTAGGGGCCATTAAGTCAGCTCCAACCCACAGCGGCCCTCTGCCCAATAGAGGGAAACGCTGCACAGCCCTGCGCCATCCCCACAGTGGTGCCTCTGCCGAGCCCATGGGCTCAGCCATGTCCATGTCCATGTCCATGTCCATGTCCATGTCTGTCCATCTTGTGGCGGGCCTTCCTCCTCTTTACCATCCCTCCACTTTACCAGAAACGACGATCTCCTCCCGAGACTGGTTTCTCTTGATGCTATGTCCAAAGTAGGCCAGATGAAGTCTTGCCATCCATGCCTACTCGGGCTGCTCTTCTCCCAAGGCAGGTCGGTCTGTCCTTTTCACGGTCCATAGCACCGTCCGTGTTCTTCCCCAGCACCTCCGTCCGTGCACATCTCCTCTTCTGTGGCCTTCCTCATTCAGTGTCCCAGGAGAAGGACAGCACGCCTGGTACAGCGGAAGGGTGAGAGAAGGTGATGGAGAGAAAGAGGGAGGAGGAGGGAGAGAGAAGGAGAGAACACAGAGAGAGTTAGAGAGAGACACAGGGGGAGACACGGAGACAGCGATCGAGAGCGTTAAAGGGAAGGAGAGACAGGGAGGGGAGATACAGAGAGAGAGAGAAAAGGGAACCCCACAGAGACAGAGAGAGGAAGAGAGACAGAGAGAGAATGGAAGGGCGGGGGGGCAGGGAAAAGGAGAGTCACAGAGAATAAAAGAAAGTGTAGAGACTAGAAGGAATGAAGACGGCATGGGGAAGCATCTGTACCCCCTCTGCTGAAAGGGGCTGGCTGAGGATCCAGTCTCTCCAAGATGTGAGGATTGTCTGCCTGTGAAAGACTGTGACCAGGCACAGGAAGCCCGGATGTTGGGGTGCGGGGGGCGCAGGGGCTCTCTGGGAAGCATTTGATATGAAATTGCTTTGCATGATGCTGTGCACACATTAAAAGCACAATGCCCGCGACTACATGATTCAGTGAGAAAATATAAATGGAAAATTACTGGAGCTGAAATTTTATTGTGAAGTTATTTATCTTTGTTATTACTTTCTGGATCCTTTTGTGCTTTCTGTTCGCAGCCACGGGCAGAGGCACTCTTACTTACACTTGGAGCAGAGATTAGGGAGGTAAAGCGTTCTCGCCGCACCGCAAAATAGGAGATTAAGTCTCAACCCAGGCTGCGGCTTCTCTCATTACGGTGGGATGTCTGGAAATTGAAATACTAATCATTTTTTTTTAAAAGTGCTGCATCCTTTTTCACAGACAGTTCACAGAACTTCACAGGAAGCCTCTTAGCATTTCTGATTAGAGGACTCGTGGGCCGCACGCGGCCCCCACAAAGCCGTGGACTGGCTCACAGAGGCGTCCGGAGGACGCAGGTGCCAGTGGCTGCTCTCAGAAGACGACGGAGGTGGTTCCATCGTGATGCACGGAGATGAGGACCTTCTCCTCTCTCGCAGGACTCCTCAGGGTTCCAGTCTGCACCGTCTCCTTGGATGTTTAGGAAGAACCTTGTGGTCCAACGGGCAGCCCTCCTGGTAATACAAAATACCACCTGCCCGAGAGGGAACTCGGACCCCGGTGACCCTGGTGTGTCAGAGGAGCACCGAGCCCCAGCAGGGGTTCCACAGCTCACATATTGGAAGGTGATCGCCAGGCCTGTCTTCTGAGCTGCTCTGGGGGTACTGTGTCTCCCAGCTCCAGGTGAGTGGCAGGGCAAGCACATTGACCACTGGCATTGCCCAGCGAGTCTCGTTTATTAATGTCGTTGCTAGGAGCATTGAGGAGGTCGTGGCCCGGGGAGAACGCCGGTGCCACAGAGCAAAGCGCAGCCGCTCCTGCACCATCCTCACCACTGTCTCTGGGTGGAGCCCATTGTTGCAGCCACTGTGCCGATCTATCCTGCCCAGGGTCTTCCTCTCTCTTGCTGCCCCTTCTCCATGGATTGGCCTCTCTTAACAATGTGTCCGAAGTATATAAGGTGAAGTCTTGTCACCCTTGCCTCTCAGGAGCCCCCTGGCCATCCTTCTCCCAAGACTGATGAGTTTGTCCTTTTGGCAGTCCATGGTACTGCCAATATTCTTATTTAGCACCACAATTCAAGCGTATCAATTCTTCTTTGGTCTTCCGTACTCAGTGTAGGGCATTCATTGAAAATAGCATGGCTTGGATCAGGCAAACGTTACTCTTCAAAGTAACACCCTTGCTCTTCAACACCCTAAAGAAGTCTTGGGCAGCAGATTTGCCTAAGGCGACCAGTTTTTTGATCTCTTGACTGCTGCCTCCGTGAGCACCGTGGATCCATGCAAGACAAAACCCTTGACAACGTCAGTCTTTTCTCCGTGTTCATGAGGCTGCCGATTGGTCCAGGTGTGAGAATTCTGATCTTCTTTACATTGAGTTGTCATCCACAGTGAAGGCTGATGTGATGCATAAGGTTTTCTGTCGCTAATCCCTCTGAAGGGGCAGTCAGTTTCTTCTTCATAGTCTGTCCTTAGTCTGGAAGCTTCGCTGGAATCTGTTCACTTTGGGTGACCCTGCTGGCATGTCAAATACCAGTGCCATAGCTTCACAGGCAAGCCACCATGGTATGACAAACTGACAGACAAGCAGTGGTGCTTATCAATAACACGCAGCGAATAGATCTGAGAGCTTTCTGGAACCCCGATCTGACCATCAGTAAGCCGGTGCACATGATGAGGGAAGAGAGGGGTGTTTGACGAGATCAGAGGTTTCCTTGGGGGCTT
>NW_022111314.1:2657909-2661605 GCF_000313985.2 Echinops telfairi | reverse complement strand
GCTGGGAATGATGGGGATGGAGTACTGGTCATGGTAATAACGATGATGGGGGTGGTGACGGTTAGTACTGGTGATAACAGTGATGATGAGGATGATGGTGGTGGTGGTGGTGATAGGGATGACGCTGGGAATGATGGGGATGGAGTACTGGTCATGGTAATAACCATGATGGGGGTGGTGACAGTTAGTACTGGTGATAACAGTGATGATGAGGATGGTGGTGGTGGTGGTGATAGGGATGACGCTGGGAATGATGGAATAATGATACTGGTTATAAAAATAGTGATCCTGGTGGTTGCGATGTTGAATAGTGGTGGCAATGATGACGGTGGTGATGGTGGGGTGATGAGGATAGTGATGAGAGTGGCCATGGTGATGATAGGGATGATGGTGATGGTGATGAGGAGGGCGTGACGGTGGGTGTAACAATGATGATGATGATGGGACTATTGGAGATGGTGACGTAGGTGATGATAATAATGGTCACAGTGCTGATGCTGTGGCTAATGGTGGTAGTGGCGATGGTGGCATTGGTGGTGAGATGATGATTGTGAGGGCGATGATGGGGATGACGATGATGAAGACGGTGGCGATGGTGGTGTCATGATGGGGATGTGGTGACGTTGATAGTGGTGGTCATGTGATGGTCATGGTGATGATACTGATGGTGGTGGAGATCATGGTGCTGGTGCTGTTGATGGTGATGGTGCTGACGGTGGTGGTGATGTCGGTGATAGTGGTGATGATGATGATAGTGGTGGTGATGTTAATGGTGTGGTGATGATGACAGTGGCGTTGATGATAGCCTTGATGTACTCTGTGCCATCTTCTGGGCCTCACGTGCCAGCCCCTCCTACCAGTTCTATGAGGTCGGTTTGCTACTGTCAGTCCCAGGTGTGGAACATGAGCCATCAAGAAGTTCCCTAGCTGTCTTCACTCTGCGCCAAGGGGCTCTGACATCCTCACAGTCAACTCTTCTTTGTATTACTGTTTATTTCAAGATCTGCCTTGTGTATTCAGCGCCATGCAAGCCTCAAACAACAGAGGGAGGGAGGCGGCTTGCTGTGTTCGCGCATTTGAAAACTAGGATTCGGGAGACTTGAGTGGCCATCCCCCTGTGAGCTCTGACTTGAGGGGAAGGCACAGCATGTGGGCAAAGGGAAGCACAGAGTGTGGACCAAGTTTGAGGCACTACATGGCACTGTGGTGGTGAGACGAGACGGTCGGGAGTGCAGAATCCATTTGGAATGAAGTGGGGAGTCTCAGCAAGTGCTGTGGTGGGTTTTGCCAGCACCCTCTGCCTGTGGGGTGGAGGTAAGAGAGGGGTAAGAGAGGGAGAGGGATCCAGTGGGTTTCCAGAAGGCATCATTCGCCAATAAGGAGCAATGACGTGCGGTGGTGGGAGATGCACTGGTGGAAACACAAGGCCATGCCCTGGCAGCCCAAAGGGCAGAAGCTTTTCAGAGGGGTCAACTCCAGGCGGAGGTCTGCAGTGAGGGTGGACATCAGAGCACAGGTGCTGAGCAGGGACAGGATCTTCTCCGCCTTTGTTCTCTGCCTTCCACCTACTCCAAGCCCATGTGGAGCAACCTGACATCCAGCCAGCAGCCAACATTAACATCATGCTTAATTTTTCTTGTCAGGAACCTGATGGCTTTCCCATTATTTTCTTAAATAGCACAATGGACTTCATTAAGGGGACATGTTCGCAAACCTAACTAATTACAAGCTGCACCATCTGCAGAGCTGAGAGAAGCCATTGCAGGAAATTGGGTGACGCACACGTTGGCTTGGTGCTCCGACCAGGGTAGAGCACCAGGCTTGGGGAGCTGTCTGTGCTCCCACGGCTGGCTCAGCAGTCAGTGCTAGTCACTGGCTAAGCCTTTATTGTCAAACGACTCTGAAACTTCACTTGAAAGGGTTCTAGGGACAGACTAGCTAGAGCTCTGTTACCTACTGCAGGTGCCATCTGGAGAGCTGTTGGAAAACAAACAAACGAACAAAAACTGGTAGCAAAAGGGAGGTTGCAGAAGCCACCAGGTGCCCTTGAGTCACGACCAGTCGTGCTGTTCTTGCTGCTGTTGGGTGCCGTCAAGTCATCTTGGGCTGATAGTGACCCTGTGTCCCTGCAACAGAACAAAATGCTGCCTGTCACGCGTACCCTCACAATTATCCCGGTGCTTGAGCCCATCAGTGCAGCCACGGTGTCAACGCATCTCGTGCAGGGCCTTCCTCATCTTTCACTGCATCCCTTCCCAGGGATTGTCTCCTCTGATCGCATGTCCAAAGTACGTGAGACAAAGACCATTCTGAGTGTACTTCCTCCAAGACAGATCTTGTTGTTCTTTGGCAGTCCATGGTTGTTGTTGTTGTTGTTGTGTGTTGTGTTAGGCTGAGTTCTCTAGAGAAACAACACCAGGCCCCTTATTCATATATTTATATGGATAGATGTATACAGCACAAAGGAATATAATAGCTAATTAGTCCACACAGCAGCACATAGGGCTCACTATTCACCTCCATGGAATAGTTAATATACTGGAAGTCCTTCAACTCACGAGGGTTGCCGGGTCCAAGGTCAAGGAAGCAGACAGCTGAGTCTTCCCTCAGGCAATGCAAGCAAGTCCGCCCACAGGCAGCACACAACAGGGTGGATCAGCAACTGTCCAGCTCAGGAGCATAGAGAAGCAGGCCCGATGGGATATTGAACTCAAGCAATGCAAGGCGACAGGATCCACCAGTATCCAGCTCAAGTGATGTACACACCAACAGGTAGCAAACCAGGTCTTGAAGGAACCTCAAGCTCTAGCAAAATGATCCACGGGTTGGCTGTCCCACAGGTAGTGTAGCTCACAAGTTGAGGCAGAAAACTAGCTATAGCAGCCGCATGCTGGTCAGATTACCAGATAGTAAGAGAGAGAGGGGTGAGCCTTGCCAAGCCATTTATCAATTTGCCCTCCAATCAAATTGTGACCTGATTAATCCCACATGTGCCTATTGACCAGGTTGACACAATAAACCTACCTATCATAGGTGTCATCAAATGTGTTTGGACCCATAGTACTTTATACAAACAGAACAAAACACTGCCCCATCCTGCCCCATCCTCACAATTGTTCCTCTGCTCAAGTCTGTTGGCGCAGACACGTGTCAGTCCATCTCCTTGAGGATCCTCCTCATTCTCCTGACCCTTTACTATGCCCTACATGGTGACTGTCTCCGGGGACCTGTCTCTCCTGACAACATGTCCAAAGAATGGAAGACAAAGTTCTACCATCCTGGGCTCTAAGGAACACTCTGGGTGTACTTCTTCCAAGACAGATTTGTTGGTTCTCTCGGAAGGAGACATAGTACTTTTAATATTCTTCTCCAGCACCACAATTCAAAGGCATCAAACGCTCACATGCACAGAAGGCGATGGAAAATGCCACGGCGTGGGTCAGGTGCATCTCAGTGCTCAAAGTAACATCCTTGCTTTTCAATACTCTAAAGGGGTTTTGAACAGCAGCAGATTTACGTAATGCAACACGTCTTTTGATCCTTTGGCCGCTGCTTCCATGAGCATTGATTGTGGAGTCAAGCAAGGCAAAATCCTTGAGGACTTCAACCATTTCTCCATTGATCATAAGGTTACCTATTTATCCCGTTCTGACAATTTTGGTCTTCTTTACATTGAGTTCAGGAGTGCTGATGGTA
>NW_022111314.1:2650544-2657728 GCF_000313985.2 Echinops telfairi | reverse complement strand
GTACAGGGGTTACATGTTGAGCAGTTTGAAACCACCACCAACTCCTTGAGTGACAGACTCGGCCTTCTACTCCTGTCAGCAGTGACAGGCTCGGGAACCCACAGGAGGCCACGGTGAGTGTGGTCTGGTTTCACCTTGAGCTCTAATCCACACTGGAAGCTGCCACCCTTGATCTTCATTAGCAAACGCCTCAAGCTCTCCTCACTTTCAGCCAGCAAGCCCTTGTCATCTGCATATTGTAGGTTGTTAACAAGACCTCCTCCAATCTGATTCCACGTTCTTCTTTGTATGATCCAGCTTCTCTGATGTCGGCTCAGCACACAGATTGAACACAAGGCTACAATTCTGCAGCACACTTTCCTGCTCTTACCCCATGGAGTGCTCCCCTGCTACGTACAGGTCCAGAGAGCACGCTGCCACGATGCAGTGTTCTGGAATGCCAGCTCTTGTCAAGACTGCCCATAGTTTGTTACAGTCCACACTCTCAAATGTCTTGGTCTGGCCAATAAAACACAAGTAAACATCTTTCTGATAGTCTCTGCTTTGAGCCAAGATCCACCTGATGTCAGCAACAATATCCCTTGTTCCAAGTCTTTATCTGAACCTGGCCTGAACTTCTGACAGCTCCCTGTCTATGTACTTCTGCAATCATTCTGGGAGGATCTTTATCAGAATTTTACTTGTCTATGATATTGATTACATTGTTTGATAATGTGAGCATTCTACTGGGTCACCTTTCTTTGGAATGGGTACAAATATTGATCTCTTTGGGTTAGTTGGCCAAGTAGCTCTGTTCTAAATTTCCTGCCACAGGAGTGCTTCCAGTGCTTCATCGGTTTGGTGAAGAATTTCGATGGGTATTCCATCAATTGCTGGCACCTTGTTTTTGGCTAATGCATTCAGTGCAGGTTGAACTTCTTCCTTCAGCCCCATTGGTTCTTACTCATGTTCTACCTCCTCAAATGGTGAACCGTCGACTAGTTCTTTTTGGTGCAGTGACTCTGTGTAGTCTTTCCACCTTGACTCTTCCTGCATCATTCAACACTTTGCCCAAAGAATCTTTGAAGAGTGCAACTCGAGGCTTGAATCCTCTCTTCGGTTCTTTGAGTTTAAGATATGCTGGCTGAAGTTCTTCCAAGACTGATTGGTTTGTTCTTCTGGCAGGCCATGGTGCTTCCCCTTTTCTTCTCCAGGGCCATCATTCAAGTGCATCGCTATGTGCTGGAGCAGAACTGTGCTTCATGGAGTTTTCGGCGGCTGGGGCATTTCAGAAGCAGATCACCAGGCCTTTCTTTCGAGGTGCTGAAACCACTAAACTTGCATTTGCCGCCACCCCCCACCCCAGGGTGACAGACAGGGGAGCAACGGGAACCAAGAGCTACCCATGCACTCCAGCTTCTCGAGCTTCATGTTGCTGCCGTCTACAACGGAGGAGCTGGGAAGCGGCCCTGGGAGGATGCAGTTATTCTCTTAGGTCTTCGAACGGTGGACAGGAAGCGCGAGCCTTTTCAAAGACCCAGGACCACGAGGACAGGGCTCAGGGCAGGAAGAGGAGCCATTTGGAAGCATTCTTCCCAGGAACGAAACCAAGGGACTTTAGAAGTGCTAGCCCTTGTTGGAATGGGGGTGGGGGAATCTCTGTACCAGCGCAATCAGAGACACGCGTAAGCCCTCTGCAAAGGTAAACACAGTTTTGAGAGTTAATATTTAATCTGGAATGAGTATGGAACAAATTAATCTTTTTTACCCCAACTGCCTGCAGTGAGCTTCGGGCTAAAATGTGCTTTTTTCTTTTTTGACAATGAAAACATTGGGCCCTAATGTATCTTGACACTAATTTCCCCAAACCATTCTTCCAGATATGCAATCTCAATTTGAGATAAGCTGACGATTTTTCAATACCTTCATTCTCAGAAAACTTTATGGAGCTGGGGATTCCACTGGCTGGAGAATGCTGACGCTTGCTTATTAAGTGATAGCACGGGGGGGACACTGTGCAACCGATGAAGCAAAATGTGTGTGGAAACAGACAAATCCGTGTGTGTTTCCATGTATACCTGCTACCAATGATTGTAGCCTTCACTAAGAATTGAAGTTCAACATAAAACAAAATTCAAAACAAAAACTCACAACTGGATCAATAGACAGCATCATGGTCAGAGGAGAAGGTATCAAAGGCTTCGTTTTATCGGGCTCCACAATCAACAGTCATGGAAGCAGAAAAAAAAGTTGCTTTGGGCGAATCTTCAACCTGAGACTTCTTCAAAGTGTTAAGAGTCCAGGGTGTCCTTTTGAGGACGCTGGAGCGAGGGAACCAAACTATGGTGTCGTTTTCAACGGCCTCATATGCGCGAGAGAGCGGATCCTCAGTAAGGAGGTCTAAGGATGGATCGATAGCTTTGAACTATCACGTGTGGAAAAAAGAGAAAGAACGAACGTATCACAGCTTTCCAGAAGAACAAACAGATCTAGCTTGGAAGAAGTACAGCCAGAACACTCCTTAGAAACAAGGATGTTGTGTTGGGCAGGGCTCCTAGAGAAACCAAACCAGGAAGCGTATGGTTACATATATATTTAAGGACAGGTTTATACAGCGAGAAGGAATAGAAGGAATATAATGGCTAATTAGTCCACAAAGGGCCCAGTTCAACTCACTTTCATGGAACAGTTAATCTACTCAAGGTCCTTCAAGGTCAATGAAGCAGACAGCAAAGGCTGCCCTCAGACAGGACAGGCAAAGTATGCCCGAAGGTACAGAGAGCAGGGTGAGACAGCATCAGTCAGTAGCAAGGGAGCTTGGCGAAGCAGGCACCAAAGGGGCCTGGAGATGTATGCATGGCAAAGCAACGTGCTCACCAGCCGCGTGGCAATGCAGGTCTCAATGAAACCCCAGCGATGCATGGCAAGGCAGCATGGTCCACGGGTTGGCTCAGACCACAGTAGCACAGCACACCATTGCTGGGAAGGACTCACTCAGGCAGCAGAGCACTGGTCCAATCGCCAGGGAGAAAGAGAAAGGGGAGGGCTTTGGAAAGCCATTTGTCTCTTGTCCTCCAATCAAGCTGTGACCTAATAAAACTCCACCCACCTGTTCCTATGAAGGCCTGGTTGGCACAATAAACCTATCACAATCCACCTCTTGCCAACTTGGCACTAGTACACAATTCTTTAGCCATATATAATTTTCAGGCATAATGAAATTATGCTTACACCGAACAACATATAGCTAGCATATCTATAAATGAAAACACACTGAATCTATTTGTATATGGTATATTATACATGAACATGGTAAAGATATTCAATAAGCACATATGAAGAAGAAATACTGACAATCACAAACCTTGCCTTTGTACCAATCACATGGTGGTAACTGACAGGTAGAACTACCTTCCCCCACTACCTATTCTGTATTACCTGTACCCTTGGCCAGCAGCTCAGCTGACTGCAGTTCTTTGCCTGGTGGGGGATATGGGTCATTATAGGTCCTGTCAGGATTGGGTTGCTGTAATTTACCATTTACTTTAATCACAGGGCATGGTAGCACTAAGAGACGGCCTATGGGATCTCCTGGATTCCAGACATATTCTTCTTTACCTCCATTATGTAATACAAGTCCAATTTCTCCTTGGTAATCAGGATCAATCACACCACTCAGTACAGTGACACCCTTCCTGACCTGTTGATCCAAAGGCATGAGAAGCCCAAAGTGGCCAGGGGGCATTCTCAGCTGCCAGTTCAGTGGAATCCTTGCTGTGTTTCTGGTGGGAGAGTTCCTTCCTTCAGGACCAGGACCTCCAGGCCTGAGGAGCACAGGGTTGCTGAGACAGGAAGCAACAATGCTGCAAGTGGATCACTAGGAGTAATAGTGAGTGGAGCCACACCAGTTTCTACCCCTTGGTTCCTGGACCCACGAATCCTGGCTATTGGAGACATGGCACCATGTATTGGCCGCTGGTTTAGAGCATATACAGCCTCCTGGAGAATATTGCCCCAGCCACGCAAGGTGTTGCCACTTAGCTGGCGCCATTTAACTATCCCAGATGGTGAGACTTTTTCTCACACATTTGACATGGTATCAGGAGAGACAAGTCCCTGGAGGAAGACCCTCAAGGGGATGGATGCACACCGGGCTGCAACAATGGGCTCAAATGTATGCATGGCGGTGAGGCTGCGGCTGGAGCAGGCAGTGTTCTGGCCTGCGGCTCGTGAGGCACCGTGAGCCGGTGTTGACTTGGTGGATCCTGAGAGCAACGACCTTGTTCCAGGGCTCCTGGGAAGGAAAGGAAAGGTATCTCTCTCCATTGTCAAATCTTTGATATTGGGTTATCATTGACTAACTTTTAAAATACCTAAAAAAATGCTGTGCCTTCACCACGCTTTTCAGAACAGATACCAAACACCACATGTCTCCACGGGCCTCAGGTTGCTTTAAAAGCAAAAATTATCTGTTTTGATTTTTAATTTTTAAATCTAATTCTTTGGATTAGCCATGGGCTTTTACTTGCCCACCTCTCCCGGCCCTGCCCCTCCTACCCCCACCCCCCCACCCCTAGGGAGGAGACAAAACAAAACCCCCCTCCTCCCTCATCTGAAATACTTTTCTCCTTCTAGGAACTCCAAAAGGTCTGCTGGGATCAAGTGATGCCAGCAGGAGGACCTGTGAGACTCACATGGGAGGAGCCAGGGTACTGCTCCCAGTCCTGGAGCCCCACACCTGGAGGAGAGAGCAGGAGGGGCGCCGTGCTGGGCTGAACCCTGGACAGGGGGTGGGGCCTTCCTGTCGAGCCCCAACACAGGGCGGCCTCTCCAGCTGCCCTGTCTCTTTCATTTTGAAACAGTGGGAGGTGACCAGGTTGTTTATTTTCCTCTTTGGTTTGATGGAATATTACAAAGCCCTGAACGTGTGCAGCGGCCAAGGAAAGAAGCCTGCTGAGATGGGCCAACTGCCGCAGTCACTCAGCTGATGAGGCGGCTCCGCGTGGGGGATCATGAGGGCGAACAGTGTCAGATGTGCCTGCACTCCGGGCTGACAGTGGTCTTTGATGGGTCTCCCTCTCCGATTCTTTCTCTCCTTTTTCCTCCACCCATTCTCTCCTCCCTTCTTCCCTCATCCCTCCCTTCCTAATCCTCCTCTTCTTCATCTTCCTTCTGCTTTCCATCCTCTTCCTGTTATTTCCCTTCCCTCTTCCTCCTCCCCCTCCTCCTCCTCTCCCCCTCTCTCCATCTCTAAGTTCTGCCTCTCCCTGGACGTCTGTCCCAGGCACGCTCTCTCTGGCAGAGGTTCTGGGATGAGGCAGGTTCTGAGCGAGGTAGCCGCCAACTTGGGTAGCTCAAGGCAGCCCTCCCCAGAGAGGCAGCAGACGCAAGCCCCCACTGGTTCTGAGGACCAGCTCGCCATCTGGGTGGTGCTGGGGCCCCGGGAGGCAGGGCCTGCCACCAGAAAAAGTGGGGGCTGTAAAAACTCATGGCAAACCAGATGGCCACGGCCACCACCAAGGCTGTGGGTTTCCATGACCCCGGGGATGAAGGACCAAACATGGGGCTGTCTAGCAGTTGTGCCCAAGAGGGTGGGGTGCATGTGGGCTTCGTCTTCCAGAACAGGAGCTGGCCTGACGGTAGGACTTCAAGGGTGCTCCTTTGGGAAGCCGGCAGGCAGTAAGTAATGGCTCTCAGAGGTGTCCCCTCAGCTCCCTCAATCTGAGAAACCTTAGGGGGTCCAGGGGTCTCAGGCTGAGGATGCTTCTGGGTGGCCCAGTGGGGATTTAGAAGAGGGCGAGCAATGGGGAGACAGAGGACGGAGGACAGAAAGGAGAAGAAGGCATTCCTCCATTGGAAGGTGGAGCTGGGGGCATGAGGCAAGGGATGCATCACCCTCTATAGCCCTGGGTGTGTCCTGCAACCCCAACTGACGGGCTACACTCGGGACCTGGACAGGCTCAAGAGCGGGTTCCACCCCTGGACCCCCGGGAGACACCAGCACTGCCATCAGCTTGCCCTGGGCCCAGGGGTCCAGGTGTCGGACACCCACCCTCCCTCCTCCATCGCTGTGAGAGAATAAATGCCTGTTGTCTGGGAGGCTAAGTAGGCGGCAATGGTCCAGGGCAGCCAGCAAATGAAAACCCAAGGCCCACACGGGCTCAGAGAGAGGTGGAAAGACCTCGCTCCCTGCCCCAGCCTGGGGGACAGTCACTCGTCGGCTCTGAGGCTGGCTTTCCTGATCGGTCAAATGGGGGTGGCTGGGTGAATGGCTAGCAGATGGGAGGTGCCGGGCCCGTCGCTGGCTCTTGAAGTCGGAGAGCGGTGGGGAGGGGAGACGAAGCCCCGCAGTGGCCCCGGTACCGGTCTCTGTTCACCGACGCGGGCGTCAGAACAGGCCAGCGCTAGACCGTGTGTTGCAGGCTAATTCGGTTTGGTGGCCTCTGGAGAGCTTTTACATTTTCATCTCCATGAAATTGTCGAGTGCTGGCCAGACTCCCTTATGGGTCGGCATTTCATTAGAAGGTAATACATCGGGCCACGCCTTATTTTTCTGGGAAGAAAGAGGAGATGAGGGACTGGGTGGGGTGGGGGTGGGCTGGGGAATTCATCCTTTTAAGATTTGCCTCTGAATGCATCCGCTTTGTGGCATTTAAACTAGCAGTCAGATTCATAGGCATCCGCTGCAGGGCTGCCCAGATGCTGGAAACCCGCCATGCGTGTGGTACCTGCGTCCATACGTGCCTTGGAGCTTGTTTCGGCTCACAGCCACCCCGCAGAACAGAAGGAAATGGCACCTGGTCCCGCACCGTCCTCACAATGGTTTGCATGTTTGACCCCTTTGCAGGAATCACTGGGAGTCGGTCCTGCTTGTCCAGGGCCGCCTTCCTTCACAGCGACCCTCACTTTACCAAGCAGGGCCTGCTGCATGGACTGCTCTCTCCTGATGACACATCCAAAGTACCGCGATGAGGCCTGGCCGTGCCCGCCTGTGAGGTGCACTCCGGCTGTGCGAGCGCCAAGACACCGCTCTGCTCTCTGGGAAGACATGGAATTTTCACTGCCCGAGTTCAAAAGCATCACTTCTTCTTCAGGGTTCCTTACTCAGTGTCCGTCTTTCACATGCCTGTGAGGTGATTCAAAGCCCTGTGACCAGCTGTCCTGGTGGGGCAGCGGTTCTGCATGGGGCTGCAAGCAGAAGGGTC
>NW_022111314.1:2636507-2649871 GCF_000313985.2 Echinops telfairi | reverse complement strand
GGCAGTGAGTTGGGTGGGTTTTAGGGGTCACTATGGGTCAGCACTCACTCCATGGCAGTGAGTTGGATTTTGGAGCTGGGTCAGGGGCACCTTAGTTCCCACAGGGATGAAGCACATGTTCGTCAAATTATTCTTTACAAGATGAAACTTGTGGCAGTCCAAGTGTGCCCTCTTCCATCTCAGGCAGCTGGTGTTGTCCAAGGCTCTCAAGAAGCCGCCCTTCAGTTCCCTGGTGGCATAGTGGTCACATGTCGGGCTGCTAGCCACAGGGTCAGTAGTTTGAAACCACCAGCTACTTTGAGGGAGAAAAACGGGGGCTTTCTACTCCTGCGTACGGTTCGTCTCAGAAGCACACCGGGGCAGATCTGTCCGTCACGTCGGGTCTCTGTGAACCAGTCTCTGCTTTTACTCCCTTGCACTTGCTGTTGGTCCGCTGCTTGGTGGCACTTTAAATGCCCATCTTCCTTCTCCCTGTGACTGACCCCCGTGTTTCCTGAAGCCATCAGCAAGCGTGGGGGTCTTGTGCTCAGTACTGCCGTGCTTGTTGCTCATCGATTTGTTGATGGAAGCTGATGTTTTCCCCGTCACTACACTAAGTACCCAGTGCCCCCGGTGGCCACCATGGGCCACCTCGCTGTCTGCGATGGGGTCCTCTTTGAGCAATGGTCTTTCTTCATGTCCTGTGCCAGTGTCTATCCACGGGGCCTCATCAGAAGCACTGAGGAGCCTCCAGGCCCCACTGAGTCATAAGCGTGCCCCATCATTTTAAGCCATGGTCTCCCAAACATCCTCTCCAGACAGGTGACAGCGAGTCTGTCGTTATTGCAATGAGGCCACGACAGAAAAGCAACTCACAGGGGCAGCCAGGGAGGGAGGCAGCTAGTGGGTGACCAGGGGAGGTAGATGTGGAATGGGGCAGGCAAAAGGGGCAGGGGTGAGAGCATGGCTGGGCCCACTTTCATTAGAGGGGCATCACTTCATTAGGGGGGCATCACTGAGGGGCAAGTGGCATGCCACACAGCTGCTGCAGCCGTCTTGGGGGCAGTTAGAAAGTGATGAAAACGGGAATGTTCTTGGGACCGGGGTGCACATTGTGGTCCACTTGGCTGCAAACATGGCCAGCAGATAGCTCCTGTGACTTCTGGGGACTCCTGTGCTACCTTGAGGCTGAGGTGTGAGCAAGTGTGCATGAGGGGAGAACTGTGCCTCCAGAGGCCTCCTCCTGGTCCCCAGAACAGGGCCCTGGGGGCTGCAGGGCTGCTGCCGAGAAGAGAGGAAGGAGAGAAGTTATTCAAACACAGCACTTTCCAGGGTCCCCAAGCACCCTGGCAGGTGTCACGGCCAGGCAATCTCCACTCACCAGGTGGGGGTCCCCTCCCTCGAGGAGGAGGGGCTCCTGCAGAAAGAAAGAAGCCCCTGCCACAGCAGACCCCTGCCCGCACTGCTGTCTCCCTGAGCAGAATGAGACGCAGCCAGGTGCTGGCCACTACATCAGGTCTTTAAAAATTTAGCAGTGTTCAGCTTGGTATGTGCAGTCAATATTTTCCTTCTTCTGGGCAGGGAGAGAATTGTGTGTGGGGAGGTTGTGGGGTCTTCACTCCGCCGGGAGGGTCCCAGCGCTTCCCATCTGGCCCTTCCACTCTCATCAGTCAGCTGGGCGGCACACGGTGCAGGCACCCGTGGCCCTGCTGTCCAGCCTCGCTCTTCTCTCCACAGACAATTGGAGCGGCCACCAGGTACCGGGCACCGGGATGGAGCTGAAGCCCATGGGAGGGAGGAGCTGCCCGGGCCTGCAGCTGCCGCCTCTCCAGAGGTAACATTGGACACTGACGAGCAGGGGGAGCACCTTGCACAGGGCCCATCTGTTGTGAACGTATAAAACAGGACGCATTTCAGGCTGGGGGCTGGGCTCTAGGCCGGGCCTGAGAGGGTCCTTTTAAGAGCAGAGGGGACCAGAACCAGGTCTGGAAAGAACTTCCGTTCTCTGCAGAGACACCGGGCCCCAGGCTGAGCCCAGCGAGGAGGTGAGCACTGGGCCTGTGATGTGCAGCGGAGCAGAGCTGCGCAGAGGGATCATCTCAGAGAAGAGTCTGCAGACTGGCTCCTCAGTCCAACCCAGCAGCCTCTCTGTGGGAGGAAGTTGTAGCAATCTGCTTCCCTAACAATTAAAGCCCAACTGAACCCACTGCCATTAACTCAACTCACTTCCAGCTGAGAGCCCCCCTACATAGAGTTCCCGAGGCTGCAAATCTTGACGGGAGCGGGCAGCCTCGTCATTCTCCCGTGCCTGTATGGTTACAGCCTTGGGGACTCTGCGGCAGCGCAGTGCCACTCTACACGACAGCGTTGTTATGAGCCAGAGTCCGGGTAGATTCGAAGAAGATGGGTTTGGCTGGGTTAAGTCAATGAGCTTAGGTGGTTTCCTGGAAAATCGTTGGCTGTGACCCCAAAGGTTAATTGTTCCCAGTCACCCAGGGGCTCCAGGGGAGAAAGCCCTGTTGTGGTAGCTACATAATTTCATGTCAACTTGACAACTAGGTTATAGGGGTGGAGTCTAGTCTCCTTGTGGGCGTGGCCTTCTCATGGGGATTCTGGGAGTCTCCGCTCTTCCTCCCTGGAGGTGAGGCACACTCTTTCTCTGCTAGACCTTCCTGTTGAAGAGCCACATGGAGCCAGGCTGATGGCAACCAGAGCCTGGAGATGCGTCCACTGCCATTGGATCCACAGAACTTTCCCCCCACCGGTGATCTTCCTGCATTCGGCATCACTGCATGTATTAGTCTGGGTACTTTAGAGGAACAACTCCACAGAAACTCATGTATAAGAGAGAGTTTTATATAAAGGTTAAGTGAGTGTGCATCAAGAAAACATCCCAACCCAGTGCTGTCCAAGCCCACAAGTCCAACATTAACCCATTAACCCATTAACCCATATGTCTAACACCAATCCACAAAGTTCTCTTCCATCTCACAAAAGACACACTATGATGCTGACTGCAGGAGGAAAGCTGAATCAGTGAACGTATAAGCATCTCAGTGCTGGCAGGGGTCTCCACACCGCTGCTCCAGCACCCAGGACTGCATCAGGGTAGGTCCATGAGGCTTCTCCTTGGGGATGTCTTGCAGGAAGTGAGCCTTTCCAGTTGAAGCAGGGACCTGGGTAAGGCAGCTGCACCCTGGTCCGACCAGAAAGCAAGAGACCCAAGATCTAGAAAGGCGAGGCTCACCGAGCCATTCATCCCTCTGCCCTTCAATAAACCCCACATGTGTTTATCGGCCAGGTTGGCACAATAAACTAACTACCTCACTGCACATGCTGCGTGAGTCTGAAGGGGGCTTATGGACTAGTATCAGACTTATGGGCTGATATCAAATTTAGGGATTTGATCCAGATGAGGCTGCTATGTTTCATTGATGCATAATTGCTTCTTTATATAAAGTTCTCTCTTACACAGATGAGTGTCAATGCATTTGTTTTTCTAGTCAACCAGGTCTAACATACCTGTCCATCTGTGTCCCAATAAGAATGTCCAGGAGAGCCCATGGGGCAGTTCTGCTCTGTGATGCGTGGTCACTTTGAGTTGGAATCAACTCCTTGGCAAGAACCACACAAACCAACAGCCATGCTCTCACCTGGACAGTTGGGCAGGTAAGCCTGCTGGCTGGGAGGGGCAGAACACCTGGGAAACTCCTGACCCTTGACTGACAGACTGGAGTCCCCTCCTCTGACCCTGGGCTGTGCAGCTCTTGGATTAAGTCGATTGCTTTTTGGCATTGAATCAAACGGAGGCCCGGAGGCTTCAGTGGCCAGGACGCCCGCTCCTCACACCCCCATGTCAGACATGTGTTCCTAACATTAATGAGTTCAAGGTTGTTCTCAGGGAAATCCTGGATCATCAAGACATGTCCCTGTGCCTTCTCTACATTTCCACATACCGTGTACCTCCCGTCCCCAGAATCACCAGCCGTCTGCTTCCTATAGAAATGGTTGCCTGCTTGCTGCTCTGCAGCGGGACTCTGTGGAGCCCAGGTGGCGCCGTGGGTTAGCGTTGAGCTGTGAACCCAAAGCTCTGCAGTTCACACCCACCAGCCGCTTCTCGGGAGGAAGCAGAGGCGATCTGCTGGTTAAGGATTGGCTGTCTGAGAAACCACGTCTGGAGTTGCTGGGCAGCAAGATCAATCCAGTGGCAGTGGGTGTCTTGTGGGCAGAGCGACTCCAGGGGCCACAGTGGTTAGGTGCTCGACTGCTCACCGAAGAGAAGAGGAAGGAGGCAGTTGTAACGCACTGGAGGCCCTTGGAGGAAAGCTGGGGTTCTAAGGGGTACTGTCCTGGGACCCCCCCCAGGGGGGCTTAGCTCTGTCCTGCAGGAATGCCTTCGTAGCAGTGGGTGGAGTGAGTCGTGAGGGTGCAGGAGGGTCCCCTGTACTGTGCTGAACGAAAGGTTGACCAGTGAAATACCCCCCCCCCCCTACAGTGGCTCCAGTTGAATAAGCCCTGGCCATGTCGTTGGTCAAAGAAGGCTCCCCGGGTAGTAGGAGGGAAGCAGTTCAGCTCTGTCATGGGGTTGGGGCATCTCCGTAAGTGGAAAACAGGTCACCGACACCCACAACAACACCCAAGTGAAGCCTGTTGGGGAGATTGTCTGGGGAAGATCTTAGGCACCTATAGGGACACGCCACCTGCGTAGGTTCAGAGGGGGACCCCATGAGCCTTGGTGAATGGTTTAGCTGCAAAACCCCAAACCACTCTCTCTGCTGTGGAGTCGCTGTGGACCCCAAAGGGCCCTGAAGGACTCCACAGGACACTTGGCCACCCTACAGGACAGGGTTGAATGGCCCGTGAGTTTCTGAGGTTGGCCCTCTGCAGGGAGCAGAAAGTCCCGTAGTTTTCCGGCCAAGCGGCTGGCTGTTTCAAACTGCTGACCTGGAGGTTTGCAGCCTGACCCATGACTGGTAACCACTATGCCACCAGGGCGCCTCTAGCTTTGTCACAGTCCCGTGGACAGCACTTCCTTCTCTAGGTCACTGGGGGAGCCTGGGACCCACCCAGACATGGGCTCCTGCGGAGGGCAGCACCAGTTAACCTCCAGAATCCAGTGTCCCTGGAGATCTTGATGGGAATTATCCAGCCATTACCCTGCTCACTGTCTTAGCTCTGCCCTCCAGCACTCTTGACTGGCATCGTGGGGCTGGAGTGCTTTGTCAATGGGAACTCAAGCCTCCCGGTCTTAATTAGGGATGAGCCAAAGTACCTGAGTTTAATGGAGGAGGTTGGCAGGCAGGCTTCTCTCTTGCATGTAATGGCTTCATTACCGGTCGCCAGCCCCTGCAAGGTGGGAAGTAAATATGCTCTGCGGAAAACCAGGAAGGTGGACGGGCAGCTGCGAGCTCTCTGTGTTGTTTACAAAATGGGGTGGGGGGAGCCTAGATGTCAGCATGCCCCGCCCCCTCCAGCCCGCTGTGCCTCTGCCCACAGCAGCCACCCCTGCCAACTCACCAGGCTGACCGGGGGACGCAACCCAAGGAGGGTCGGCAGATGAATGATTCATGCCCGGGCTCCGTTGCACAAATAACTCAATATTCCGCTTTCAATAATCTTTTGCAGCTTTATCTGAACTCTCGTCGTATTGTTTTGTAAAGAAGGCTGCTAAGTAATTGTTAAGGATCTCCCTGACTCCCTGAATAAACTGCAGATACAGAAACATAATAGGGATCCGACTCGCGACATATCCATTTGCGGGAGCCTGCCCTGGCTCCCGGCGAGGGTGCAGCAGGCGGAGCTGCGTCTTTCTGCAAAGACCACCACCCTCCTCTTTCTCCCCTGTGTAGCGTCCATGCTCACGCAATAGCCACCCGCCACCCTAGAGGTCACTAACTCCAGGGGCTTCCTGTCCCTGGGAGAACCAGACCATCACTCCAGGCCCCTGACCGGGCCGCCAGCCTCCTCTTTCTCCCCTGTGTAGCGTCCATGCTCACGCAATAGCCACCTGCCGCCCTAGAGGTCACTGACTCCAGGGGCTTCCTGTCCCTGGGAGAACCAGGCCATCACTCCGGGCCCCTGACCAGGCCGCCAGCCTCCTTCCCACATCTAAGCTGAAGCTTGTTTCGAACTGGACTAAACCAGACCTTGACCTTGCTTTGCAAAGTAAACTTAAACCCCAAACCTAACTCACTGCCACCCATTTGATACGGACTCACAGCGACCCTATAGGATGGGGTAGAACTGCCCCTGTGGGTGTCCTGAGACTCTAACTTTACGGGAGTAGAAAGCCTCCTCCCTCGAGTGGCTGGTGGTTTTACACGGCTGATCTACTATGCTCCCGTGGCTCCCAGAGTGACCTGGTAGGTTCTGGGTGTCCTGGGAAGCTGGTATCTTTTGGCACAGCCCAGGCCACCAGTAGCAGGAGATGCAGCTGGAGGAAAGGGTTGCCAAATGCTCACTTGGAAGCATACGTAACAGGGGGCTCTGAAGAGGAGCTTCAACAGGGGAGGCGGCGAGGGGGAGTGATGCCCAAAGGATGCCCTGCTTCCAGCACACGCCACCCAGGGAAAGGAAGCTTGGTTTTAGTTTTTACCCAGCAGGGGAATTCTCCAGCAGGGTGGTTCAGCCATGGACCCTGCTTCTCTGGAGATGGAGTGTTGCCTGGACCTCTCAGCTGGGCAAGTCCCGGGAGCCGCAGCACCTGCCAACCATTGTGGGCAGGAAGGCGTGTACCTGCCGCGGCCCAGGTGTGTGGGTGGAGGAGGCCAGGGGCTCAGGGCAAAGACACTCTGGAACGTGATGGACCGGGCAGCCGACTCAAGCTCTGGCTCCCTCACGTGGGCCTCGTGGTTGTCAAGGACCCTCATTTGGTTCTCATTTGCCATCGGCTTGTGAGGTTTCAGCACTTGAAACTCCTTGTCTAAGATAAGACTCTCGGGTGTTTGTGAGCACCGGAGGCCGGCGTGTGCGGCAAGACCGGGGAGCATTACAGATAGCAAGGTCAAACCTGGTGGGCAGGGTGTAGCAGGATGTGTGGGCCACAATTAGGGGGACAGGTCTGGTGCTCTACTTCATGGATGTGGCCCGTGGACACCCTACACGTCCCAACGGAACATAATCTGCTGCTGGGCTGGGAGAGGAGCCTGCTGGGTTTGGAGGTGCTGGGGGCCCACAGTCTATGCATAGACAGAAGACCAGCCTGGGTGAGGACCGGGCACGGGGCCACCCTGGGTCCGAGTCCACATGGTAGTGGCCTGCACCCATGACCAACACATACCAGGGTGTTTGGGGCCTGAGAGGTAGATGATATGAAACTCTTTAATCCAGACATGTCGCCCTGCATGGCCTTGTGACTCTGCTTGTCCTGCAGCCCCTCCTGCCCATAGGGGCGCCTTCTCACTGGCCTCAACCTCAGTGCGACCCGTTGGCCAGCGTCTTTCCCTTGAATCGGCTCTGGTGGCCACGCAGCTTGCCCGAGGGGGGACTATGGGCCCAGGAGGGTCTCAAGTCACAGACGTGGAAAACCATGACACGTGGCGACCTCATGTCCACTTGCTCGGCTGTGGGTCTTGATGGGGCAGATGACCTTGTGTGTCTCTCATGGCAGACACCTCAGTTCTTTATGCTCTCTTCCCTCCCCTGACCCGGGTCTTTGGATCCCACGAGGCTGCACCTCACAGCGGGGGCAACTTCACGCTTTGTATGACAGCTGGCCAGCCCCGATGACAGGGGGTGGAGGCTGGGGTGTGGACCCCACAGCCCTGAGAAGGAGAAGGGTCTACCATGTTCACTGCAGCTGGCTGTAGAGGGGGTGACAGGTCCTACGCCATCGTTCTCCAAGCCCACAGACTGCCAGCACATGTGGGGCAAACACAAGACCGCCCTGTGGGGCTCTCTGGTGCCAGCCGCTCAGCGGGACTGAGAGGCCTCTAGCCACCATTTCAGCAGGGCACATGGCCAAATAATAGGCACTTAGAGAGCAGACCCCACAGCACAGGCCCTACGGGGTTGAAGGAGTGCTCTGTCTTCACGGCAGCTCAAAGCTTCAGAGCAACAAGTCTGTCCCACCCAGCAATTCATTTGGCACCTGACATCCGATGAAACCGCTTTCTCACCCCAGTTCTGTCTGGTTGGGTGGATTGCAGGTGGCGGAAAGCGCCTGGTCTTTCGGGAACAGAGACGCTGATACTGGGATGTGTGACGGCGTCTCAGTGTGGACCAGCGCTCATATTAGGGTGAGAGGGCACAGAGCCCCCGAAGGAGGTCTCGGAAGCAGGGCTTGCCTTCCTGCTGAAGTGGAACTGAATTTGAGCGGTCCACGTCCATATTGGTGAGTGGCCATCGGTAACCCCTCGGAATCTAGGGCAGTGGTTCTCAACCTTCCTACTGCCATGACCCTTTAATACAGTTCCTCATGTGGTAGTGAATCCCCCAACCATAAAATTATATTCATGGCTACTTCATCACTGTAATTTCACTATTGTTATGACTTGGGCAACCCTTGTGAAAGGGTCGTTCGACTCCCAAAGGCGTCGAGACCCACAGGTTGAGAACCACTGACCGAGGGGGTAGACATAAATTAGGGGTGCTGCCCCAGGCCTCATGGAGCTGGAGAGCTGAGTGTCACATAAACAGGGCCGATGGTCCCAGGCTCTGAATTCTCCTGCACAACCTCCCCTTTCCTGACTCCGACCAGCTGCCACCCTCCGTGGGTGGGCCGGGTTCTTCTTTATGCCAGGACTGCTCTATGGCAACCTGAGAAGACACGTCCCTCTCTTCCATGGAGGCTGATGGGTGGGTTCTCCCTGAGCTCACGGCCAGCTCAACTGGGGGACGGGTCCTTTTGTCTCTCCTCAGCTCTTTAGCTCTGGAGCTCCCAACACCACTGGTCAGTCTTTCACCGTCTCCAGAGGGTAACTCCTTCAGATTTTTCCAGCAGATGCCTCTGGGCCAGTGGGAGGCAGCTGTGGGGAGTGAGTGGTCAGTGGGTTCTGGGGGTCTGCCCCTGACTGGGTCATCTGCATACCCCCTTGGCTCCGCTCCTGGTTTCTCCAAGTGGAAGTCCAGGCACATCCTCCGGCTCTGTAGAGAACAGAGAAGCAGGTGGGGTGCCTCTTTGGCTTGTGAGAGAGCTGGAGAAGGTTCTGGGGCATCCATGGGAAGGATGGTGAACAGCTAGGCTCCACCGAGAGGCTGAAGCCCAGTCCTTGCACCTGCACGTGGCTCTCATGGGTCATCCCCTGGGGCCCTTGAGTTGACATGCAGGTTGGGGAGAATGAAGGCGGACAGCCTTTGCCCTTGTGGTTGCTGTGATTGGGTCCAGTCGATCCCGGCTCACGAGGACTGCGTGTGACTGAGCACAGACACCCTCTAGGGCATTGGTTGGTTCGTGGGTTGGTTGGTTGGTTGGTGGCTGATGTACTGATGTATATAGTGGGTTGTCTGTTTTCTGGCTGTACTCTTGAGAGAACCACATCACCTCCACCTTTGCCTGCAAAGCCATTGGGTGGCTTTGAACCACCAACCTTTGAGTTGCAGCTAAGCACTTAACCATTTGGGATTACAAAAGAAACAAAATGAAACAAAAGACAATTCCCCGCCATCGAGTGGATTCCAACTCAAGTAGACCCCTGGAACAGGGTAGAACTGTCCCGGGCGTCTCTGAGGCTGGGGCTCTCTGAGAGAGCAGACAGTCTCCCCCTTCCCCTGAAGAGCAGCTGGTGCTTTCTAACTGTGGTGGCAATCCAGCGTGCCACCCAAGGCACCCCTGGGTTCCCACCGTTGCAGATAGGCACTAAGGGCCGGGGGCGGATGCAGCTGTACTGTCATCCCCCCTCCCACCCCTTGTCCGCAGGAAGAACTCATTTGCATAAAGTTGGGTCTCTTCATGAGTAACCCCTCACTCTGGAGAGAGAGAGAGAGAGAGAGAGAGAGGTTGCTTAGTGATTCAGGATCCGGCCAGGTGGTCCAATTTGTCCCCAGTCACGGGCACAAAGGGCGAGGCCCAGGCCGGTTTTTCTGATGCCACTTTGCAGGCACCCATCTCAGTGATCTGAGTGTGATGCAGTGAGCTCAGCGGTGTGTTGGGGTGGCACTGGGGACACAAGACGTCAGGACAGCCCTGCAGGTAAGGCAGAATCCCTGCTTCTCTTTGAGCCCCGGGTTCCGGCTCCTTCCCACCCCCACCAGCCTGGGCGCGGGCACTGGAAATGGCATTCCGAATCAGCACTGCTGTCTCGCTCGCCAGTGTGAGGGGGCCGAGCAGCAGCAACACCCCTCCAGGAAGAACGAGAGGAGCCTTTCCCTCTGCAGGCAGCTGGACGCCAGGCTCAGTGGAGCTTGTAAGGCAGCGGAGAAAAAAAAGTTCAGACATTTGCGCTCTGAGGCTCTCTGCGAACATGTGCCGGGCGCTCCCTCACTCCCGAAGGTCAGTGCCTTCAGAATTGCTGACACACTTACTCCAATTTTAAAGCTACGGCTCAAATCCCAGGAACTCAGGCCTGCAGTGACCTAGATAATTTAGGCTCCAATTCCAGCAAGGTATTCCTGAGAGATGGGGTGAAGGGGGTGTGTGTGTGACTGGGCAGAGAGGGGGGGCTGAGATGCAGATGTGCAGAGTGACCCAGGCTGTGGATGTAGACCAAACTGCATGATTCCAGAGCCTCCTCAGGACCCGCAGGGGAGGAGTGGAGAAGGCTGCCATAATTCCTGGAGACTTGCTTTTCTTCTCCCAGAGGAAGGGAACTTCCCACCTGCCCCCCAAATTTAAAATAAAACAAATTCACTGTCACCGAGTCAATCCTGACTCCCAGCGACCCTGTGGGGCAACCCAGAACTGCCCCTGTGGGTTTCAGAGGCTGTAACTCTTTGCAGGAGCAAAAAGCCTCATCTTTCTCCTGTGGAGAGGCTGGTGGTTTTGAAAAGCTAACCTTGCATGTAGCAGTCCAGCAAGTAACCACTATGCCACCAGCCTCCCAAGGTGGCTGCTAACCCCTGCCGGACAAGTGAGTCTGTTTAGGCACACACGGGGGCGCCCTGGTGGGCAGTGGCTCAGCGCTCGCCGTAGCTGAAGAAGGGTACAGGGAGCAAGGTGAGGCTGCCTGCTTCCCTCAAAATGAAAACCTTGGAAAGCTGTGGGATAGCTCTGCTCTCTCCTCCGGGGTCCCCGCCGGCCCCGCAGAATAGGCTCAAAGGCAGTGGGTTTGAGTGTGAACAGGCCGGAAGGATGGAATGCTGGCATGGGGGTGGCTTATCTTCTTCCCCCACAGCGGGCAGACCTGGGACATGACACAGTGTGGCTCTCGGCCATCGCCGCCACCAAGCGCCTGCTGTGACAACAAGGGGGTGGCCGGGACTGGGAGACCTCAAGTCTGCAGGCTGCTCCATGTGCTGCAGCCTGCCCAACAGTGTGTGGTCTCTTCTCTGCACGAAAGTAAGGCTTGGATTGTGCCTTCGTCTCTGGAAAGCATGCAGGACCACACGGAGAGTCGTGGGGAGACAGGGAAAGGGGGAAGGGGCGGCCGGGACACGTGCAACCATCGCAGGGTGACGAGGATGTGACACAGAGGCACCCAGGGAGCACGTGCTGTGTGGATAAGAGCACCCGTGGCCTCTCTTGTTCGTTCTTGTTTGTACAAAGTGGCCTTAGTGCTGACTCATGATTTCAAAAAGTGCAATAGAGAGAGGCCCGCCCCAGGGGCTTCCAGCAAGCCCAGGGCCTGGAGCGCTCCCTGGAGAAGAATCTGGGGGCACCCTGGTGCTGCAGTGGTTACGTCTTGGGCTGCTATTCCCCAGGTCAGCAGTTCTAAACCGCCCTCCGCTCCATATGAGGAAGATGAGTCTGCTCCTGTGAGGACAGACAGCCTCAGAAAGGCAGAGGGTCACCGTGCGTCAGAAGGGATTCAATGACTTTGAGGGTTTTGTCAACAGTCAGTTACAAATGGGGCCGGCAGGCTCTCTCCCAGACCCTTTCAGGGAGGAAGATGAGGCTGCCACCCCTGTGAAGATTCACAGCCCGACAGGGGACCCACAGGGGCAGGGCGACGCTGTCCTCTGGGGTCACAGAGAGGCACACTGGACCATATGGCGGTGAGTGGGGTTCTGAGTTTGAGACATGCTGCAAGCAGGGGCTGTGTTAATGGTGCAGGGCTCCTGCGAGGCTGGCGGGTGCTCGGGCGAGGTCCCCAGCAGCCTCGGCTCTGCTTTCCCTGAGTGTGCCTGGCTCAGGTTTGCCTGGCCAGCTCCGTCCTGACACAAAAGTGAACTTCCCCTCCGGCCTCGAGGTGACTACCATAGTCAGAAACAATGCGGAGCTTGCCACATCATCTTCACCTCGGGGAGCGCCTGTGAAACCAGCCAAAAATAGCCACTGGCGGAGAGAGAACCGGAAGATGCGGCCTCCTGGGAGGCCCTCGGGAGGACAGCCTCAGAGCACATTCAGAGCAGGCCTGTCTTCCTGTGGGTCCGCTGTGCTCAGAGCCGTCAGCACGCTCTGAAGATGCTCATGCTAGGGTGCCTTCCATGAGCGACCCCTGACCTAAAGTATGCCAGGTAACGGGGAATTCTCTCAAAGGACAGCTGGCACCCCTGGGTGGTTCCACAGTGAACATACTTGAGACTACTCATCGGAAGGTTGGTGGTTCGGGTCCACGCACGGGTGCCTTAGGCCCATGGCTGTCACGTCAGTTCCACTCATAGACACCCTCTTGCAGGTTTCCCGGCTGTAAACCGTTACCAGAGAGACCATCTTCTTGTCCCTCAGAGTGCCTGGTGGGATTGAACCACCCATCTTGAGATCTTGAGGTGGATAGCAGCCCTAGGTTTAGCCGCAGCGCCACCAGGGATACTTCAGCCTCCAGCGCCCCACGGAACCCACGTCTGCTCTGGATGCAGGGTCGTTATGAGCTGAAATCTATATGAAAACCAGTAGCAATGATGTGACTTCATGCCCGATAAGGAGGCTCTCTGCTCCCACAAAGGGTGACCATCTCAGAAGACCCATGGGGCATGTCCACTTTGTTCTGCAGGGTCACGGTGAATCGAAATCAGCCCGATGGCTGTGAGTTTGGGACCATCAGGATGAAGAAAGCATAGTAGGGTTACAAGTTGGGATGCTAACCGCAGGTCAGCAGTTCAAAATCACCAGCTGCTATGAGGGACAAAGAGGAGGCTTCCTACTGCCTCAAAGTTACAGTCTCGGAAACCCACAGGAGCCATTCTACCCTGTCCCATGCGTCAGATTCGATTGGTGGCAGGCAGTGAGTTTGAAGAGATTATAGGCCAAGTTCCCATTGTTCACTAGCAAACACACGACAGTGCCTCCCTCCCTAAGGAGGGCCCTGCAGCCAGACTTCTTCATGGACAGAGGAGAGGAGAGGAGAGGA
>NW_022111314.1:2626395-2636028 GCF_000313985.2 Echinops telfairi | reverse complement strand
CATCCTCTACACACACACACACACACACACACACACCCCTCAGGTAAACAAGCGACTATAACGCTTACTTGTCTGGGCAAACCTGAGAGCCGTATGGGGAAGCCTCTTGTCAATAATGCTCCCAGCCAGATCAGCCTTCACCCTCCAGGACCGCCTTTATTTACTCGACAGCGTGGGAATCACGGCTCATCCCAGGAGACCCTTGTCCGTGTTCAGAGACAAGTTGGGCTGTCATCAGTGGGGAAAGGGTCTGCAATTGGTGTCCAATCGAGGGATGGTGCAAAACATTCCCTCCCCGACACCCCATGCTCCCATCAGAGAATGACCTGGGCCCCCAGTGTCAACAGTACAGAGGCTGTGGGTCCCTGGTCCCTAGGGAGAAATGGCACAAAGGTGCAGTAACAACAGCTAGCTGTTAGCGGGAACCCTGGCCCAGAATCTGTGACTGCGTCCACCCCAGGCTGTCCACGCTCATAAAGAGTTACAGTCTCGGCCACCCAAAGAGGCAGTTCCACCTCATCCTGTAAGGCCACTATGTGATGGAAAGGACTCTTCTGCAGTGAGCTTGGAGTTTGGGGTTAAGGCATTACTTTGGATAAGGAAGCACATGCTCCCACTCTCAGATCAAGATACCTGCCTTTTGTCAGTCTTGTCTAGCCTGTCAATCAGGTCATAGCCAATGAGGTCTCAGTGTGGGCATGGCCTGCTCCTGAGGATTCTGGGAACTCCTGTCTTCATCCTGGGAAGCGGGACACACTCTCTCCCTCTGAGACATTGCTGTTGACAAGCCCCATGGAGCTACATTGATGGCGTCAGAGCCCTGGAGATGCTTCCACTGCCACTGGATCCACAAGACTTTCCACCCACTGGCCTGTGATCTTCCTGCATTTGGCGTCACTGCATGTGTTGTATAAATCTGAAGAGGAGTTTATAGACTGGTATCGAGCATATGGGCTAATGGTGGACTTATGGACTTGATCTGGACAGGGCTGGGGTAGTTTCTTAATATACAATTGCTCTTTATATAAAGCTCTTTCTTATACGCATATGACTGTCTATGAATTTGTTTCTCTAGTCAACCCAGACTAACACAGAAGGTAATGGAAATAATGCCTTTTAATTAAAAGGGCAGCTAGTCACTCCCTAAGGAGCCCTGGTGGTGCAGTGGGTTATGAGTGGCTGGCTGCTAACCTATAAGGTAAGCAGTTCAATAACACCAGCCTCTCCACCAGAAAAAGATGAGACTTTCTACTCCCGTAAAGAGTTAGTCTTAAAAACCCACAGAGACAGTTCGACCCTTTTCTATAGGGTTGCTATGAGTTGGCATTCACTCAATGGTAGTGAGAGTCACCTCTGACCGTGTCCTTCTGGGCTCCCCCTCCAGGAGCAGCCATGAGGACAAAGGGCAGTGCACCCAGGGTGGTGTTAAGTTCCAGGCAAGGGGCGTGATCTGATAGTTTGTGTAGCAATTGCCACCCTGTTATTGAGTTATTTGCACTGGAAAGGCACTCGCTATTAATAATTCTCCATTTGTGACATCACTTGCCTCCCCTGAGAAACACAGCATTTCAATTACTGGAGGACAACCAGCCCCAGCTGGGTGTGTGGGGAGGAGGGCACCATGAACTTGGAGAGGTGGGGCCAACCTGCCCAGGTGCTAAGGGTCTGAGGGAAGGGGCTGGCTTGAGCATAGCAGCATCAGGATGTCATTTGAATAAGAGAAAGAGATCCATCAATGTAAGAAGCCCGTGTCTTCTCTGGCTTGTGGAAGTATTAAATACAATTTACCATGGAATGCACAAGCTATATTTAGCTGGCTTGTGGAAAAGGCTGAAGAAGGATATGTTTAAATAAAGCTTTGGACAGCTTGTCATATACAAACCCATCGCACTCCCTGTACACAAGATTTCTACAAGATTTAAACACACACATGCGTGCACATGCACACGCACATGCACACGCACACACAGCCCTCTGATGGTTGCCTTCCATGGTGGTTTCTACCCTGAGCTCTACAGCAGGGACACTGGCTGCTGCTGTTCTCATTAACATGGACTTTAATGGGTGATATTTGTCTGCTCCGCTCAGCCGTTGCTGCGTGTGTGACGCTGCCATTTACAACAACAAGTGTAATAGCATCTTTGAGCTTTTTAATTAAAAATTAATTAGGAGATTTAAGAACAAACTCATTGGGGGGTTACTGTACAATAACATGTTTACAAAATTAGGTCTGGGCTCTTTGTTCCAGCTAAGTGTTTCAATCAATTCTGCGTCTATTAAATGTAATTACGTATGATGCTGCCTCAAAATTGTAATGTAACATTTTAAAAAGCAGCTGGGAAAAGTCCATCATTTTAAGTTTGAAATAGGGTAACGATTAAGATGCAAATAAAGGCAAGTGTGCCTGGGGGGCTGGGGGCTGGGGCACAGGAGACTCGGACAAGGCCGCCTCCACCTCAGAGACCTGAGTCAGTGGCTGCGCCTCCTCACCTCACCTGGCCCGGAGGTGGGGTCTTGCCAGTGGCGCGGCCCCGGGGAAGGGGATTGCCAGGTACAGAGCCGCATACTAACCCGGGGAAATGGTGCCCTCATACATTTCCTCGGCCCATATTTGAGCATTGCCTGCTTTCTGCTGAGCGGTCCTCGCGGATTCGAAGTTGACTTTGGATGTGGGTCCTTGTGGAGGCGTGTGCGTTCAGAACACCCTTCATCTCAGAAATGGTGCTGTTGGAGACGGGCAACAGCTCCACTCTGCCCCCTGAGAGCATGAACGGTCCATGCAGCGTCCATGCAGTGCACGTGGACCCACCAGAACACTGGCCAGCTGGCCAGGCTCTGCATGTTCAGTTAGATGACCACGACGGCACCTCCCTGGACTGTCTGGTTTCCACGCGTCCACACCGCAGGGTCCAGTCTCTGGAAACCATCTGGTCTCCGTGGACTCGCCCACCCCGCCTCTCCCCGGTGTTCTGTGGGGAGCAGCTTCAGTTGGCCTGGGATTCTGATGGTCACCGGACTCTCAGACCCCCACTAATCCATAGGACTTCATGCCATCCTCAGAAGTGGTGGCAGAGTCATGGACTTTGAGTCTGTCAAAAGCTTTTACTTGTATGGGCCACTCACTTTATTTTGAACAACTGGGTTCTGATCAGGTGGGGGTGTCATATTTGTCTGAAACAACCTCGCTCAGGTCTACTCTGGGAGAAACGTCTACCGAGGGTGTTCTAAAATCAATATTAATCAGTTTAAATCCATCCATGTTCATTTGACAATGAATTTTAAAGCAATGAGGAAAATCTAGCCTACACGCATCGATTATTCCATGGGACGTGACTCCCTATTTCTAGGTATCACGTAGAACCACATTAAAGATCAGTTCAGCAGAGAGTTAGGCTGGCCATACAATGGATGGCCATCTACAGTACGAATCAAGAAAAGGAGGAGAAAGTGGTGTGGCTGGGTCATGGTCTCCATCAACAACTGCCTCTTTGGCCATGCAACTGGAAGAATGGAATGTTGTTGGGCTACCAAGGCTGAACGTGTTCATCAGAGATTCTACAAGGGAATCCTGATCAAAAGGGGGAGAAAACAGAACAGAATTCTATATTTTAATGGAATTGAGACTTTCCAGAGCCATGGAAATTGAATGAACCCCTCAAACTATTGCTGTGGATAACCTACAGATCTTAAGCCAAACATATCCCCTGGAGTCATCTTTAACTAAAGGGTAAGTGCTCTTTAACAAAGGTCACATGCTCCTTTGCCTTGGGCATAGTGTTCTCTTGAAGATCTGTCTAAAGGGGATCCAGATGAGGACAGCGACCCAGCAAATCTGAGAGGACACTTAGGGTGGACTGAGACGTGTGTGTGTGTGTATGTGTGTGTGTGTGTGTGTGTGTGTGTGTGATCAATTCTGGGGGGAAAGGGGAGGAGATGGTGTCACATCTTGAGGAACGTAATCGACTCACTGAATTGTGTGTCTAGAAATTGTTGGATTGGTATATGTATTTCTACGTATACTTTCAATAACAACCAAACAAAACAAGAAAAGTAAACTGTTCTCAAGTTATATAAATGAGTTCTTGGATTTAGGAAACAATTTAAATGGAGCCAAAGAAGTGTTTGTTCTGGTGTGCCAGCACTGCAGCAGAAAAAATACCGCAAACGAGGGCATGGGAACAGACAGTTCTCTCAGCGTTTAGAGGTGGGGAGTCTAAGCTCAAGGTGCTGGCTCTAGAGGAAGGGAAGGCTCTCTCTCTCTGTCAACACTGGAGGAAGGTCTTTATCTCCTGATAGCATCTGTGTGTCTGTCATTCTTTGGATATTTCCATGCGTTGTGGTGTCAGTTTTGCTTGGGTCTAGCAGGTTCTCAGCACAGGGACATGAGTTCTGCTCCCAGCTGGTGTGGTCCTCCTCGCTGGTGGTCATTCTCTCTTAAGAAACAAGAGGTGTGACTCAACAGTGTGACTTGAGCTAGGGGGTGATGAAGAAATTACGATGAGCAGAGCTTCATTAAATGGTGTATGATCACGTAATTGGGAATCAGGATCTAGCCAAGTGGACACATTTTGTTTGTTTGTTTGTTTGTTTTGGCAGGGGAAGCACAATTCAACACTTGACTGTAAGCAGCGCAGATGAAAATACAAATGGTGTGTTCTAGGAAATACTGCCAGCAATTCTTAAGTGGCCCCAGTGATGAGGACGGCATGACGTCAAGGACACATTGAAGAGTCTGGGTGGAACCATCTCCTCAAATATGGGATGCATAAGTCACGCTTCCAAGTCAGCATTTGCTACCAGCCATGATTCAACTGTGGGCATGTACCTCTGTCGGTCCACTGATGCACCCTGGCTGACCCTGACACCGTGATCCACATGCTGGGCTGCTACAGGCGCGGTCAACAAAGCCATCAGCTGGGCCACAGGAAAAGAAGATGAGGCTTCCTACACCCATAAAGATGATAAGACTCAGCACCCCAGAAAGGCAGCTCTACCCCGTCCTATAGGATTGCCACGAGTCGGGAAGGACACCTTGGCGATGCCTTTGGCGCTTGGTGTTTTAACAGATGCTTGCCTATCCATCATGTTCCAGAAGATGTTTACACTTTGGTCAGCCAACATACACGTCGAGAGAATTTCTCACTGGGAAAAGAAGGAAGTAATCTCCTATTTAAATGCCTGGATGTGTTTATTCAGCTTTCTAAACGGGGAAACCACATACTGATTTGGAATTATCGGTGGAGGTGGAAGGAGCTGACCGCTGCTGAACTAGAAAAGAGGAGATGAGGAGAGTTGCATAACCGAGAGAATGTTTTCAGTTCGTTGTATTGTGCGTATAGAAATGGTTGAATTGGCGTATGCATGGCCAGGTGATGCACAAAGTCCGAGTGTATGTCAGCATATGTTGGAAGATATTGCAGCGTGGTAGGGCTCAGCTTTGAGTGCTAGTTGGAATTACCTGGAAAGTGTATTAAAAATGGAGTACCCTCTGGCTGTGCCCAGGAATCTGCGTGGTGAACAGGCCTGTCAGTAGGTCTGGTGGAGGTCCTCTGAAGGGCAGTGGGAACACACGCTGGTGCCCAGGGGAGAGGGCGTCACCCTGAGGAAGCCATCCTTGTGAGACCTGCAGGCAGGTAGCCTGTCCCATGAGTGGCTCTTCGTGGATCAGGAAAATCAATGGGGTTACAAAGCCACAAAGACAACCTGTACCCCTTTGGTATGGATGGGTGATGACTATGGGGGTGTTTGTAATGTTAGTCTGTATGTCTTTCTGTATTTAGAATCCATGTTATTACTATTATTATTTTTATGTTTAATCAAGATGTTATGAATTGAGACATGCTCCCGCCCCCCTCCCCCCACCACACACACACACACAGACCAAATAGGTTGAAGTTCTCGTCTTGTTGCCCGGGGGCATGACCATCTGGAAATGGAATTGTAGCAGATGTTGTCAGTGAGGATTCGTACTGAGGTAGCATCTGTCCTCATGCAGCCCGAGGGCTGTCTTCATGAGACAGGAGACAAGACACCAACCGGGAGAATGCATGGCTCATCCTGGAGTGGTCAAGGGACACCTGGGGTCACCCGAAATCAGGGAGAGGCATGGACTAGGGCCTCCCTCACAGCCTTCGGTGGAGTCACGGGTCCAGGCACCCTGATCTTGGACTTCCCACGGCCAGCTCTGGGGTGGGATTCAGGTTTTTAATTCTTCAAAGCCATCCCTTTCCTGGCCTGAGTCTGACAGCTCCAGCACAGGGAGGCTCAGGGCAGGTGATGTGATGTCACCAAGCTGTGGCAGGGAATCCCACAGCTGAGACCGCAGAGGAGCTGGGGGTCTGAGACCAAGAAGGGCACCTGGTGGAGACCACGTGGATGCCAGTGCATGGCAGAATAGACTCTTTATCGTGGAACAAGTAAGGCAGATGGAAGAAAGGATGAAGTCGAAGAGCTGAACAGAAAATTTCGAAGGGCAGCTTGGGAAAGCAAAGTGGAATATTATTAAAATGTGCGAAATGTAGAGTTATCAAACCAAAAGAAGAAGAACAAGAACAAGAAGAAGAAGACGCTCCGCATATCTTAAACTGAACGAACACAAGAAAAAGTCAAGCCTGTGTTACAACAGTGAGAGATTCCATGGGCAATGTAGTGAATGATGCAGGAAGTATCAAAAGAAGATGGGAAGAAGACAAAGAGCCACTGTACCAAAAAACAAGTTGCGATCCCCATATTTCTGGAGGCAGCAGATGAACAAGAACCGATGGTACCAGAGGAAGACATTGAAGCTGCTCTGAAAGCATTAGCCAAAACCCAGGCTCTAGGAATGGGTGGAATACCAATCGAAGGTTTCAGAAAGCTGGCGAAGCTCTAGAAGCTCTTACTCTTTTCTACTAGAAATCTGGAAGACAGCCACATGGACAACTGACTGAAAGAGACCCATCTTTGTACCCATTCTAAAGAAAGGTGACAAAGGGAATGCTCAAACTACAGAACAGTATCACTTATGTTGCATGCAAGTAACATTTTGCTGAAGATCATCCAACAACAGTTGCAGCGGTGCATCAGCAGAGAGCTGCCAGAGGTTCAGGTCAGATTCAGAAGAGGACGTGGGACAAGGGATCTCATTGCTGATGTCAGATGGATCTCGGCTCCAAGCTGAGGATACCAGAAAGATGTTTACTTGTGTTGCATTGGCTATACAAAGGCATTTGACTGTATGGATCATAACAAACTGTGGGTAACCCTGAGATAAATGGGGATTCTAGAATATTTTATTGTGGTCCTGTGGAACTTGGGCATGGTTCAAGACACAGCTGTGCAAACAGAACCAGGGAATATTGTATGGTTTAAAATCCGGAAAGGTGTGTGTCAGGGTTATATCTGCTCACCATACATATTTAATCGGTATATTGAGCAAATCATCAGAGAAGCTGGATCCTATGAAGAATGTGGACTCAGGATTGGTGGAAGGTTTATAATAACCTGAGCATATGCAGATGACACTACGGTGCTTGTTGAAAGTGAGGAAGACTTGAAGCACTTGCTGATGAAGATCAAGGATTTCAGCCTTTAGTATGGATTATAACTCAATGGAGAGAAGATCCCAAATCTAAAAACTGGACCCATAGTTCATGATAGATGGAGAAAAGTTTGAAGCCATCAAGGATTGTGTCCTACTTGAATCCGCAATCAACACTCATGTAAGCAGCAGACAAGAAATCAAGACGCGTTCTATTAGGTAACTCTGCTCAAGACCTCTTTAGTGCTTTGAACATCAAGGATGCTACTTGGAGGACTGAGGTGTCCTGGTCCAAGGGATGGTACATTGACTGGCCTCACATGCACATGAAAGTTGGATCAGGAAGACCGAGGAAGAATTGATGTGCTTGAATTGTGCAGGAGAAGAATATTGACAGTACCAGGGACTGTTCACAGGACAAACCTGTATGTCTTGAAATAACTGCCGCCAGAGTGCTCCTTAGAGGCAAAGATGGCAAGACTTTATCTCCTGTACTTTGGACGTGCTATCAGGAGAGACCAGTCCCGGGAGAAGGACAGCATGCTTGGTAAAGTGGAGGGGCAGTTAAAAAGAGGAAGGTCCTCAGTAAGATGGATTGACACAGTGGCTGCAACAATGGGTTCAGACATAAGAAACGATTGTGGCGATGGTGCAAGATTTCATTCTGTTGTACGTAGGGTCACTATGAGTCAGAACCAACATGTAATAACAACTACAGCATAAATCAAAATCGAATCTATGGCGATATATTATATAACTCACTGCCATTGAGTCATTGCTGGTGCATATTGACCCCTCCAAGTTCTGAGACTGTAACTGTCTATGCGGTAGAAAGCCCAGTCTTCTCCCAAGGAGCTGTTGGTGGTTTTGAACTGCCAACCATGCAGATCACAGCTCAACTTGTAGCCACTCTATCACCAGAGCTCCTATAAAAATAGAAATGGGCACACCCTTTGTCAGGTGTCATGCTGCGGTGGTTTGTGTGTTATTGCAACCCTAGAAGCAAATGCACCAGTACTTTAAGCACTGGCAGGCTCACCCATGATGGACATGTGGGTTTGTCAAAACTACACAACAGGAAGCCCCAGGTCAAGGCTGCCACCAGGATGCCTGCCAATTACATTGAGCTTCTGGGCGCTCCAATGCACGAGCCATTGCGTTGAGCTTCCGGGAGCTCCAATGCATAAGCCTGTCAGAGGCTGCCCTCAGGAAGGTGACCTGCCCTGGCCTGGCCACTCCCACTGATGCGGGGGCTTGGGACACCTGGGGCTGACCCCAGGATGGAGCTGGTGAGCTCAGAGCCCCCACGGAGCTCTGCTGACACCATTTCTCAACAGCATCTTGGTGTTGCTTGCCTAGAATTCTGCAGACGCACGCGTGGATGGGAACCCATCTGGCTCTCCCTCCGCAGCAGTTGGGAGTCTGCCTGGAAAATCCCTTGGTGCTGAGCTGAGCCCACACTAGTAAATCACAGGAGCCAGAAGAATCCGTGACGGGAGAGCTGGCGGCCGTGTGCAGAGGACGGTGGCTGACCTCAGGATGGAGGGGAGGAGGCTGTGTCTGGGGTCTGTCCCTCAGCTCAGAGGATGTGGTAGGCTGGCAGGGTGCACCGGGTGCTATCAGAGACTTGGAGGCCTGCTCTACCCTCTGCCAGGCACGCATGGGGTAGTCCTCACCAGACACAGTGGCAGACACCAGGGCCCCACGCTGGGCTGTGTGAGGAACCCACGGGGACCTCCAGCAGAGCTGCCTAGACCTAGGGTGCAGGCCACCCAGGGTCACTTGCCGTCCAGGACCGTGTCATGAAGTACGAAATATCACGGGTGGGAGCTGGTCCAGGGTAAGTGACGGTGTTGCCAAGGCTACATCGCAGAACAGAACGGAGACTGATGCTCTAACAGGGTGTGTGTGTGTGTGTGTGTGTGTGTAGGAGTCCAATGTGCTCCTTCATGGGGAGGAAACCTGGGTGCGGTGCCTCTGAGCCTGGACTCTGTCCTTGCACCCTGCTGGAGGTCAGGGTGATGCTGACCATTGTCCAGCCTGACCACTGGGCTGATGTTCAGTGTGGTGGGGAATAGACAGGCAGGAGGGGAGGTCAGAAGGAGAGAGGAAGG
>NW_022111314.1:2609513-2626019 GCF_000313985.2 Echinops telfairi | reverse complement strand
TGGGGGACTGTACATAAGGGAGGGAGGGAGGGAGGGAGGGGAAAAGGGAAGCGGGGAGATGGAGGACTAGTTCTCGGTCCCTGGAAAGGGCCTCTGGCCATGGTTGGCCTCTCTCTGAGTCCCAGGTCCTCAGGCCCTGGTGTCCTTGCAGTGGACACGATGGGGGGTTCCCAGCCACAATAGCCCACCTCACACTACAACCCCTGCGCAGGGCTTCATGCTAGAATTGTATCACAGTAACCCAGCCTGCGTCCACCTCCACCCCCTCTATCCCACACAGTCCTGCTGCGGCGGGCCCCTCCCTGCCCCGTCTGAGAGGAAGTGGACGCCCACTGTCCTGGGGAGCAGGTCCCCAGGCGGTGGCCCCTGGGGCCTGGGTGACAGCCTCCTGCTCTCCTGTCTTTGGAAATCAGAGAGCATGCATTTCTCAGGCCCCTGCATTGCAGGGGTGTCCTGCCTGCCGGTTAGTTGCCTGGCTCCAGGGTGGGGCCCCACCCACAGACCCAAACCTGAGGCCAGTTCTGGCAAAAGCTGTGGCCCCTTGGAAGGTAAAGAGCTGCCTCTTAAGTGAATGACAGACCTGGGCTTTTAAAAAAAATTAATTTTATTGAGGGCTCTTACAACTCTTATCACAAGCCATATATGCATCCATTGTGTCAAGCACAGACCTGATCATTTTAATGAAAGCATGCCATAAGCAAGCCAGGTCAGGCCTACAGGTGTGTAACACGAGCAGAGAGATGATTTGCTGGGGCATTCCATGCACGAAGGGAGGGGAATAACAACCCTGCTCGGCGGCGGTGTTTGTGGGGTTGGCATCATTTCCCCATCCAGTTTCAGCTGGCAGCTTCCTGATGGGCATGGGCATTTCTGATGGCAGCAGCGGCCTCCGAGAGTGGGACAGGGGCTCCCACATTCCCTCAGCAGACCCAGGCCAGCGATTCAAGGCTGCCATTAAGGAGAGAGCCCTTGTTGGACGCCCCGGATAATGGCAGTGGTGATGGTGGTCGGCCAGCTCATTCCCTGGCTCCCCACTATGCCAAACCCTATTTGTCTAATATAAATACCTTTTTTATTGCGATAAGTACATAAGTAAGAAAATACTTAGCATTTCAACAATCATCAGGTGCAGGGCTCGGTGACATTAATTATGTTGGTCATGCTGATCGGTCCTCGCCAAGGACCCTTCTCAAAGATTTCCATAATGGGAGCTGCTACCCCCAGCCCCCACCCTAGTCTGCTGCCGTCTTTCCCCCTCCCTTCCTACTGCCCTCGTTGCTGCCAACACGCTCTGATTTCTGTGTCCTGGCCACGAGAAGAAGGCTTGTTCTCTGGGCCCTGGCCATGGGAGGAAGACTTGGCGGTCAGCCTTCTTAGAGTCAGCGCCAGCCAGAGTTAGTTCTGGCTCATCATGGCCCTTCCTACAACACCAGAATGCAATGCCGCCAGGCCAGTGCCATCCTCGGGGACAGTCTATGAGACAGTCTGCTCTGTCCTCTAGGGTTGCTGTGAGTGGACTCTGCCAGCGAGTATGCCTTCCCCTGTCATTGGACTTGAGCTTGCAGTTGCCTTGCTCTGTCCACGGCGGCCTAGGCTCCTAAGGCAGGGCTCTCAGCTCACCCATTGGTGCTGCAGGGCAGGTGCTGGGCGGCTCACTGCTGGGCGGCCGGCAGTTCAAGCCCAAGAGCAAAGGCGGTGCCCTGAGCAGGCCATGCAGAGCCGGACGCCATCAGCAGACACATGCTCACCTCACATGGGACTTCCTTCCAGAGGCCAGGGTGTGGCTGTGGAGGCTGGGCCCCAAGACTCTGAGATGCGTGATGAACTCAATTGCCTCCTCCTTCTGGCTGTTCTAAGATGCACCGCCTGAGATGCACAGATATTTTTTCCACGTTTACATTGGGAATTAGGTGAGGGGTTTCATTTAGAATCATCACCTTGGTACTCAATAGTTTTGACTAGTTATCAATGCCCCCCAAATTGACCCTCCCCCCTTCCTGATTCCTCTTCCCCCTCTAGCCAGCTTCTCTTGTGCGCAGCCCCCAAGGCAAGCCTGGCCCCTGTCTGCTCTGTTGCCTCCCCTTCCCCCTCCCCTCCCTTCCTCCCTCCCTCCCTCCCCTGGCAGCCACCAAAGCCTGTTCCCTTTTTCCTGAATGTCTGTCTCTTGGCTTTTTAATGCATTTCTTCAAAGCACAGGTATTGCCTGAGCTCGATCCCACGTTGATGAAGAAAAAGAGACGTCTGAAGACGGTACCTGGGTGAGAGGAGGGAAGGAGGCAGGGTGGTGGGGGAAGTCCGGACCCTTCACCCCTCAGTTCCCTTTGATGCAAAATGAGCAGCGAGCCGGACCCCCTTCTCGGAGACCAACCTGTCCCCAGCAGCCTCCCTCTTCCTTCCTCAGGGAAAAGCTTGAAATGGACCACCCCAGGAGCCCACTCTGCCGCCTCAGGGCTTGCGGCTCAGCAGGGCGGAGAGGGACGGGGCTCTGAGCCCGGGTTTGTTCTTCCTCCAGTGAGGCTGGGGGCCACTTTCCCGGCCAGCTAACCCCATCCAGCCACCATGCCGGGTGCCACTCAGCCAATGCCCGCTGTCCCCAGCCCTGGCGGCACAACAGTCCCGAGAAAGGGGCCCTGGAAAGAAGCCAGACAACCTCCTCCATGAAGGTGTGCAGCGCTGGAGGAGTGGGGGCTCACTGGACAGCGTGGGTGGCAGCGGCATCCGCAAGGACAAGCCAGTTGGAAAGCCGGCGATTGTCCCCTGGACATCCGGGCTGCGGCCGGCAGCAGAGCGGAAGGCAGCTTTTCTCAAGAACACAAGTCTGAGCGAGTCAAAAGGAAGCATGTTGACTGGGGGTGGGGCGCCGTCCGATGGGCGCCAGGTCGGAGACGGCTCTGACCCTCCTCGGCCCTGCTTGCAGCCGGCTTCTTCCAGGCCATGCGCTGCCCCAGCTCCGAGATGAAAGTGCTTTTTGTCGGTTCTCCCTGGGAGATGCAGGCTGGTGTACCAGGGTGCCCTGCCCATGACGTAGAGGAGATGGAGCCAGGGAGAGGATAGGGGCCCTCGATGAACTCAGGGTGCCCCTTCTCTCTGGTGACCAGTCTTTAGAGGTTCTGAAGCTTTCTATTGGGGCTGGGGTGGCACAAAGCCCCTGGGTGATTTGTCACAGGTTCCTGATGGCTGCCCGTCATGAGTTCATTATGAAGGCAGAACCAGGGCGTTACGAAGGTTGGAAATCAGGACAGGGAATGTCTGACATCCTGCGGTAAAGCGCTCCTGGGTCTTCGGGGACAGGCATGGCCAGCTTTCCTCTGGCCTCTGCCGTGTCTGTTGGCTTTGAGAGCCTGACAGTGACCAAGACCAAGCACTCCGCGGGTCAGGCAGGCACCCGCCTCCAGCTCCTGCCTAGCGCTGGGCAGTAGGCTCAGCTGCTCGCACCTGCCTGCCGGGGACGTCAGATCTGCAGTGGACTCCGCCCTACAGGTCAGAGTGAAGGCCGGCCCAGGCCTCCTGCGGACAACCACACAGTTCAAAGGTCCGAGGCAACACTCCTGCCAGGACAGCATACTCTGCGGCCCAGGTAGCTACGAACTCTGCCCTGGCCTTGAAAGCTGCGAGTGGCCATCCAAGGTACAGTGGCTGGTCTCTCTTCACCAGTCTGTTCCTACTCACAGAGAGGATGTAGGAGGGCAGAGTACTACTGCCCCCATGCAGTTCTGAGATGGTCCATGTTTACCTGAACAGACAGTCTATCTGCCTCATCTTTCTCCCAAAGAAGGGCAGGTGGGTTGGAACCATCGACCTTGTAGTTAGGAACCCTTTCTTGCACGTATGTTGCTGTGGTTGGGTGCCATCTAGTGACCCCACCCACAACAGGACAAAGGCAGAGCAAGGCCCCGCCCTGTTCGGGCCCTTCCTCACAATTAGTGTTGTGTTGGAACTCCCTGCTGAGGCCCCTGTTTTGCTTCCACTCTAACACTCAAACCCACTGCCATCAAGTCAGCCCTACTCAGGAGCGGCCTGTAGGACAGGGTAGGGCACGCCCTGTGTCCTAGGTTGGAGGTCTTTGTGGGAGAAGAGAACCTCATCTCGTTCCCACAGAGCAGCTGGGGAGTTGGAACTGCTGACCCTGTGGTTAGCAGCCTAAGGAGTAAGCCCTCTTTGTGCCCAGAGTTCCTTCAGCAGGATTAAATAAGAACCATTTGGTTCTTGGTCCAAACGGCCTACACATTCCTCAAGACATGTGAGGAACGGGTCCCATGCCTAATGGCTGCCTATACTTCATGTAGTAAGATAAGCTGTCTTTTCCTTCAAAGCCGACTTCAGGTGATAGTTTGTGTTTAAGGCTTGCCGATGTCTCCAGGCACTGGTCCCAGATTGATCCAGCCCCATCCCTCCAGACTTTTGCATGCTCCCTACCAGCCAGACACCGCGTGGAGAGCCACACAGCCCCAGGCCTGAGTTTAAGGCTCACACAAATCTAAACCGAGCTGCCATCCCATCTGTAACAATTGACAGCATCCCTGGGTAGGGTTTCTGAGACTCCACATCTTTCTGGGAGCAGGCAGCCTCATCTTCTTCCCAAGAAGTGGCTGGTGGGCTTGAACCACCCACCTTCAGGCTAACAGACCAATGCCTCTCCTTAGAATATGGTCTAGGGAATAGCAAATACCACTCCATGGCTCTCTGAGGTTGGCCGGAGGGTGCTTGGTGCGGAGGTCGGCACAGACCTCAGACGCAAGGCCTGGCCACCCGAGCTCCCAAGAAAACCAGCCAATGAGCACCCTGTGGCTCCCAGGCTTACCCCCAAATGGACACACAAGACACCAGGTGGCCACTTGCATGTCAGAGTCCAGTTGACAGCAATGAGTGGGTGTGCCCTCAGCCGGCCCCTCCTTTCCCGCCCTCATGGGTGCCACCTGCCCACCGAGTGCCCAAGTACATTTCCACGTGGCTGAGCTGTGTGCTTAGCGGCTATATTTGTTCCCAAACCTGTTTATACCAGTTGTACTTGCTGGCGTAATTATATCATGTAATTAAATATCACAGGAAACAATGAAGTCTGCGTGCAAACACCAAGAAGGCTGTTTTTATAAAAACAGTTGGGTTTTGGAAAGACTCAAAACAAGAAAAGGCAGAAGCACACTAAACAATTCCTTGCAGCTCCCGTTTCCATGAGGCAGCAGCGCAGGGCTGACAGAGAGTCCAGACTCCGGCTCCGAGCTCACCCACACAGTCCGGCATCCTTGGTGCAACTCCAAGTGAAGAGAGGGGACATGGCGCGGGGGAGGGGGAGAAGGGGAGGGGGGAAGGGGGAGGGGCCTGCAGAAACTAAGTTCTAGGGCAAAGGGTGCTTTCCCATAAAGGTGGCAACTGAGGAACTGAGCCCCGCTCATATGTTGTAGGCTGAGATGCTTCAGACACGTAGCCCCTCCTAGAACGGTCGACTTTACATGGGGCCCTTCTTATTCCCTGGGCCCCGTGGGACTGGGGACAGGGTGTCTGCTGAGAAAGGGCCATGGTGGGAGGCCCGGAGGGTTGAGGTCCCTTTGAGCTCCAGGTCTGTAGGGTGGAGCCAGGAAGAGGGTCGATTCCCTGGGGTTCTTTGAGTGTTAGATGAGATTCACCATAGACCACGCCCTCCAATTCTGATTGTTGCTATTATCATTGCCGTGGTCACTATTAACAGATGGAAGAGGGATGGAGGAGAAGTGGATTTAGCTTCATCTAAGTAATTACATATTTCTATTTTCGTCCAGGGAGCCCTGGTGGTGTAGTGGTTTACATGCTGGGTTCCGGAGCACAGGTTAGCAGTTTGAAACTACCAGCTGCTTCATGGGAGAGAGATGTGGCTGTCTGCCCCGGTAAAGATTTATAGTGTTGGAAACCCACAGGGGCAGTACTACCCAGTCTTATAGGGTGACTATGGGTTGGAATCAGCTTGATGGTATTGAGTATTCAAATGATTCTATATTTATATGCATCTACATCAATGAAATACTACAATAAATGTTGTGTCTCCTCCAGTTTATCCCCATTTATCACTGCCCCCATGCAACAGAACAGCCCCAGGGGATTCCTCAGCAGTCATCCTTACTGGAAGAAGCCCTGGTGGTGCTGTGGTTAAGGATGGGGTTGCTAATGGCAAGGATGGTGGTTTGAATCTGCCAGAGGATCCTCCAGAGAAAACAGAGGCTATTTGCTGCCATAAATTAGGATTATACTCTCAGTGAACCTTACAGAGAGGCCTCCGTGAGTTGGAATAGATTCAACAGCTGTGGATTTGCTGATCATTACAGGAGCAGTTTGTCAAGGTTGCCACACCTGGAACCACTGGGGGGGTTCAAACTGGTACCCTTGCAGCTAACAGTCCAGTGCTCCCCATGGTGCCCCCAGGGCCTCCTTACCAATAAGTACATAAACATCGCATATAAGTAATGGACATGATTTCCTTCTAGAAATAATTGGAATGATCGCATTTTAGATTTCACCTCCACTTAAGGAAACAAAACTCCTCACAGCTAGATTAATACAGGACACTGCGATCAACGCAGCAAACATTGACCTTGTCAAGTGTGTTTCTAATGACTTGGATCTGCAGCCAAGGTCCACAGAAGCAGCAGCAAGAAATCCCAGGACACGGTGCCCTGGGCAAATCAATGGCACAAACTCTCTTGAATGCATTAAAGTGCCAAGGTGCCACTCTGGGGGCCAAGGGGCATCTGGCCTGAGCCATGGTTAGTTTTAACCGCCTCGTCTGCATGCAAAGGGCAGAGCAGACATGCAGGAGATTGCAGAAGAACCGTTGAGTTTGGATTGTGGCGCTGGCAAAGAATACAGATTATGCCGTGTGGTGCCAGAGGGACAGACAAGGCTGTCTTGGAAGTCCAGTTGTCTACAGATGGGTTTTGGTCTCCACTCCAAAATCCCCCTCATTCACAATAATGTGATTTTTTGTTCTGTGTCTTAGATGCCTGATACCTGATCCTATGGACACCTCATGATCACACAGGCTGGTGTGATACTTCCATGTGGACTTTGTTGCTTCTCAGCTAGATGACTGCTTGCTTATTTTCAATCCTTTAAGACCCCAGATGCTATATATTTTGATAGCCTGGCACCATCAGATTTCTTTACCACATTTGCTTATGCACCCATTTTGTCTTCAGCGATCATGTCAGGAAGGAGAGCATCACAGAATGCCAGGTTATTAGAACAAAGTGTTCGTGTATTGAGGAAGTACTTGAGTAGAGGCCCAATGTCATTCTGCTGCATTAATAGTAAACCTATAAATATATGTACATAGATCTATTTCTCTATTGTCATATATAAATATATTTACATATGTACATGCCTATACTTAGACCTCTCTAAATGCCCTTTGCCTCCTAATTCTTTTCTCTATTTCTTCTTACTTTCCTCTCATCCCACTATCATGTTCAACCTACATTTGGGTTTCAGTAATTCCCCTCGGTTACCTTGCCCTTGATCAAGCCCTAACAGGCATCCTACACACCCTCCTCGCCATCAATTTTAGATCACTTGTTATTCCCTTGTCCCTGAGTTTGTTAACACCCACTTCTTTCCCCCTGCCTCCCCCTCTCCCATGTCCTCCCCTCAAAGGTCTGTCCCATTGTTTACTCCTCCGGATTGTTTATCCCGCTTATCTCATCTAGATAGAAATGCAGGGACAATAATAAGCACAAAAACAAGACAGAGCAAAACAAAGCAAAAAAATAAAATAAAACAACAAAAATACAATGACCTGGGGACTTCATTGCCATGCTCCCCTAACTGTTTTGTTGCACACCCTTAGTGTTTCTCCTCAGTGTGGTGGGGTCAGATCGGGCACAATTCCCACACTGCGTCTCCAGGTTGTCCCCCCATAGCACTATGGGTCAGTGAGGGACATCATGTCTCATAGTGGGGCCAACCCTATGGTACACTCTGTGTATTGGCTGCTCTGAGCAGGAATATCATCTTCAGGACTTGGTGGGCCAGAATGTGCTCCATTCTCTCTTCCTCCCCCTTCATTTGCTCCTGTGTGCTCTGGTCAGATGGGTCCCTCTCCCTAAGCTGCAGCTTCGGTGCTATCCTCTGAAGTGCATTCTTCTGGGGGGAAAGGGGGCTATCGATGTAGTTAGGATTGGGGCCGACCCCTCAGACCTTCGTTCTTGTACACATCATGATTGACTCCTGTTTTCCATCCAACCTCCCCTGCCACACCCCTAAGAAATATTAATCTAGTGATTGCCTCTGTAGATTCATGTATCCTGAACTTCATATTTTAAAAAACCATACAAACTAAACTAAACTAAAACCGACAACAAAATGGGAAAAAAAAAGGCCCAAGGCAGCTGAACATTGACAGAAGCTAGCACAAATTGAAAATTGGGTCAAAAAGGACAACAGATGACACGATGTTTAATGTTAACCTAGCTGCTTCTTCAGTGGGGGCCCTGGTGGCTTCGTGGACCTCATGCTGGGACCACCGTGCCGTGCTGAGCTGCCAAACACAAGGTCAGCACCCTCAAGCCACCAACTGCGCTGTGGAGAAACACGAGGCCACCCCTCCCTCCAAGTGCCAGATGAGATTATGCTCACGGGCAGTATGAGAAAGAGGAATTCATGCGCTCTCTGCTATATTTATTTGGGGCCCAATTGACCTGCCTGCTGTTAGTCCTCCATCTCCCACCACCCTTTGAATTCTCTCTGCTCTTCCACCTGGCTTGGATTTCATGGGCATCCTTAAGATCACCTTCTGAAATGTCCTCTCAGCTGCCTCCCAGTGAACTCCAATCCATAGGCTTGTTCCTTGCTGCACGCAGGCAGGTCGATGTATGTAAAACACACAGGAAGGGCGGGATCCTGCAGACATGGCAGGTGACGCACTGACTGCGGGGATTGGGGAGTGCTGCAGTTCCTCTGGGACCAGAGAGCCTTCTCCAAAGAAGAAACAGGACCATCAAGGAGGAAGAGCGAGTTCTTTCAAAGTCCCCGCCTGCAGCGGCAGACACATGCCGTGCCCAGCCCGGAGACTGAAGCAAGGCGACCACGAGGCAGGCCAGGGGAGCAGCTTGGAGACCAAGACTGTGTGGCTTCCTGAGGGTTGGAGGCTGAGGCCAAGGGACCGGTTGGCTGCGAGACGTGGAGAAGTGTTGCCTTGAACCAAGGGCTGTAGCTTTGTTTTGGGACCCTGGGCTTTTGGTTGCCAGTCAACTTCCCTAATAAAGTCCCGTAATTGTGAGTATGGTCTGCGAGTTCTGAGTGGCCATTGCAGTGGGTGATTGGCCCCCGCCGAGAAGGAAAGAGCTGTAGGCGGGACGGCGGTGTCCGGGATAAGGTGAAGGAGATGGAGCGGGTGGAGGGGCTGCATGTCTGCCAGGCGGAGCTACTGGACAGCTGGATTCGCCGCCTTCCTGGTGTGGCCAAAGGAGGTCGGATGCGGCCTTCGTGTTTCTCCGCCCCCTCCCCGCCCCCTCACAGGCATGCACACATGCACACAGGCACGCACGCACATGCTCTCGACTGCTGGTCTGGAATGGTTTTTCTTGCGTGATGGCATATGGGCCTTTCGCCTGCCCATCAACTGTACAGCTGCTCCCTGGCGCTTGCATGGACCACGTCCCCTTTGGATTCCCAGCCTTTACCAACCGCCCCTCTTCCTGCAGGAACGTGACCCCCCTCTGCACCCTGGTGAGGCGGTGGAATGCCCAGACAACCACGACGTGGCAATGCTCCCTTCTCCCCATGTAGCTCAGTGGTTCTCAGACGGCTCTTATTCGGACCCCTCTCTCAAGATGCTTATCACACCCCTTTATGACGTAGGATATTAGGCATTTAAGATATTGTATTTTAAAAAGCAGATATGTGCCTGTGCATGTATACATATATTTATTTAAACTATTGCTGTTAGTATACACACATGCATACATTTATATTTAAAAACATTTAATGAGCTCACTTCTAAAACATAAGCTCCTGAAACAGAACACACGGAACATTAGTCATATCTTTTTCAATGCACATAAAAATAAATATACCTATGCTTAGAAATTGCTCATTTACTTCTGGAGGCCTTCCCAGATCCCAGGAGCTACACCCCCACTGGAAGACACCGGGCTGTCTTGTGGTCTTGGGCATTCCAGTTAGGAGCCTGCAGCCCTCCCAGTTGGCTTATAAGGGATCTGTGGGGGCTTTTGAAACTTTGGGGAGAGATGGTGGACACAGATCTAGGCACTCTGAGATGGAGAGGAACTATCAGAAGGAATTAGACGCCATATGACTGGCACCCCTGGCCCTCGTCTTGTTTGGCACTGGGGATTGGCCGTACATACATATGCTAGGTTTCAAGAGCTCATTGAAACCCAGGCTTGATGGGGATAGATCCCCAAGGAGGTCTTCCTCTAGCAGTGTCCCGATGTCCTGCTGAAATGCCTTCATCTGTCAGGTGACCAGGTTGCCTAGAAATCCCCCAGCTCCGTGGCTGTCAAGAAGAGTCCTATCTTATAGTGTTAGGGGTGGTGGTTACAGATTCAATTGTGCTTCCAAATGTCTCTGTTGTGAATTGCACCCCTATACCTGTGGTCCTAATCTTATATGGGAAGAGGCTTCATTTGTTATGCTAATGGGCCATGATTAGTGTAGGCTGTGTTTCAAATCAATCTCTTTTGATTTGGGAATGAGATGAAACTAAGAAGTGAGAAAGCGAGCAGAGATGGGGAAGATAGACGTCGCAGTACACCGAGATGATCAAGGAACAAGAACTCTTCCCAAGAGCCCAGGGAGAGAGCCAGCACCCAGAATTCCAGCATCTAGCCTCTCAAACTGTGAGAAAATAAGTTTTTGTTCTTAAAAACCACCTGCTTGAGGTTCTTCTGCAATAGCAGAGTCATGGATGAAATTGTGTTCCCCAAATGCATGTGAGTTATGTATGACCCTCAGGCTTGGTAGTTCTATAGCAATATAACCATCCTCCATGCTGTGATTGGCCGATCAACTCAGGGTGCTCGGATGGGAGGCTACACACTTAGTCAGGGCTCAGACCTGATCTGGTGTAAGCAGACTTTTCTTGGGGTATGATGGAAGAGAAGAAGGAGCGAAGTAAGAGGGGCACTAACACCACCAGGAAAGAAGAGTCAAAGGTGGAGCGAGTCTTTTGGACCCAGGGCCCCAGTGCTGAGACCCTCCTAGACCCAAGGGAAGACTGACACTGAGACATGGGAGGATCTCTGAGCAATGCTGGTCCCACGAAACGCTGAAGGAAGACAGGGACCTTCTCCCAGAGTTGCCACGGACAGTTCGCCTTCTCTGAGACCGGGTGCCTTGAATTCCGACTTCTCGCGTCAACGTCTGAGAGAACGGGTTTCTGCCGGTAACAGCCATCCACTGCAGGACTTCTGTTTGCAGGGCAGCACGGGATAATAAAGACAGGGCTCTCTCTACCCCAGGCTGTGCAGGAGAGAGTGGAGGCCCAGCCAGCGGTGGAACGGCTTGCTCAGGCAGCCAGACAGTGTGAGTGCTTGGCACTCTGGTCCCTTCCAGGCTACAGCCCTGATGCTATTTCCCGTGCCTCCCTGCTTCCAGGGAAGGCTCCCTGGATGGGTCAAGATGCTGAGGGCCCTGGCGGACCTTGAAGGTGGGCTGGTTGCCAGGGAGGGAGGTGAGTAGGGTAGATGATCAGCACGCCCATCGTCCAACTGGAGCAGGGACAAAAACACACACAGAGGATTCTGAGAGTGGCTGCAGCTGCCATAGACCCTGGTCTACCCAGACCCACAGTGACCCTGTAAGACAGAGAAAAGCAGCCCCACATGGGTTCCTGGGCTGCCTGCCATCTTCACGGAAGCAGATGACCACAGCTTTCTCTCTCTGAACAACTAGTGAGATTGGACCCTGGACCTCTCTGTGAGCAGCCAAGCACTACTTAACCACTGCCCCATCAGGGGCACCCCAAAGTTGGGCCTACCTCCCACTGAACTTGCTCCACAGCCTCTGTGCGCATTCCCTGAAGAAGGCAGGGGCCAGGGCAGCACATGCAAAGGCCTCTTTGGCTCTCTGGCAGCTGACAGCCAGGCAGACTGGTCCCCAACGTCCAAGACGGTTCTGTACAGATCAATGCCAGCCTGCTGCACCGAGCCTGGCTGCAGGCAAAGTTGGAGCTTTGCCACACCAGAGAAGTCACCGATGCCAATGCCATGCTGGAGCCCATGCAGAGTGCCCTCCTTATTTAATCCAATCAGCCATCATGCAGGGGGGCATGACATATTGTCTGAGATTTTCTCTGCATCCAGGAGTAAGCCCTGGGTTCAGACGATTTGTGATAGGTTATTGAACTCACTCACCATCTACGAACGGAGTGCCCATTGTCTGCCAGGCCCTGAGAGGGCCATTGGGAGTGGTGGCCCTGCAGCTCCTGGAATGCCCTGAGTCCACCTACAGTGAATTGTCCTCCAAATTCCCAGAACCATCCTCCCGATGCTGCAGTTCCGGGAGTCCCCAGAAGGCCTTTCTGTGGGGCATCTCCTCAGTAGCAGAACCAGCGCCCCCACTCCCTGTCCGGGGAAGCCTCCTGCCCGTTGCGTGTCACCCAGGTCTGGAGAGCCTAGAGGTGCAAGGACAGTCCGTGCACAGGTGGTGCCGTGCAGGACAGCGGAGACGCAGTCAGTGTCCGGGGTGGATGCTTTCACTGCTGCTCTGCGAGTCTGACAACCACGGGCCAGAGGAAGGCCCTTTGGGTGAAACTCCGGCTTGGCCACATGTTCAAGAGCCTTACCAAGTGCACCCCTGGTGCTGTGGAAAGCTGCCCCGTGATGACAAGCAGGCAGCTGGAACGAAGGGCCAGTCCACGGCTGGGCTCCGTTCTCAATCGTCCAGTCTTTTGTTTCTGATCTTAAGCCCTTCAAAAGTACACCACTTCCCTGGAGTGAAAATACATTCACATCGCTCCCCACCGCTCTGCCGGAGCAGCAGTCGGCCGGAGCTTAAGCCCTCCAGCAACGGCACGGGGGCATTATACACACGGCAACCCAGGCCAATTAGATTGGAAACGAACAGCGAGCATGCTCGGCCCCTGCAGCTTCCAGAGTGTGAAGAGGGAATGAACAAACAGACCAAGAAAGGAAACAAAATATATTTTTTTAACAGAGAGGACTATGGTAGCCGCTTAACGATGAGAGCGTGAGAGACAGCCACCCCATTCTCACTCTTCCTCTGCTTGGTCCGCCAGCCCCTTCTCCTTCCTCCCTCCGCTCACTAGCGGCTGCCTGCATGCCTCCTGCCTCTGCTGCCCCAGGATTACAGCTGCCTGGAAATGTGCCCGGCAGGGCACAGCCTGAAGGCCTGCCAGCAGCCTCCTTTGCTCCCTGTGCCCTAATTAACTTTGTACTGAATCCCTCCCCCTCCGCCCCAAAGTGCGCCCCAGATAAGAACTGAGGCCAGGAAGGAATGGGAGTCTCAGATCAACCACGGAGATGTCTGATAAACGCAACCCAGCCTCCCTCCCACGGAGTAATCATTAAAGACCCCACCCCTAGAGGCTGTGCCGTGGTCTCCAGAGGAAAATGCATGGGCCCAGCGGGCGCTGGCTGGACTCTCCCATAGATTTGCTCTGAGAAGTTAATCACAGCCAGGCAGAGTCCGGAGAGGGCTGGGGCTATTATTCTGATAGGGTTTGCAAGAAATCCAACCCAATCCTTGGTTAACCCTGCAGAATTGGGTTCCAGCTCCTCCTTGTGGACGGGATACCTGTCTTTCTCTGTTCTGTATGAGATGGCTTTTTGGCCCTTAACTTACAAAGGTGGGAGGGGGGAGTTGCAGCGTTGCAGAGGGCTGGGAAAAGTTACCCAGGTGCTTCTCAGCATCTCTCTGGTGTCCTCCTCGGTGCCATGGGGAGGGAGGGAGGGAGGGAGGGAGGAAGCAGGGTTCCGCTGGTGTGTGCGATGGACGTGTGGAGAAAGGACACGGCTCCTGCTCGTGCTCCTGCTCCTGTGTGAGTTCGTGGGCCTGTCTCGGAGGGGCAGAGGGTCAGCACGGGGAGAGTCTGTGGTAAAGCAGGACAGTCTCCTTGGCCCGGCGACTCCAGGGCAGCCGAGACGTTGGGACGGCTCTGTTGCTCTTCCGGTGTTCCACGCCCTCGCAGACAGGGCGGTGGGTGCTGAGGAGGGGTGAGCAGGCAGGCCCGAGGCTGGTCGGAGCAGCAGTGAGTTCTACACAGGGAGCTCAGCTGCCCACAGTGACACAGGCGCCGGAGGAGAGCCCGGGGACCCGGCGCCAGGCGACCTGCTGTCCCCACCCAGAGGGTTTCTGTAAGGGCTTCCTCAAGCAGCTGCCTGTCGTCTGGAATCTGCACAAGGTGGAGGCTGAAGACCTGTGGAAGCACCGGAATCCATCGGGGCAACACAGATCTCCAGACTGCTGTCGCCATCTGAGTGCTCAGCCAGTGGCTTCCTCCTGGTGGCGATCTCCTGGGTGCCCGGAAGGATCGCTCCTTAGACCCTCAGGCCTGTCTTTTCAGGTGCCTCTGGGTAGGTTCAAACCGTCCACCTTGGATGAGTGATCGGGCACTTAACCACGTGCGTGCTGTTGGTGGACTGCCGGACAGTTCTTCCCAGAGCTCACTGCCATCGAGGTGGTGCAGACTCACGGCGACCCTGGAAGACGGGGTAGAACTGCCCCTGTGGGTTCCTGAGACAGGAACTCTTTACGGGATTAAAAGCCCCATCTTCCTCCCTCGAAGCGACTAGAGGTTTCGAACTGCTGACCTTAGGGTTATCAGCCCACTGCGTAACCACTACCTCACTGGGGCTCTTCCTGAAGCTTGCTGTGTATTGTTTCATCCGTGCTCGGTTCTGGCTGGAGCCCGCAGCAGCAGTGCCTACAGTTTTTGGTGACATACTTGCTACCTGGAAGGCCCTGGTATCCCTGGCCAGCCAGGCTGAGAAGGCGGAGGGCAGGGAGGCCACCACTGGCCACCTTGCTCCTTGGGATGGCCTCCTTGGGGTCCAAGGTAGGGAAACCGTAGCTTCTGGGAACAGGAATGGGGCAGAGCAGAAACCAGTCAGTGCAGTCCTGCCCATGGGCGATGGGCCAGCCCAGGAGGTTGAGGGACTCTGCCACACCTGACCTGTCCCCAGAACCCCAGCTGGTTGGGAGATGTTGTGCAAGGGTGGCTGCTACAACTCAGGGAAGTGTAAGGCATTGTCAGGGTCTGGCTGCTGTTTCCACCCCATAGGACAGTGGCCGGGGCCCCCTCCTCTTTCCGGACATGCGTTCAGGTGTCACACTGGTGCCTGTACACACAAAGACCATGTGTGTGTCGGCCCAGGGCTGTGTATGACCTCACGGGGATGTTCCCAACCTCAGCCCTCTGCCACCTGCCTCCACACTCTCTCACTCTCACTCCACACTGCCATCACTCAGTATCCGCTCTGTCTTCAGGACCTGCTGCTTCCTCTGAGACAGTGGTTCCCACCGCCCTCAGGCTGCAACCCTTCAATACAGTCCTCATGTGGTGGTGATCCCCAACCATAACAGTATTCTCATTGCTACTCATCACTGTCATTTTGATACTCGGATGAATCGTCATGTAAACATCTGATATGCAGGATGTATTTTCATTGTTACAAATTGAACATTATTAAGGCATAGTGATGAATCACAAAACGATATGTCATAATATATGGTGAAATATTTATTTCTAATGACAAATAAATGAAATTTTATCTGGAAGCATGGTGTAGCATGGGTAACAGTCTTCATGCTGGGTGGTCATATGTGGGTGTATCTGCATGTGGGCAGACCCATCTGGAGATGGATAGATGATCGGTGTCTCTGGTCCTAAGGCCACTGGAAATATGTGTTTTCCGATGGTCGTAGGCGACCCCTACAAAAGGGTCATTCGACCCCCAAATGGGTCATGGCCCACAGGTTGAGAACCACTGCTCTAAGAGAATAGTAAATTCTCGCACAGTCACTGGCTAAGATGAGAGGGCACACCACCAGGAGACGAATCCATTCATTCATGCAAGGGACCATTTGCATCATCAACTAGCACTTGTACATCTGAAGACACTATCAAGGGAGTGGACAGAGGACCTCGAATGCCTGTGGGCACAATGTGTCAAGTGACCGCTTCATGCACAGAACGTACAAGGAACCGCAGACAGCTCAGCCACAACATGTCAGAAGACCCCACTGAAAGGTGCAAAAGCATGGTATGGTGCCCACAGTCATTCCCAAACCAAACTGTGTGAGTCCAGGTAGACAAGAGAAACAAATCCATAGAAACGCACGTGTATAAGAAAGAGGTAACATTGAGAAAACATTCCAGCCCTGGCCAGATCCAGTCTATAAGTCTGATATTAGCCCATATGTCTGATACCAATCTATAAAGTCCTCTTCAGACTCACGAAATACATGCAATGACGCCGAATGCAGGTTGATCACAGGCCAGTGGGTGCAAAGCCTTTGGGATCAGTGGCGGTAGAAGCTTCTCAGCGCTGACAGGGG
>NW_022111314.1:2608108-2609087 GCF_000313985.2 Echinops telfairi | reverse complement strand
CTCAGAGTCATTGAGTCACCGCCATGGAGCCGACTGTGACTCATGGAGACCTTATGGAGCAGGGTAGAACCCTCCCCACCCCACCCTGACCCCCACCCCCACCCCTGTTGGGTTTTTGAGACTAAATCTCAACAGGAGCAGACTGCCTCTTCTTTCTCCAGGGGCAAGTGATGGGCTCATACTGCCAGCCTTGTGGTCAGCTGCTCCGTGTAACCATCCACGGCACCCTAGAGAAGGCAAACTGAAAGCACCATGCAACACAACTTCACACTCACCAGATGGAGATTCTAAGGGTTGTTTTAAAGAGCACTACCCTGAGGTCGCGATCCTGGGATCCTGGGCACTACCAGCTGGAATGTCCATCGGGTAGTCACTGTGAAAGAAACCCAACTGACTCTCCAAAGGGTAGACACCCCGGCTAGTCCCGTCCTGGGAGACTGGAAACCGGAGAGTCGTGTGGCTGACCTGCAGACAGGGGAGAAGGAGCCCTGGGGCTGATGGACAGAAGCAGAGGTGGCCCACCCCGCAGGGAGCGTCACCCGTCACAGCCAGACTGGGTCCCGACGTGCTGGGCTGCGACTGTGCTTGTGTCAGACATGGAAAGATAGAGGGTGGGATCTGCCTTGGGGAAATCTCCAGGCCAGGAAACTACCGGGGGCAATACTTTATTGGGGGCTGAGGGGAAAGTAGGAGTAGGGCACTGTGCTTGTGTGGGGTGATGCTAAATGCCTGGTGATAGTGGTAACGTTGAACAACATGGCGTGGATAACTGGATCCGCCCAGAACTAGACACTGAAAATATGGTTAGAACATTGCTCGGATTACAACCAACACCACACAACTACGTATGTGTGAATGCTCAGCTGGAATGCTGACGTGTCACCCAAATTACAATGAAAAGTTCTCTATCTCTGCCTCAGTCTCTGACATTGTCCCTAGCATCTCTATCTCCACTACCACTTCCACCTCCACCTCCACC
>NW_022111314.1:2605241-2606995 GCF_000313985.2 Echinops telfairi | reverse complement strand
CCACCTTCACCTCCACCTCCACCTCCACCTTCACCTCCACCATATCCATATACAATTAGAATAGTAAATTTTGCTCTATGTGTTTTTTACTAAAATAAAAAACAAATAGATAGAAGACCACTATATACAATTGTCATTATATATGTTACATATATATTTCATACATTACACACAAGGCCATTATATACAACAGTCTCATGCATGTATAATATATCACCTATCTATCAATATACATATTATCATATACGTATTAAACATATAACGTATCATATATAATTAGAGTGGCAAATTCTGCTATATGTGTTTTTACTAAAATAAAAATCTATAAACAGCGCTATTCCGTCTCAGGACAACTCTGGTCTGTGGGTTCCAGCTCACAGGGCCCCGCGTGGTGGAGGGGCTGCTCGTAGGTGGGGTTTCCAGACCGCTGTCTTGGCAGAAGCAGACTGGCAAGGCTTGCTCCCTGCACCCTTGCTCAGTGGAGTCAAACCACCCACCTTCTCGTTAGCAGTGCCTTCGATGGAACACCTGTATCGTTTACATGGGAGATGATAGAAATAATTCACACAAGGAGGGTGACTGCCTTTTAGCTTGCTCTCAAGAATTCTCGGTGGCATTGCGCCCGATGCTGGCCCACTTTTTGCAGAGAAGACGCATCGGCAGAAGGAGAAGCATCCAAGGCGGTCTCGAGGGATGGAGACGCTCCTCTTCCTCAGAAGGCCTGCGGTCAGAGATTGAGGAGGAGTACCCGTCCCTGTGGCTTGGTACAGATTGGTATGCCTTAATATATGTCAGCACATCTTAATCCGTATCACCACCCCTTAGTGCAGGTCCCTGTGCCTTAGGACACATCCCTATGCCTACCTCCTAAGATGGTATGGTCCCCGGCAGATGCCAACCCACACTTTCAGTGACTTTCGGATCGGACTCCTCTGTTACACTGAAATCCTGAAAGATGGCTCCCGGTTTGCACACAAGGATGTGGAGGCCCAAAGAGAAGAGACAATGGGCTGAGTGGGGAAACTGGCAAGGCTGGGATTTGAACCTGGCTTTCTGACCTCAGGTCTCATGTGCTGGATGCTGTGTCCAGCACTTTGAGCAGCAGCAGCAGCAGCAGCAGCAGCAGCAGCAATGAAAGGCCCTTGCTCTTGGCCAGGATCCCCGCCTCCCAGGGGTCCACCAGGCAGAGAAGAGCTATCCAGTGAGGGTTTTGAAGCTGTCCATCTTCACAGAAGACTGGCCCATTCAGCCCACTGCACCACCAGGCCTCCCTGGTGCATAGGAAAGGGGCAAATGTGTGCCCACACACCAGTCGCCAGCACTAGGGCTTGAGAAGACACACGAGGAACACCCTGCCTTTCCTTCCCCAGGCTTTAGTCCAGAGAAAGGTTTTCTCTGCTAACACCCCCCCCCACCCCACCCCCGGTTCTGGCACTTCTAGGGCCAACGCCCCTCCCCATCGTTGGGTTGGTTCGGCTGAGCTGTCTAGCATCCCAGACTTCCCCAAGTCAGGGTGAGTCAGTGGGTGGTTGGGTCTTGCTGGGGGGAGTGTCTCCCTCCAATTACCTTCCTTCCTTAGATAGCATGGAGGGGGACCAGAAGGGGGTATCTGGTGACCTTTCTCTCCAGCCCGGGGGACACCTGTCTCCATGAACACACGCCACCTGGAAGGCTAGACCCAGTCCTTGGGTTGCTTCTCAGACCAGCTGCCCTGCAGCCTGTGGCTCCTCTGTAATGGCGCAGGGGTGTGGGGC
>NW_022111314.1:2603182-2604692 GCF_000313985.2 Echinops telfairi | reverse complement strand
TCTGGTGGTTTTGAACTGCTGAGCTTATGGTTAATAGCCCAACGAGTAACGAACATGCCACCAGGACCCCTTGAGCTCTGAGCCAGAGGGATAATAACTGCCAAGTCTTTGTTCGTAGCCTGACTTCTGGCCGTCTGGCCGCCCTCCTCCCTTCTTCCTCCAGCTGCTCCCAGGAAGGGTCTTCGCTAGGCCTGTCCTGGGGTACACACCGGCTGCCAGCTCGCCAGTCTGCCCCACTTGGCTGGCTAGCGTGTTGCTGGGATGCTGGGAACTGTGACCCCCATCCACCCCAGTTCAAATACCATCAGGGTCACCTCAGGTGGACAGCTTTCAGCAGAGCATCTCGGTGAAGACAGACTGAGGCAGTGGCTCTGGGATCCACTGCTGGAGAAGCTGAGCAGTGAACTTGTTCTGCACAGCAGCAGGGCGTTCAGTGGAGCAGGGTTTCCCTCTGGGGTGCGAAGGCTCACGATGAGTTAGAATCCACTCCGCAGCACCCGGCACCCACGACAGCTCGCAGGAGGGAGACAGCTCATGCAGACCACATGGTGTGCTGGTGGGGAGTGGCCATGCAGCTGTCTGAGTCCCAATTCTGATCATATGGCTTTTACCTGTGGGTCAGCCATGGTGCCCAGCTGCTCCTGCCCCATGGGCACACAGAGATATAGGCCACGGACCTTCTAGGCTGCGACCTGGGCGATTCAGCCCAGGCCTGCAAGGAAAGCTTGCATGGTCTGGGGACCGACTGGGAGTGTGGCCGCTGGCCGGGGTCATCTTCTCTCGCCCATGGTGGGTAGTTGTGGGTGAGGAAGACGGAATGCGATGTACTCCATCCGTGACCCCACCCAGAGACCGGTGTGATCTTTGGTCAGGTGTCTGGATAGACATGGTCAAGGCGACCTACGCAGCGTTCCCCAAGGATGTTCCAGAAGCAATGGCAAATGGGAGCAGAGCCCAAGAGCATCGTGGTCCCCAGTGATGACTGCTCCTCTGTAGCGAGTGGTGGCACGTCAGGGGCAGGACCCAGCTCCCACGGGAAGGAGTTGGTGAGGACGGAGCAGGTGTCCTGGCCCCATGCAGGAGCTACCCTTCAGGCCACATGCCAGTGCCACCCAGAGCGGGGCTGAGGCTCCTCTCTCCCTTCCTCACTCAGGTCCAATATTGTCTTTTCTGGGTGGAGTTTTGGGACACTCTATCTAAACAACGCCCCGCCTCTCCAACGGCTGCTTTCCTGTCCCCTCAGCCCACACCATCGGCCCCCACCCTCTACATTCTGGCATCTCACTGACTTGGGGGCAGTTCTGTCCTCTGCCATCGAAGCGCCATGAGGGCAGGATGCTCACTGTCTTGCTTGCAGCGCCTCATGCGTTCTAACTTGGCAACTCTGTGCAGCAGGAAAGGAGCCATGGTGGGTGCGGGAGGAGCGGCTGGTACCTGTCCTTGGACACCGCACCTGTGGCCCCGTCTCTGAGCTGGAGCTGTTTCGTTGAGTTTTCAGAAAGCTGATCTC
>NW_022111314.1:2600200-2601814 GCF_000313985.2 Echinops telfairi | reverse complement strand
TTCATTTTTTTCTACTGAGCTGATGCTTTGCCTTGTCCCTTTGTGAGAGCATTGTGTATGTTACGGAGAGTCACCTCCGGCCTGTGGCTGGGGCTGCTGTTTTTAAAATGCAAATTTATCATTTATCTGTGGCCATTCTCTATAAAGACTTTTGGCACATGAATGTTTTAATTTGTGTATCTAGAGCCAAGTGTGCCTCTCCTCTTTTTCCATAACATCTGGGTTTCCAGTCATGGTTGGGGATGTTTCTCCCTCCGCTAGTATTCTTGTTTCACACACACACACACACACACACACACACACACACACTCATAGTAGACTCCTTGTATTTCCTGTTGCTTTCATTGACTGAAATGGAAAACCGTGTGGATATAAGCCTGTTCTTTGAATTTTGCGCGAGAGTCTCATAGCAACGCCCCCTGAGGAGTGCTGGGAAGTGACTGTCGTGAAAGTGCTTTCAGCCCCAAGGATGGTTTGATTTGCTTTTCAGAGTGGAAAGTTGGTTATGAACGCACCACCGCCTCGCTCCCTTAGACAACAGTCTAGGTTGGCTTGCGTCAATCAACGTCCTTCCTTCCCATAGCCGGCTGGGAGGCAGGCAAGCTTGGTAGACACATCCTGTGGCATGTGGACATGAGTGAGTTGCAGAAAGGAAGCGTGGTGTGGGCCACGTGATTTTAGGAGAAGTTGCCTGTTGAGATGACCCAGGGTCCCTTCCTCAGTGGCCGCTGAGTTGGCCCTGATGCACGGTGACTCCCTGAGCGTCAGAGCTGGACTGCGCTCCACAGGGTTTGCAATGGGCCGGTCTGGGGAAGGAGGTCATTGGCCTTTTAGCTGAAGTCCTTCTGGGGACATGTGAACTGCCCGTCACCCTGTTAGCAGCTGCCTTGTGAGCCAGCAGCTTGGAGATGCAAGACTCTTCCACGTGGCACGTGTTCCCCTGCCTAGGCCGGGGGCAGGGTGCATGTGTGCCTGCCCATGGAATCACCATGGAGCTGATTTAGCCCCAACTCCCAAAGACACTCAGTTCCTGGCGTTCTCTGGCAACCCTGGGACATGGTCACAGGGGCAGCCAGCAGTGGGCACCCCTTCCTTCCAGGCACTTGTCTCTAATAGGGAACCGGGTCCTGGGAGGGTGAATGACAGGGGGCTCCTGTTATCCCAGGGCTCAGCGTGCAGGGAGGGCTTCCTGGAGAAGGTGTCTAGTGCTCTGTGATGGGGAGAGAGAGGGTGTGCTCTGGACATGCGGCTGGCATGAGCTAGGGCCATGTGGCCAAGGGAGGTGGTGGACTTCCAGGAACTTTAAGTTAGCCCTACTGGACTGCAGAGAGCAGAGAGGTAGCTAGGGAGGATTCTAGTGAGGCCATTGGCTTGGCCACACCAGGGGGTCCCTGTGGGCTAATGCAGGAGCCCCAGTTTCTGTCCAGCTCCATCACCAGATGATCTCTTGGATTGCTGCCTTGTTGCCTACCCAGGACTCATATCTCTGCAAATGACCTGTGAGGCCGCAGGCCTTCCCCACCATCTGCACCTCTCAGCGTCTCCCTCCCCTGGTGTTTGTCCCCTGCACACATGGCTGAGCAGCACCAGGCCAGACACAGACCATGGAATGGG
>NW_022111314.1:2597438-2598508 GCF_000313985.2 Echinops telfairi | reverse complement strand
TCCATTGTTGCCTATCGCCTTCTGCAAACTGAGTGCGCAGAATTTAAACTCTGATACCTTTCCCTCTTTGGGATTTGGGCTGCAGTAGTTAAGTCTTTGGAGCACACAGGCTGGTGTGCTTTGTCCATGTGCACTGAGTGGACGCCTCGCTCAGATAGCTCCTTGTTTGCAGACAAGCCCTTAGGACCCTGGACAGTCTTCTTTCGGATGGCCGGGCACCATCTGGTCTCTTTACTGCACTTTGCCACAGCGCCCATGTCTTCAGCAATCTCTTCCTGAGGGTGAGTATGGAGGAGGGTCATGTCTTAGGGACTACTTGTTCTTTGGTTAGGGCGATGATTAAGTTCGAGCCCAAGTCCATGCATACATTTATATATAATCTTACATATGTCCCTGGTTCACGTTGGCAACACCATCATCGGTTTTGGACAGAGCACATTAAAGAGCCTCCCCTTGGGCATAAAGCGATTCTATTGAGAGTGTCATTCATTCCATCAATAGCAGCGACTCTAAAGCGCTGTCAGGAAGAGGGAATGATGCGAGCACCGAAAGGTTTCTCAGACCACACTTCATGAACAGTTGACGTGGACAGATTAAACTCTTAAGTGACTGGACGCCACACGACAGTGGGGAGGGGCAAACTTAGCATGACTCACTCAGTCGCAGAGGCAGCACCGGCAGAGGCTGCCACTCTTGACGGGCGCCCAACTCTCCTCATTCTCCTGCAGTCACTGCTGGGCACGAAGAGCACACCTTGGGGACAGCAGCCCAGCTTGTAACCCACGATGCCACCGGGCTACCATGACGGGATTTCTTGATCAGCTTCAATAGAGGAATGGTGATTGGGGCTGGGGGTGGGGGGTTCTTGCAGAACAGAACTTCAAACCTCACGGACTGCAGACTCTCTGAAGCGTTGGGAACTGGATGGAGTAACCCCAGGAGCGTTCTTCCGTTCTTCCGTAGAGCATCTTCAAACCTTAAACTAAGCACGTCCCGGAAGCCTTCCTGAAACCAAGCAGCGTAGCTGCACTTGTGTTGTTCGTTGGTGGACTAGAGAAACAAATTCATTG
>NW_022111314.1:2593011-2593976 GCF_000313985.2 Echinops telfairi | reverse complement strand
GCAGCAGCGTGCTCTCTTCCCCAAGGGTTCATGACGGCTTTGCCTCTGACCGGAGGTTGGCCCGCTGTGGGAAGACCCTTGTTCAACAGGACATTGCACTGCTGGGGCCACTCACTGCCAGCTGAAGGCTCATACCTTCTGGGAACAGCTCAGCCCTCTGGCTGGCCAACCTAGGCTTGCCTCGCCCCTGCCTGCCTTCGCGTGTGTCCCCATGCGCTCCACCTGCAGACTCTCGGCTGTCTCCTCCTCCACAGTGCAGCTGGCCATGGGCCACTTGGATCTCGGTGTGTGTGTCTCTCATGTGTGGCCTCCAGGGTGCCAGTCCTGGTCTGTGTGCACGGGACCTCCTTGTATGGGCCTCGTCAGGTCACTGCTATCACAGCCGTGCACGACCGACCGGACCCCAGAGCATTCACTCACTCAATTCCCCTCCCATATACAATCATGCAAGGCCTGGCTTCTGTCCCCATGGATCTCAAAATGCTTGGTGGAGCACAACTGTGGAAAGCAGGGTCTTGATGTCAGAGCCCTGGTGGGTAACGGACTATGCACTGAGCTGCTAACCCATGGTCCTCAGTTCAAATATACAAGTTGCTCCCTGGGAGAAAGAAGAGCTGTCTAATCTGTAAAGATTTATAGGCATAAACCCCCAAAGGGGCAGTTTTACTCTGTCCCGTAGGATTGCCATGAGCCGGCATCAACTCCCTTGCAGGAAGTTCCTTGTTTCTGTTTATCCTATGAGGCCTGTGTGTTGCTGTGATGCCAGCAGGCATGCCATTAGCATCTCCCAAACCAGCAGGGCCACCTCGGTCCCTCCTCCCCCCTCCCCCACTCCCCGCCGTGAGCAGGGTGCTGCAGCAGGTCCAGACCAAGACAGACTAGGAGGCAGGGCTTGCCATTCTATTTCTAAACCTTCGCCCGTGACGACGCACGAACCCTGACGGATAGTGTCCAAGGCCTTACCT
>NW_022111314.1:2590858-2592779 GCF_000313985.2 Echinops telfairi | reverse complement strand
GTGGCAGTTATAGCCTTGGAAATCCACAGGAGCGGCTCCACTCTGTCTTACAGGGTTGATGTGAGTCGGGAACAGCCCGGTGGCAGTGGGCTTGTGTTTTGGGAAAGCGAGGGAAACCCCCCTGAGAGGTGGATTGACCTATGACTGTGGATGTACTCAGACTTGTGGGTGGGCACGAGGGTGTCTGGCCAGCCTTCTGCTCTGTTTCTACTGGGCCACCATGCTCCAGAGGTGATTTGACATCATCCGAGAATTGTAGCTGGGCATGAAGTGATGGTGGGAGCACAGGGCTGGGGGCTGACTTCAGAGGGGCTTGATGGAGGGCCTCCTCTCCACTGCCCTCCCTGTGGCACCGGCTGTAGACCTGGTCCCGTGTCATCTCCTTCAGGGGTCACAGCGACTTTCAACAGAAGCACCTGTCTCCTGGGTTCTTCACACCTTGAGCTTGGGACCTCCAGAGCCAACCGCTCCCCCTACACCTATGACCCATGGCCACATGGTTGACATGATGCTCAGCAGACCCACTGCCTCACCCCAAGATGCTCAGGGAAGGGGCATTGGAGTGTTGGATTTGCTTTTCAAGCTGTGGGGGAAACAGAGAACATGCTACTTCTCCCACCCCCTCCAAATAACCCACCGGTGGGGCTAGAGGGTCTCTTGTTCTCCTGGCACATCATCAGCTGAGGACCTGGGCACACTGCAGCCAAAGAGGAGCAGGAGCCACGCGAACCCCTAGCTCAGAAGCACACATGGCGGGCAGACTGTCTCACTCTCTGGAGCTGTAACGCCCATCGGCGGGCGGTGTTGGGAGAAGGTGGCTGCGCTTGAGTTGAAAAAGAATCAGCCCAGCTTTGATATTTGGAGAGACTGTCACCACCGTCCTGCATCTGCCGCTTAGCCAGGCTCTCCTCAGACTGTCCCAGCTGGAGGCCTCTTGAAAGGACCCAGCTCCCACTGTCACACGAAGAGCTCATTTGGAAGACCCCCCTGCTCTGGTGAGCCTCATTTCTCAATACCAGGCATTTGGGGATGATGATCCGAGAAGAGTGTTTGCATGTGCAGGTTCACCCCCAAAAGAATTGCTGTTACTCTCCCAGTTCTGTTACACAGGGGTTGCTGCAAACACAATGTCTGTAAGCGCGTCTCTGCCATTGGTGGGTCTGAGTTCCCTCAGGAGGGTCTTCAAAAATAGAGGTCCAATCAAAACAGTGACTGAGAAGAACATCCACGGGGTCATTCAAATGCAAGACCGAGAGGTCAACTCAAAAGGTCATGGCGACTGCTTTGCTAGGATTCCAAAACGTGTAATCAGAGTAGCCTTTCTCCAAGGACAAGAATAGTCGCTGGCCTTGTTCTGAAGACGTCTTAAGAAAATTAAAAACTGACTGGTGAGAAAAAAGACCAGGAACGTTTCGCAGGGCATCTTTGCCCGCAACATGACAACGGGCAAACGCCCGTTATCTGAGGGCAGCGAGGCCTGTGTCCTCCGTGAATTTCATCCGAGCAAAACCTGACCCCTCCAGCCTCCAGCCTGGCCCCGCCCCTTCAGGCTCCCTTTGTCCCTCAAACTCATTGAACGCTGAAAGGGAGCTTGGTTTGGGTCTCCCCAACTGCCATCTTGGTGTGGTGCCAATGGAGGCGTGCAGAGCTCTGTAGGGGAGGGCTATTGAGACAGAAATGGCGCCTCCAGACACATGAGGACCTTGTTGTTGGTGCCATCCTGTCATTTCCAATCATGGCAACCCCATGCACAGCACAAGGGAACACTTCCTGATCCCGCTCCGTCCTCACCACCGCTCCGTGTGTGACCCCCGTGCCACCCCGGTCCTTGAGAGGCTTCCTCTTTTTCGGTGACCCACCGGAAGAAAATGTAGGGAAACCATCGCTTCACCGTTCAATCTATTTGCCTCCTGAGGGTTTC
>NW_022111314.1:2584362-2589722 GCF_000313985.2 Echinops telfairi | reverse complement strand
CCAACAGTCCTAGGCGCAGGGTAGAGCTGCCCCAGGGCTTTCCAAAGCTGTCTTTTGGGTGGGGGCAGGTACCCTTATCTCCCTCCCTTTGAGTGGCTGGTTGGTTCAAACCATCTTCTGCTTAACAGCCAAGTGCTTGGTCACCATGCGACCAAGGAGTCTTACATTTGTAGAGCCCATTGTCATGAGGGGATGCTAACTCTCAGTGGCCCTACATAGGTTTCCCCAGACTGTGGGAGGAGAGGGCCTCGTCCTTCTCCCAAGGAATGGCTGGGGGGCCACCGGGACTCCCGACATTTGAGTCTATGAGTCTGAAGGGTCAAGGCCGTTTGTTATGATGAGCTGCTGAGAAGAGTTGGGTCCTTTGCTTACACTTGTGCATGCCTGTTGGTGTGACAAAGAGTGCAGAGACCCGCTTCTGCCTCCTCCACACGAGCCTGCTCCTCATTCTCTTCCGGAGCTTCTTCTGGGGCTGAGCTCCCAGGAGCAGGGCCACATGCTGATGTGCCCTTGGGTTCCGGACCCTCATGACATGGCACTGGAGTTAGGGCAGGAGGGCACTGCGTAGCACTGCTACCCTGATGGCTAGCTTAATGCCACTATACATGGAAGTGGCTGTGTGTGTCCCAAACCCTGAATTCAGGTTACTTAGAAGTGCTCACAGCCACTCAACCACCAGCTGGCATGAAGAAATGGGGGGACAGAGGGAATCTAGGGAGAATGAGCCGGGGTCTTAACTGATAAAGCTAAAATGCCCCCCACCTCTGACAATTTCTACGAAGCCTGTGGCCACTCCTGGACGCCCACCTCCCCAGATCTTAGCAGAGACCCGTGAGATGGGGATTCATGGGAAATCCACCTCTGGTCCCTCTACAGCTGAAGTCAAGTGAGAATATTCTAGAATCAGGCACCCAGCCTCATCCCACCACCCAGCCAGATCAGAGGAGGGCGTGGAGTGTAGGCGGTCATTGTTGACATCACATGACTCTTGTCTGAAAGCAGAGAATACCAGGAAGAAGTCTATGTGGTTGGTTTTTTGTTTTTTTTTTTACTATGTAAAAGCATCCAACTGTGTGGATCATAGCAGACTATAATACCTTTGTGGGAAAAAGGGAATTCCAGAGCACTTCATTGTGCTCATGCAGAAACCTGTACCTGGACAAGGAGGGGGTCACAACAAGGACACGCAGCAGGGTTTACAATCAAGGAAGGCGTGCATCGGGGCTGTATCTGTTCACCATTTTCACTCAATGTGTTTGCTGAACAAATAATCCCGGGCCGGGCCATTCGACTGGACTTGCGAACACGCACGAGGCAGTGATGCAGCCTTGCTTACTGAGAGCAGAGTCCTTGAAGGTCAGTCAATGACTGCGGTCTCCAGTATGCGTCACAAAGATCCGCACCAGCGACCAATACGCGCCATCCTGGTGAACTGAAGACAAGATAAGAAATTCTCAAGGAGTTCATTTTACTAGGATCCACAATCAAGAGCTACGGAAGTAGTGATCAAAGCAATCGAACAGCGCATGGCATTGGGGGAAAGCCATTGCAAAAGGTGCCCTTCAACCGTTAAAAAGAAAAGCTGCCGTCTTGAGGCAACTTTGTGCCTGAACCAAGCCCCGGTGTTTCCATTGCTTCGCATTCACAGGAAGGCTGGATCATGAATAATTGGCCGAAGAAGACTTGATGGCTCATTTTGGTGCTGGTGAGACTGTTGACGGTAACATGGACTGCCGAAGGATGAGCACACCTATCTTGGAAGAAGAGGAGCCAGAACACTCCCTAGATGCAAGGGCGATGGGACTTCATCTCATGGACCTTGAGTGTGTTATCAGGAGGGACCAGACCCTGGAGAAGGACATCCCCCTTGGTGGAGGGTCAGTGAGAGACAGGAAGTGGCTCTAGAAGATGGATGGACACAGTCTTGCAACCATGGTTCCAAGCAGAATAAAGATGGCGAGTCGGATGCACCACAGGCTGGTGGTTCCGTCTGCTGGACGTAGGCTTGCTGAGTCAGGACCGACTGGATGGTACCCAGCCCCAAGACCAGCATGAAAGACAGCTCCTGGTGTTGCCAGAACACGTGCCACACAAGGTGGCTTCTCCCTATCCTTGTGCCCACCGTCTACGTTGCTGTACTTGCCCAGACGCAGCACTGGCTCTGCCCTTCCGGGAGCCCAGAGTAAGAGAGCGCAACGTGAAGATCAACAGAAAGCAGATCTTGCGGACACAGTGGCTGTGCATGTGGTTATTCCAGTTTCTTGCCACCCACTCAGAGCCTCTGACGTGGCTCAGAGCTGGGCTGGTGAACCAGAGGGCATTCATTAGGCATGGTTCTTGATGCCCCATTCACTGGGTTCTAGGGAATGGAGGAAGGAATGGCATAGATCTGGGCTTCTCTGGCATACTGCATCTGCCATGGTGGCATGCCAAATCATCTCCACCACAAGGAAATCGAGGGTGGAACCTGCCAAGCCAGATGGGGAAGAGAAAGCCCACTCAGCCAGGGGGTTCCGTGGCTGCTGCTGAGACCCACCGATGAATCCCACTGGACAACAAAGGAACATAATGGCGACGGTCACTCTCCACTGAGATCACCATCCTGGCTCACAACCGAAAGTCTGTGGGGAGGCTGTTCTCTGATAAACCTAACCATCAGAGAGCCCACTCTGGCTTTATCTGGTTGGCCTGCAGCTCGTGCGAACATGGGTTACCAGGCCTCAAACTCAGGGATCCAGACTCCAGGGTCCTGGAGTAGGGCCAGAGAATCAGCATTTGTTTCTAACGCGTCTACGATCTGCAGGGCATGTACTGCCCACTGACAATTTCTGCCTCTGGGGTTCAGTAGGAAGGTGTTATCCCACCTTTGTGTGCCGCCATCGAGTGGGAGGCCTGCAGACCAGCGTGAATCGGAAGTGGCCCGTTGCATCAGCCCCAGCACCAGAAACCCCTTGGGACATCTGTGTTCCACTAATTGTGGCTCATCATTATTCCCTCAAATGATCTTTCCCCCATTTTATGCAAAATGTTCTCCATTCCTGAAAACCACAACAAAAAAATCAAAGCAGAAAATAGTTTAGTCCTGATCAGGTTCATTTGATTCATTTAAGAGTGTGTGCGTGTGCGTGTGTGCATGTATCTGTGTGTGTGAGAATCCACATAATGAAATATACACCCTTTCAAGTGAGTCCCTGAGCCTGGAGATCAGGCTAATCGTCTTGAGGACAAGAAGGGCGATTGTCATAATTAGGTCCGCAAAGCCAATGTTCTCCCTCCTACTTCAGTGGGTGGCAAGTGGAGTCCTGAACGCTCGTGGGCAACCATCTGAAGAACTGGTCTCTCCCCATCTGGAGGAAAGAAGCGTCGAGAGCCGAGGACACGTGGAAACAGTCCAATTGACTAGTGGACCATGGGCAAATGTGTCTCCACGGCCCTGGGGCCAGAAGAACCAGATGGTGTTCATTACCAACGTCTCTGAAGGAGACCCCATTAGCAGGTCCCGGGCAGCGTGGGAGAAAACGGTGGGACACATTTCAAAACTATCAAAAAGATCAGGCTTACTGTTTGCCTGCAGACGAGTGGAGCCACCGACACGAGAGCCCTCGGCCACTCTCTGGGCCCTCTGTTGTCCTCAAGGTTCAATTGTCAACCACAAAAGATGACCGCACCCAAAAAACAGGATGCAGGTATGCACACCTTGGAAGAGTCGTCGTTGCAGCTCAAAAGGGCAGCAGCAGCAGCTTCTTACCAAAGGACCAGGTTCGGGAGGATTGGAAACAGGAAACATCCTAAGGGGGTTGTGGGTGGGGAGAGTGATGTTATGTCGTGGGACGCGTGCATCAGGGGCATGAACCCAGATGTGTCTGAACTGCTGAGAGAAACCGAATCTGCTCTGTGAGCCCGACGCACAATCAGAAGTTTGCAAACGAAAACGAACGAAGAACGCGCCCTCTCCCCAAGTTCTATGTGCTCAATCCAGGGGCATCAATACAAGACAAGGCCACTGCTCTGGCTGCTTTTATTTCACCAAAATTAACACAACCTCCAGGCCCCTTCAGCTGCTCATCTAACCTTTCTGAGGTGCAATGGTCAGCCCGGTCCTACAGAGATAAATCACAGAAGGAGAGGTAAGCCCAACTGCTGTTCTGTTCAGCGCTGTCTTCAGAGGATGGCTTTGCATTGAGGTGAAGGGTTAAAGAAGATCTCAGGGCAATCGTTCCCAGGATTCGTCTAGTCTCCTCAACTCCAGGAAGTCTGGAATGGAGGTGTCTTTCGACAAGCTTCCAGGAGACACTGAAGACCACCCTCAGGACTGTGTTCCTCTGGAAGGTTGATGACAACCGTGCCTGGGGACATCCTGAACCTCTGTCTCTATGCCCTTTACCAAGTGGAGGCCTTTCTTGGGCATCTTGTCTGCAAATGTCCAGGAGCCCATATGACATATGTAGATATTTGGGATTCTCTCTCTCTCTCTCTCTCTCTCTCGTTCACTGCTTGGGAGTCTTGTCCCCAAGTAGTGCTCCATACTGGCCCTGAAACCCACAACAGCGATGGGCTGGGGGCCATCAGATAATGGAATACAAATGAGCATGAATCATTTTCCTGGGCCACCCAGGAAGGACAAAACCCTGCAGAATCTCCATCAAATCTCCATCGGCCATGCTGGGCTGGGACCCCCGGGGAACTCAGCGCCCTGCCTCCCGGACCCTGCCCCTCCAACCGTGTCAAGCTTTGAGGAGCAATTAGTGAATCCGTTGACATCTTCCCTGAGAGTCCTTGGGTTGCAGAAGCTAATTAACCTTCCTCTTGGCTTCCACACAACGGGATGACTGCCAGAACCGAATCTCCCGGAACAAAAGGGGAGGGAAGGAAAGAAAGAAGGGAAAGGGGGAAATTCTTTGTTGAGATTTGGAAGAAAAAAAAAAAGCAGCAGCAGCACATATGGGCAAAGACGCTTTCTCCTCTGTTCCCTGAAATGAAATAAAGGACAGGGAAGAATATACCGGTGGGGGGAGCCCTCGGAGCAGCTCCAGTTCACTGCGCTTCAACTCATCTGAGACCTACCTGTCCTGCCCAGTCCCTGGGCGGCACGTAGCGTGCTGGGCTGTTGCTTCTCCGGCAGTTATGGGTGGACACGTGATAGGAGAGGTCCTTAGGTGACCTGAACCTGGAGGACGACCTGTGTCCTGTGGACCTGAGCAAGTGGCTCAGAAGATCTGAGTGCCTCTTGGCGACTGGACAGAGGACATAGAGGTATTAGCTTTGGAACTTTAACTGACCTGTAATGCAAAGGCCACTGGCTTCCTGGAACTCCAATCTGAGGAGCCATACAGCCGCACAGTCCCAGGCACGGGCTTCTG